>NC_056735.1:929514818-929856159 GCF_019279795.1 Protopterus annectens | reverse complement strand
CACTGATATAGTCCCTATGTGTTCCCCCGATGGTTTGCAGACTATCCGGTAGATGTGCTCTTCAGGTTTGGGAGGTATAGGCGTATGCTATGCCCACATAGGAATATTAATGACTTCCACTGGGCGGGCCTACTATATCTCTGCCAACCAGCACCTGCACACTTAAGCCCATTAATGCATACACATGGTCCACCTACCTGGCACCCCTCTACAGCAGTCGTGACAAATACTTACTGCGAGCGCAGCTGGGGTATGAGCACATCCCTACACATTGCCCACTCTCCCCGTCTAGGGACACATGTCATATGTTTTGTCAACCCATGTATTATCACACTTGCACAACCTACTGTTCCATGTACACCGACATCCTGCTCATATTAGTGTCAGCAGATTCACACGTACCCTGAATTTTTGGGATCCCGCAAGGGACACCGTTATCCATGTTTAAAGTGTAGACCTTGCAGATCTCTCCCACTGGTACTTTCCTACTGGTGTTTTGGACAGCGGCAGTGTATTGATCTGTATTGCCTGTCTGTATATCTGTCCGGCCTAGCTGGGTGATGTGGGGGGTACAATGTTTATTTACTGGACCTCCCAGTCACATATGCCCAGGCTGTAAATATGTTACCTCTAATTGCTGTGAAGTAACCTATTTATGTACATGTGTATATCTACACTGACATATATATTTTGTTTTGTGTGTATGTGTATATATCAATACCTGTTGTTTGTGTATATATATCTAGTGTGTGTGTGTGTGTGTGTGTGTGTATATATATATATATATATATATATATATATATATATATATATATATATATGAATATATATGTGTATGTAAATTAATATAGATATATGTATATATACGTTTTTATCTATATATACATCTGTGTGTCCGTTAACCTATACATTTCCTGGACATGGGCACTTACACATGCATATTGGGTTTTAGCTCTGCTTCAACAGCATACTATTGCCTTAGTCATTATGACACCAACACTTCACTCTGGTGAACTTGTGATCAGTATATTGCACGTTATACAGCGGACAGATGTCACACGTTTTTCTTGTCTGGGGTGCCGCTGCTAACTGGGATGTGATACAGTGTCATTTGACCTATTACTCATATGCGCAGCCTATTATTCCTGCTACTGTGTTTGTTTCTGTGCACATTCATATTATTACTGTTGATAGGATGAGTGTTTGTGTTACTGTGACTGTACATCAACATATTGTTGTCTTCATGTAGTTGTGTCTTTCTGCTTTTCCCAGTTTGGGGTTGTCACAGCAGAACTCTGTTCTGCTCATGGGTGGCGTATAGGTTTTATGTGCCAGGCTGTCAGCCCTGACGCACAACGTCTGACAACGATATGCCCATTCACGCATATCTCCACGCAAACGAAGCTCTACCTGGGAATCGCACCCACTTACTAGCTGACCTCCATGGGCTGCTCCATTGCACCTGGCGCAACATACCCTAGCACTCATGTGTCCATAATCACATATCCATAGTTTCTCCTGCACACCCGTGTTGAGTTTCCACGCATAACAGCCATTATATACCTGATATTGCAGCCATGACACACCTTTACACATTACCCTCTCATGAGCGTTGGGGCCCTACACACACTTTGTACCACCTCGTGTATTCACAGGCTCACCATCCATTCATATTTGCACATACATGCCTTTCCTGGTGTTATGGATTATGAACGATTTGTGGGTTACAAGTGTAGGTGGTCGCAACATGTACTACATTCCATCTGTTTACAATGTTGACATAGCACTTCAACGATGTTATGGCCACTGGTATAACCCTGTCTCTGGTGTGAAGAGTGGTGCTCTACTCACACTTGTGCAGCTTTATGTGACATACGCTGCTAGCACTTTATAATTCCTTACTTGCTCTGGATTCCCTTCACAACCCTTATGTTTGCTTTCGTCTTTCGGCGTTCCTTACATATCTATATATATCTATATGTATATATTTATATATATATATATATATATATATATATATATATATATATATATATATATATATATATATATATATATATATATATATATATATGTGTGTGTGTGTGTGTGTGTGTATATATATATATATATATATATATATATATATATATCTATATATATGTGTATATATATATATATATATATATATATATATATATATATATATATATGTGTGTGTGTGTGTGTGTATATATATATATATATATATATATATATATAGATATGTATGTAGATATATAATTGCATATTTCTGTTATGTCTGTGGATATGTATCTATACACACATCTATCTATCTATATATATAAAAGTTACAGCTGTGCAAGACAACATACATTTGCTATGCTAATAGCTGCATACACCCGCGCAGGTGCACTTGCATCTAGTTATTCTGAGTTACATATGTTTACAGGCACTTCTTTGGGATTACATGTGCCTTATTCCTTATGAAAGTACCACTTTGATGGAATCCAGTTAATGGACCCATGCGGACGCGGTCACCTTTGCATGTATAAATGTTGGCTTTACAGCACAGAGGCATTCATTACACAATTAATACATGCTATAGTCGTACTTCGGGAATGCCTTTACGTTGGGCGGATGCTGTAACCACTATACTATTGTTCTGGCTCATTTATATGTATACTCATGGTTCATAGCTACTCTGACATATGCCTCACCGCTTACCTTACACAGCAGGCATCCATTCTTCTGCTGGGAAAACTGAAATACTACACTTAGGACATTCCCTCTTTCCTACTGCTCTGGACCCGTGCTGCATGTCTACTCACTCCAAGGATATTCAGAACTCCTATGCTTATAGTTCTCGCACATAGACGTGTTTGATTGTCAGGGTGTTCATGTGCTGGTCCCGGTTTAGACTCGGCTGACTGGTGACTAGAACTGCCCTGGTGCTGTTCAAAGATCAGACATAGCACATGGACAGAGTTAGTCCAGATTTTAACATTCTACCTGTGTTTACAGATGCAGGTGTTTGGGCACCTCTGACCACATTATTAGGTCGGCGCTACATAATTTAGGGTGGGGAGTGGCTCCACTACATAATGCAGTTTGGGGGGTTTCCACATGTTTCCCTTCCCATTTGACTATTTCATTCATTTATAGATACAATGAATATTATTCTGGACATCAGTTATAAATTCACTACAGGTATGCAATAGTCCGGTCAACAGATGTGACAGTTGGTTGGTGTACTTATGTGTACGGACCTCTGTGATACTTGGGGACTCGTGTCTACAGTGACAGGGACAAGGCTATGACAACTCAGGGACAATCACAGACACTTCTACCATATTAGTACTATTAACTTGGAACATGTTGACAGATTCGTAATACTACTAATTTTCTGCAGTTAAATGCGTCTATTACTCTTCATTGTTGGTAAGTAGTCATTCTCATTCAACACCTTTCCTCCAAAGGTCAGTGGCTTTGTGAGTGGTTAAGAGGCTGCCCAGTTATTGTGCAAATGCTCTGACCATTGGTAGCGTTGACATTGTCATATGTACAGGTTGGGATGTATTCTGGGGACTAGGGTTGCCACCTTTTCAAATGGTCAAGATAAGACATTTTCGGAACACACATCAGATTTTACAGGCTGACACATACCCACGGTCAGTACAAAGGATAGAACTTTACTTATTTGCCTACATAAAAGCCTATTGTTGTAGCGGTTTAGTTGCTTATTCTGTTTCTTGTGACATTTAGGTATTTTAGATACAGAAATTATTATTTTATGCAACTATTACATAACATATGGGACATAATTATGTCCAACAATCTCAGGACATTTGCCATTTTTAAAATATTTTGTCAGGACACAACTGTCCAAAGAGGGACTGTCCTCAGTGGGACAGATGGTAACCCTACTGGGGACACCAGATTGTTTGGGCCAACACATAGCCATGGTCAGTGCAGGTTTAGAACATTCATTTGTTTCCTAGCTGTGAGTCTATACCTTTGGCACTTTTGTTGTTTGCCTGTTTCTTGTATGAATTACGTTTATTCTATCCTGATGTGACTGCTTTAGGCAACTGTTACATGCTGTATGGTGCATAGTTATTTCCTACAATCACAGGACATTTAGCATTGTATCATTGTTGGTCAGGTCATACCTACACACACATTAATTGTCCCTCACACAGTGGATCAGGGGGTATCCTGTTTACATCAGTGCCTTCATCACCCTTATACTATGTGCCACTATGCGAATGTGTGCAATATATTCTCTCGCTTATTCGTGTCGGGACATGTGCATCACGGGCAGGTGTTTGATCCTGGGTAGTAGGTTCTGCATGACCATCTAGGGCTGGTCCGTTTTGTGCACCACTACTGCACATTCAAACTTGTGTCCAGATGTCTACAGGACTGTACATCGTGTCTTCATACCCATTCTAATGTTTATACAGGTTACTTATCCCATGAGGGATATCCCAAAAATTTAACAAGACCAATACCGAACATTCTTCTGGTGTTACAAAAATGTGCTGGGGGTTTTACATGCAAGGGATACATAGTTTGCAATCCTGAAACTGACATGGGTGACACTACCTACTACATATGCGTAGTGGTCACTATGTGTAGATGTGGCTGCACCAAACTAGTAGGCCAAGTATGGCTGGATTTGGCGGACATTCAGGTATGGGAGCGGGTTGTGTGCTGTGGAGGGGATGCTGGGTAGTCCATTATGCATCCAGGTGTGTTGCATTTGATATTGCCAGTTCCATCAGGACCAATCTGTGGGTATGTGCCGGTGACATGTCTGTACATTTGCATCGCACATTTTAATATTCATATGTTTGTGGGATTGTGTTCTACAGTGTGGCCTGTCTGGTTGTATTGAAGATGTGTATACATGTTTTTGTGTTTCTTTCTGCTTCACCTGCTGCTCCCTCATACACCTCCGGTTCACCTATTCTGCATACGACACAGTGTCGCCTTTGAGGATTATACCATTACCCATCCCCCCCACACACATATTCCTGACACACCATCCATCACTGCTTTGATTGATGGCCCATGACAAGGTCAAGGTAACACATTGCATACCCTACATATGTCAGGTACCTGTCTGGATGTGTGGACTACCCTGCCATGTTTGACTTTCCACATGCTATACCTCACGCACATAGGTACACGCCCATACTTAACTTTCATGACATGGTTGGTATACCCGGGTAATACCTGTTCAACTGTGACACATCCTGACAAGTTCGGCTTGGACTGCTGATGTGCGGATTTTGGCCGATTGTTCTAATCATTGGTAGGATGCCACCTTTTCCTATGTCCAGGATGGGATATATTCCAGACACATATCCGAATGTACTGGACAACACGTACCCACAATCAACGCTACGGATAATACTGTTCCTTTCAGCCTACATGTTGCCTTATTGTTGGAGCAGTTTATATGCTCCTTCTGTTTCGTTTACATGCTTATTCTATTTCCTGTCACATTTGGTATGTGAAATACAGACATACCTATTGTATGTGACTATTACATGCGTTGTGGGATATAATTCGGTCATATGGTCACTAGATATTTACATTTACCATGTTTTTTGTTATGAACACATCTGCCCAGCTGTGTACCCTCCCTCACAATATGGGTCAGCTGGTGACCCTGACCATTGGGCTGGATGTACCTATTGGCGGCACGCTAACATATGATGCATTTCACTTCCACTTGTTATAACTATCGACACTGCGTTGGACTATGGGCACACAGTTTTCAATGTCATTTGTTCGCGGGATAGGGATCCGTTATTCCCTACCATGCATTTGTGTTTGCTTCTTCATTTTGTGTTCGCAGGAACTGTCTTGCATGCTTTGCATACATTTCAGTATCCACGGACACTGACAGATGTGATTACTATTGTTTGCAAATTGTTATATGCAAGTATTTTAGGTTGCACGTTGACAGTTGACATTTCCATGCCTCCATGCGGCACTTTGACATGCCCTGTGCACTCATGTTCCTTTCCTATGCACGTGGCTGTGGCGGCAGTGCGCCTTCATTAATATGCATTTGGTGCTACTGTGTCATCTTCATGCCACACGGTCGGCGCAAGCCTAATGCTGGCCTTGGCCAAGCTTCATGAATCCTGGGGTAAGTCTATAAACTAACACCAATGTGTCAAAACCACTTCTGTTGTGTCTGTAAAAAACAACAGAAAACAACAAATATTGACCCAAGGTGTCTGCAGGTCCAAGTCTCAAATGTAAGAAATGCCAAAAACAACTAAGAACCTTCAGGGATCTCTGCCTCAGCAGACTTGATAAAAAGTACAATTTTACTGAAGATATTAAGCATTTTCATTTGGTAAGGTAGAAGTGCTTAACATCCTCAATAAATTAATACTTTTTATCAAGTCCTGTTGAGGCAGTGATTCATGGAGGCTCTTAGTTGTTTTTGGTGTCTATAGAAAACAAAAATTGCAATCATTCTAGTTCCAACTTTGTCATCACATTAACAAAATATATTTGGCAGAACTTGTAAGCAATTGGCCATGATAGCATGCAGTTACAGTTGTAATAAACTAGAGACCAATATGTAGTCAGTCAAGGCAACTTTATAGACTTATGTGAATCAGATCAATCATGCAGTGACAGAGGACATCAGTCACTTGTTTATGAAGCATTTAATTCTCACATTCATGAAGGTAGTAGTTTGTTGATTCATGGAGTGAATGATTTGCCCATTGATGCACTACACTGTATTATTGGGGTTGGTATAATGTTTAAGATGTTTACCTTTTAGACACATGGTACTCAATTTGATTCTCACCTTAGAAATGAGAAACTGGCAAGGCTAGGCTTACAGTGGCACAGAAGGGCAACTAGCCTGGAACTTACCTATAAATCTGTATGTAGTCAAACAATCAAAGCTCACTATGTAATGATGTTGGAAAACCTGATGTGAACAATATGAAGACTAACTTACACATTGTTCACATCAAGTTTTCCAATAATCTAAACACTCACATTTAATTTAACACTTCTGACTTCTTTACAGGAGCTTGAGTAATAAAAAATGCTTTGCAACATAATCAAACAAACAAAAAATGCTGAGGTTGTGCTTACTAAGAATCAAATTGAATTTGTATCCAATGGAAATGTATTGCAAATAAATAAATCCCAGGAGTTAAGCACTTTCATTCTACTCTAATAACATCATTAGAATTACATCCGCTGACTCCATTTTGGTTTAAATAACCAGTGTAATCACATAACAAATGAAATCAAATGACAAATGAAAACCTCTCCGTCATACTTAGAGAGTCAGCTCAAAGTGCTGGAATATCAGAACATACTGGCCAGTGTGCATAGTACTGTTTACATTCTTAACAGAGTAGAATGAAAGCACTTAACTCTTGTGATTTATTTATTTTTTTGCATAAATTTCCACTGGATATACATGAAAAATGATTCTTGGAAGGCACGATCACAAGATTTTTTGGATTCTGCCTTTAACCCAGAGATGCAACAGTGTCATACAAGACATAATGCAAAACACACAGGGCCGGATTCACGAAGGCTTGCACGGAGTCTAAGAGTAGAGTAAGACTCCATGCAGCAAACATGTCTGCCGAGCGATCCAGGAACAGCCGGTAGGGGCATGCAACAGAGCTCTCAAAACGAGTCCTACATGGACAGGGCTTGAATATGCAAATTACCTCAATTGCAGGTGAAAGCTATGCAAATGAGGTAAATATGCGATCCAGGAAACCCAAACCTGTCCAAGTAGGAGTAGTGTTATTTGCAGAAATGTACTCAGTTGACAACTGAGTACGGTTCTGCAAATAGCAAAACGGAGCCATGACAGCGACAAAAAAAGGATGCATTTACATGAGGAAGCATGCCAATGGCCAAAAATATGGCCATTGGCAACATTAACTGATGCAAAATAAAAATAAAATAACTTTTTTATCCCAATCTCCAGGGTTTAAGCATAGCGCAGCACCACGCAAATGTGCTACACTCTGAAAACCAGAAAATCAATAATGAAGATCCACAAATGCGGATTTTAATGCTAATATGAATTTACAATGCAAGTGAATGGCAGGCTGAAGACAACATGGCCACTGAGTAGAGGTTGCTAAGGGGGGAAGCTCAGTCTAAAAGATGTAACCAAGCATTAGTAGACAATCCAATGCAAATGAGGGTTAGGATAGTGAATCGCAAGTTTACATAGCAAATGAGCACAGTCAGTGGAGTGTAGGAGTAGGATAAGGGGAGTAACAGAGTAGAAGATAGGGGACATCATGAGGGGGGGTATGTATGAAAGAATGTAAGCTCATTGGAGCAGAGTGGCATGTGTCAGCTGTCATTTACACATCATTGAAAGATGTGTGTCAACAGGTAGGCTAGGTAAAGGCAAGAAATTGAAGGTGTATGTTGTGGATAACACCAAAGTTTCTTGCAGAGCATGTATGCACACATGTGAGCACCTGTAAACCTGAGTAAGACAGTGTGTGCGCGTGTAAGCATGAGTGCGGGCGTTTAAGCCGGAGTAAGCATGTATAAGGCTGTTTAAAGAGTTGTAACCACGTTTGCACTGGTGTGCGCACGTTTTAACAAGAATAAGCAAGTTTTAGTCCGTGTAAGCATTTGTGCACGAGTGTGAGCTGCTGTGAGTGTGCTTGCACTTGTGTGCACGGTGCTGCTCCCCCCAAGGAAACAGAAAGGAAAAAGGAAGCACAACAAATAGTAGGAAGCTACCAGGGAGTACTAGCAGAGCAAGCAGGTGAAAACAGTCAGAAGCAGGCAATTACACAGGCAGTACACTAGCCCAGCCCAGCCCAGCACTTAAAACACTGCAAACAACAGTCCATTATGTTTCTCTCAAGAGACACTGCAACACTGCAGTAAGCTAATAGAAGTGAAAACTGAAAAAGCTTTACTGATACAAAGAAATGTTAGGGGCTGCCATTGCTGTTATAAGGTGACATATGCAACATGCTGAGGGTGGTGACAATGTGAATGCTATTGGACAACCCACAGTGAGGAGATGGAGAAGAGTGTACAGGCCCAGGGCAACCTACCAGGGGCTACATGAGCTGGAGATAGTGGAGCGCTATAGAGTGGACAGAGACCTCTTGCAGCAAATTGTTGAGCTGTGCAGGCCATGCCTCACTCACAGAACCAACAGAGGGAAACCCATCCCAGTTTAAACCAAGGTATGTGTTGGCCTAAGAATATTAGCAACAGGTACCTTCCAGGGACCAACTGGTGATATGATGGGGATATCACAGGCATCAGCATCCAGGGTACTGCACCAGTTCCTGGATGCCATGTCAGCACATGTCGGTGATCATGTATATTTCCCCAATTCCAGTGAGGTATTGGCCAGCAATATGCGTCTCTCCCAGCAAATACCCTGAGGTAGTGGGTGCAATAGACTGCAAGCACATATGCATCAAAGCACCAGCCGGTGAGCAGGGTAGGGTTTACTTCAACCGCAAGGGCTTCACCTCCATCAACTGCCAGGTTGTGTGTGATGTTCAGGGCATAATACTGAATGTGTGTGCTGGCTGCCCTGGAAGCTACCATGATTCCCATATCTGGCATCTGACGCAGCTGTACCAGACATTTGCCAACGGGGACATCCCACATGGTCACCTAGTGGGGAATGTTGGCTATGCACTGGAGCCGTGGTTGATGACACCCATCAGAAATGCACACACACACCTGAACAGGAACGCCATAATGAGGCACATGCACAAACATGAAATGTAATCGAGCATGTGTTTGGGCTGCTCAAGTCATGGTTCCGGTGCCTGGACACATCTGGTGGAGTCTTGCAGTACTCACCAACTACATGTACCCAAATTGTCATGGTATGTGCTATGCTACATAATATGATCCTGCAAAAACAGCTGCAGCAGGACCAGCATAGGCCTGGGCCAAACAGCCCCCCACCATTGCCAAGGCCATCACAGGCAGAGCATGACTCGGAGGAGGAACAACCTGAGCCTGCCCCAGTAGGCAGAAGGAGACGTGCCCAGTATGCCTTGGTCTTGGCAAAGAGGCAACGCATAGCACATACACTGGCTCAGTAGGAACTCTGGAAATTATACCGCTCTCTGACTCGCACATATAGTAAAAGGGATGCCTAAGTTGACACTACCTGCTTTCAAACATGTATAGGGAGTGTAGTATGTGCATCTGACATAGGCAGCCCTGCAGCACCAACTGAGGCATGATTGCCATGTGTTAAGCAATATAAGGCAGTGCTAAACAGCATTTACCACCATGTAGTATATGTAAACAAAATTGCACACACCAACTAGCACAACTGTGGTCAATGTTGAGTAATATTGGGCAACGTCCAGTAATGTTGGTTAATACTGAGCAATGTCGGACAAGCTTGGTCTAAGTAGGGCATAGGTGAACAAAAGCCACCATGCTCATATTTGCTCTACTGGCCCATAAGCAGTCTGGTCTGCTCAGTATGAAAATATAAAGCAGTGATGGGCCTCGAACCCAGAATACTGTGCACTATAGTCATAGCTCTAAACCACTAAACCATGACAGTATTGCAGTGGTCAGTTTCTATGAAGAAATGTTGATAAGTCTATGCAAAGTATCTCATGGAAACCCTGCAGACACAGCATAATCCCTGTCGAGTTATGACACAAAGGTGAGTCCTGCAGTAAGAATAGAACCTGACTTTCAACACACACAGTATAAATGTTAATATTGGTCATGTTCACACACATCAACAAATGTAGTGGACCTCAGACAGCAACATACCGAAAGGTCACACTGGGCTTGCTCACACACTTGAATAAATGAGACAAATGTCCGGCAACAAAACACGGAAAGCCTGATCTGGGCTTGCTCACACACTTAGGCAATGTCTGAGTACAGCAGTGGGCCACACATATCTGGCAGTTGCATGTGTTAACCCAGGAACATCTCACTATCCAGCAATCTGCCCTGTGCACACAGTTTTATAACAACAGACACATATATAATATAGTGGAACCCTGTCATAATCAAATATGTTCTGCAGATACCTAAGTTATTCAAAGAAATTGGGAAAGCAAAGACGATAAAAACCTGCAAACAGTATCATCAATAAACATTGTGCATCCCGAACATTATCATAGGTTCAGAGGTCGATACTAGGCTATCTGCCCTAGGGCATGTACAAGCCTAGCCAGAGTGTGTTTTGCTTTTGCAACCCTGTCAGATTACTACACTGTGCATGTGAATAGTAGGTCACACAAGATAGCCCATTTACATTTAGTCTATTGTGCCTCTGTCCAGTAGGGACCCAGAAGATATCCCAGGGGTAAACATACGATCACTCATCCACTTGTCAAGATGTCTCCTGTAGGTGGTCAGTGGGTGGCTCTGCCTATGCGAAACCAGGATTACAATCCGGAGTGAGTGGAGCCTCTGGGATAAAAATCTGTCCCTCCAGCATGTCCTATTAACATCTGTGCTGAGGTATATGTCCCTGGAGTGTGTAGCTCCAAGGGAGTCGGATATCCTGAGGTGGAGCATGTCCATTAATTCTGGGTTGGGTATTTCCGTAAACAACAGGCACACATCACATCCAAGTAGGCAGGAAGCGACTGAGTAGAGCTGGAGTTACTTATCTGAACTGTGCAGGGCATCCATGTGAGTCCCTAGATCTGCTTCTTGAGGAACTTTTGTGGACATTATAGTTGCTGCAGGTGTTGGGTAAGGTACATCCCAAGTGTGGCATTGTAACCAAGCATGGTCATGATGAGTATAGGGGCACAATGACCTCACTTGATCTAGATGTGAAACCATATGGGATAAGGTGGGCTATATAGATGATTGTCAAAGGTGAGAGTATGAACAAGTTGTGTCCTCAAACCCCTAACAACTCCTACCATATGTAATGGATTACTACCTATGTGGTAATGTGTGGGCATGTTGTTATTCCCAAAGGGGATGACTATGCAACTAATGGCATTTAGCTGTAGGCCATGGCTCAGGCACCAGTCATCCATCTCTGTGAGACCCTGTTTGAGTATGCATGTGCCAGCTGGAGAGTTAGTTATGGCACCCAGTTTGCAGTAATCTGCGAACATGGTCAGCCATATTCCTCCTGTGTTAGCCTGTATGTCAGACAAATATATACTGAACAAGAGAGGTCCCAGGACTGAGCCTTGTGGGATGCCATGTGTAACTGGTGTATAGTCAGACATGGCATCTGCAATACTGACCATGTGGGTGCTATCCCTGATCCAGGTAGCAATCCATCATGTGAGATATGTGTCAATATCGATGCTGGTGAGCCTATGCATAATGGCCGAGTGGGGTATTGTGTTGAAAGGTTTTGCAAGGTCCAGGTAGGCTGTGTGGACAACCGTCCCTATGTCGATGGACCTGGTAACTGTTTAAAGAATACAAACAGATTCAAGAGGCAAGATCTGCTCACAACAATGCTGAAATGTGTAGGACACAGTGTCTGTAGGTTCCTGATGTCTATGTGTATGAGTCCCATGACAATATGCTCCATAGCTTTGCAGAACAGGCTAGTTAGGCTTATAGGGCGATATTGTCTGTGGTCCATTGTGGCACCAACTGTGTGGAGTGCGACCACTGTCGCTGTACGCCATTCCATGGGTACATATCCTGTAGTAACTCTGATATTGAACAGTGACGTAATGTGAGGGTTATGTCTGTCATGAAGCTCGTGTAAGACACAGGCTGGGACACCCTCTGGTCCCATTGATGCTGTGTTGTCCGCTTTGGGGAGGGCAGCACTCACCTGTTTATTTCTGATGTCAGGGAGGTTACACTCTGCTGGGATGGATAGTTGCTCCTTAGGGGGGATGGGGGGAGAAGGGGGATGGGGGGAGACATCTGCACTGAACCTGTTTGTCAGGATGTTGGCAATGTCAATGGGTTTAGGATATGTTTAGTCAGTATGCAGTAACTCACAGCATATCAGTGAGTGTCCACCCAGATTCCTGACATAACTGAAGAAGGCCTTGTGATTCTCCTATGTGTCTGGTGCAGTTGTCCATTAGAAGCGGGCCTTAGATAAATTCATGAGTGATCGTAGCTGTCTGCTAGTACAGCTCACAGATGCCTTCCCTGTCTGGGATTGTGCTCTATCATGTAGTAGATTCTTCCTTTCGTTGTATAGCTTATTAATGGCCGTGGTCATTGGAGGAGTGAGTCTTGTTGTTATTTGGGATAGCACGATCCATGCAGTCCACTAGGTGTCCATAGAATGTGTATGTAAAGGATTCAGCAGTCCGAGCCGTATTTATCACTGTCCCAGGGTCTCTGAAGGATACCACCTTGTTTTGGAAAAGTGAGACATTTGCTTTTGAGAAGTTCACCAAGATTACCCAGGATGGGTGTGGGGACAGGATATGGATGTCCAGTGAGATAAATGTATGTTCTGACCTTACCAATGAGGGGTATATCGCTGGTGTGGAACATAGAGTCCCCATGTTGGTGATGATCAGGTCCAATATGTTTTCCCCTCTTGTGAGTGTGGTGACCGGTTGTGCCATAGCATATAAGTCTACAAATAGTAGCAACTGTTGGGTAAGGGTGTTGGGGCTTGAGTAGTATCCCCAGTCAATGTTTGGGTATTTGAAGTCACCCAATATAATGGTGTTTGGGGAGAGCTTCATATTCTCCAGTGTTCCCAGGAAAGCCAAGTGTGGTTCCTGAGTTTGGGAAGGTGGTCTGTAGCAGGCAACAAACTGAAAGGCAGTTTTGCACAATGTTAGTTGCATATGTATGGTCTGTGATGCTTCGCGCAGTGCTACTAACCCGGAGGTGTGTGTATCTGTGATGTATATGGATACTCCCCCTATTTGTGTTGTCCATTCTGAGTCTTGTGGTCAGAAAGCATGGTATGAAATATAACCTGGTAGTGCTGGTGTGCATTTGTGAGCCTGAACCAGGTGTCTGTTAGTGCACAGATAGCGCTATTCTCCATACTGAGGAGAGTACAGAGTGGGCGCAATTTGAGGGTAACACATCTGGTGTTGAGCAGCATTACCCTTAGTTTCATTTACTCTGTAATGTCTATGGAAGTGGGTTTGTCTTTTGAGCCCCATTTAAAAAAGGCACTACGGTGGTAACAAGAGCCTTAGCCAGTATTCGAAAGTCCAAGGGTGACAGGTGCAAGCTGTCCATAGCGAAGCTACATGGCATATCGACCCTGTCACCCCAGGCTGACAGACACTGGATCCCCTTTGAATGACACCAATATGTTAGCCAACTGTTAAATGTGATAAGTATACTGTGACATCATACTTGGTGAGTGTAAGATGCTACTCAAGGTCAGGGTCATACTGGCCTGGCCTACATGATCAGAAAGTTCCTCTATGTATTATGTCATGTGGTCCAGGGAGGAACGTCTGAGGTTTTACGCACCAGCATGGACAATGATGGAGCCATTTCTGTACTTGCTTTGGAGTGACCTGAGTGCATGTGTTATGTGGCGGATCCTGGCACCCAACAGACAGCTCAAAGTGACCATCCCCTTGTTCGGCCTGGTGAGTGGGACATCAGTGTGTCTGACAAAAAGTGTCACCTATTACAAGTGTATTAGGTGTGTTGTTTAGCCCGAAGGGCAGTTACTGTGTGGCACACTGACATTGTGAACTATGTGATATGTGGGTATTGTAGTAGGGTAGCAGTTGTTTGTGTGTCTGCTTTGGAGGTCTCTGCTGCTTAGGCAGAGTTTATTTAGAGCTTCTGAGTATGTTTATGTGTGATAATGTGGTTTGATTGCTGTCACTATAGGTTTATGTGAGACTGATATGTGGTGTGTGTGGTTACCTTCACCACCTGATAGACTGTGCCAGTCATGTGTCGGGAGAGCTCAGCCTCCTGTATTTTGATATAGTTGCATCTCTCACATATATCTGAGTTTGTTGGGAGGAGGAAAGGGTTGTCTGTGTACATGAGGCAGTTGTGACATTGTGTCAAAATCACAATATTCACCAACTGGACTGGAGAGTACACACGAAACCAACCCCTGGACATGCCAGGATATTATGATGACATACTCTGTAGACTGATCACAAAGGATCAGTAGGGCATTAAGTGTGTAAAAGAGTATAACAGGGATTAGTGCTCAGGTTTGTCTGTGTTTTGTAAAGGGTAGCTGCGAAGGAGTCCAGACGAAATCATGACACCTCCTTCAGCTATGTCATAAATAGCAATGTACACTCAAATATGTCCTGAGTCAGGGCCAACTGTACCTGACTGACAATGCCGACATCCTATCAGACAGGCCCATATATACATACCTTCCTCCCACTGACAAAAGTCCCTATCATCATGCCTGCAGATATCACATGTAGAATGGGTGAACAGCTCCCCCCAAAGCCGAAAGCATGGCAGCAATTGGATTACATTGTTTCCCTATATGTGTCATGAATGAACTACAGAACAAACAGACCCTGCACCTGAACAGTCTGTTGAGCCTCACCTTCTCCACAGGATCTGGAACCGTTGAATGTGTTACAGCAACATATGGCACTCCCCACAAATGTTGGTGCACAACACACCATGGGAAGTATAGTCCAGTAAGCCTATGAAGTCTGATCTGCAAGGCCATGGAGTCCATCATGGTTGAAGTCATAAACAGAGCTATTGGAAGCTGACAAACACACAACCCTACCAACTGTGGTATGTTCATGTGCGGATCATGGTTCCCAAACATGCTAGACTGTTTGCAAGGCAGCCACCCAGGACATACATCACTGAATGGAGCTACACATGTCTCACATAGACTTTGAATAGCCCTTTATCAACATCCCAGATACATGTCGTATTTGCAAAACCAGCAATCTGTGCATAAATATGTGTTGACATATGAAGGAATGTCAATTTGTCCACAGATAGATCACACAAGCTAAGAATTATGTGGTCCTGTTCAAGCTGTTGACACCTGCCGACCTACATGGCTCATTCCTGGGATTGCATAAAACAAAGTGTACACACATTACCATGTCCAGTCTGATGATGTCAGCATCCTACAAATAAAGCAGGAGAAAAGCAGCCACCCAGTAAGGCATATAGCGCGTTGTGTTAATGTGTATTCCTCTAGGATCATAAAATAGTTAGGTAGTGGTTTGAATCCTGCAATTGCTACTTTGTGTGTGTGTGGGATGTATGTGTGCGATTTCCTTTGAGAAGAGTGGAGACTGGGAAAACACATTCTTTGGAAAGTCTGATGATGTCAGCATCCTACAAATATAGCAGGAGAAAAGAAACCACCCAGTAAGGCATACAGCGCGTTGTGTTAATGCTTATCTCCATAGTATTATAACGTACTTAGGTCAGGGTTTGAATCCTGTAATTGCTCAGTGTATGTGTTTGATTTCCTTTGAGAGGCGTGCCCTTTTTGGAGACTGGGAAAACACATTAAAAGAGGTACATTCCTCTTTGGAAAGTCTGATGATGTCAGCATCCTACAAATATAGCAGGAGAAAACAAATCACCCAGTTAAGCATATAGTATGTCGTGTTAATGCATATCTCTCTAGTATCATAACATAGTCAAATAGTGGTTTGAATCCTGAAATTGCTGACTATGTGTGTGATATCCTTTGAGAGGAGTGCCCTTTTTGGAGACTGGGAAAACACATTAAAAGAGTTACATTCCTCTTTGGAAAGGCTGATGATGTCAGCATCCTACAAATATAGCAGAAGAAAACAAATCACCCAGTAAAGCATATAGTGCGCCGTGTTAATGCGTATTTCTCTAGTATCATAACATAGTTAGGTAGGGGTCTGAATCCTGCAAATGCTGACAGTGTGTGTTTGGGTGTGGGGGTATGTGTGTGGTTTCCTTTGAGAGGAGTGCCCTTTTTGGAGACTGGGAAAACACATTTAAAAGAGGTACATTCCTCTTTGGAAAGGCTGATGATGTCAGCATCCTACAAATATAGCAGAAGAAAACAAATCACCCAGTAAAGCATATACCGCGCCGTGTTAATGTGTATTTCTCTAGTATCATAACATAATTAGGTAGGGGTCTGAATCTTGCAAATGCTGACAGTGTGTGTTTGGGTGTGGAGGTATGTGTGTGATTTCCTTTGAGAGGAGTGCCCTTTTTGGAGACTGGGAAAACACATTAAAAGAGGTACATTCCTCTTTGGAAAGGCTGATGATGTCAGCATCCTACAAATATAGCAGAAGAAAACAAATCACCCAGTAAAGCATATAGCGCGCCGTGTTAATGCGTATTTCTCTAGTATCATAACATAGTTAGGTAGGGGTCTGAATCCTGCAAATGTTGACAGTGTGTGTTTGGGTGTGGGGGTATGTGTGTGATTTCCTTTGAGAGGAGTGTCCTTTTTGGAGACTGGGAAAACACATTAAAAGAGGTGCATTCCTCTTTGGAAAGGCTGATGATGTCAGCATCCTACAAATATAGCAGAAGAAAACAAATCACCCAGTAAAGCATATAGCGCGCCATGTTAATGCATATTTCTCTAGTATCATAACATATTTAGATAGGGGTCTGAATCCTGCAAATGCTGACAGTGTGTGGTTGGGTGTGGGGGTATGTGTGTGATTTCCTTTGAGAGGAGTGCCCTTTTTGAAGACTGGGAAAACACATTAAAAGAGGTATATTCCTCTTTGGAAAGGCTGAGGATGTCAGCATCCTACAAATATAGCAGAAGAAAACAAATCACCCAGTAAAGCATATAGCGCACTGTGTTAATGCATATTTCTCTAGTATCATAACATAGTTAGGTAGGGGTCTGAATCCTGCAAATGCTGACAGTGTGTGTTTGGGTGTGGGGGTATGTGTGTGATGTCCTTTGAGAGGAGTGCCCTTTTTGGAGACTGGGAAAACACATTAAAAGAGGTACATTCCTCTTTGGAAAGTCTGATGATGTCAGCATCCTACAAATATAGCAGGAGAAAACAAATCACCCAATAAAGCATATAGTGCACTGTGTTAATGCGTATCTCTCTAGTATCATAACATAGTTAGGTAGGGGTTTGTAACCTGCAATCGCAGAGTGTGTGTGTGTGTGTGTGTGTGTGTGTGACACTGTTGGTCAATGCGGTGTGGGTTTTGCTTTTACTATGGTATGACATATCAGGATTAAAACAGTATGTGCATTGCACACATCAGGTATCTGTGTGGCAAATAAATATATGTACATGTGACCTCAATTAGTACATAGGTGTGAAGCCTGCATACTACATGAATACATTTGTTTCCTCTGACAGATTGTGCCACTGCTTCTCAGATCATAGGTCACATATGTATGTATGTGACAAGGCCGGCCACTGTAGTGATCTGTGGCCAAGGTCATCTGTGCCACACACACACCCATGACAGTTACTATAGAGCATTGTGAGTGAGGGTACATGCCTGGGGTATATGTCAGACATGTTCATACACAACAATGACTGACAATAATGGACAGTCATTATAGGTGTACAACAGCCTTGTGGATATGCATTCAGGCCCCTAATGTCTTATGTGATACACCGTGGGACTCCACAATACCTCTGGATATGTGGATACCAAGGGACAGATGACATAACACATGGCTGTAGGTACACATTGGTACCTAACATACATGTTGGGGGCTACCACCTATGTGGTACTGTTGGGATAGTATGCATAATAAATGTGGATGACTATGCCATAGTCGGCTTAGTGCAATAAAGCATGTGTCAGACAACAGGTATCTGTCTGTATGATACCCTTGTGTAGGATTTGTGTCCCATCCAGAGAATGCATAGTAGGCCAATGCATGCATTTCCAGATGTGGATGGACATATCCCTAGTGTGTTTGCATGTACCTAAGAGGCCTATATGCCAAACAGGTGTGGTCCCAGGAATGAGTGGTGGTCAATACCACTGGTTACTGTTATAGTATAGTACCAGAAGGATCCCACTGTTACTGAGTTCCCTACAACTTTGTGTCAGTTGTCAGGACATCATCTAATGTTTGGTTATAGTCATGTTGTTGAGGTTGTGTATACTACCAGAATGCAAAACATTGACAGATATTAACAGTATCACCCACAGCATAGTGTCAACCCATGTCATACACACATGTGTACCCATGTTAGTACATATCTGTAGTAGAATGCATACTGGCCATCGAGAGATACTATGAGATGTTAACAATGTGTAAAACAGGGTATGTCACACGTCCCATGTGTCCACTATGCACGTACATGCAGACAGTACACACCCACCATGTTCACAGATGTACACCGGCTAATCTGTACTGCACACATCACACACGTACTGTCCACTCACTAACACATGCTGGCAACACTATACACTTCAGCCAAGTGGCACATAGGCAGACAATACATACTCAGACCTAACACTGGTGTAAACAATGCTACATTGACAATCAGAGCTTTGATGCATCATGCCTGCTCAAATATACCTACAAGGATATCATTACACTTTCCTGTTGACAACTTGCTAATATTGCTACACTACTATAATGTCACCCTGTGCATCAGAACCATGTTAGCCTGTTCCTGCATCAATGTTACAGATGACAGGAGGTGGCACAGGTGTCATCATATGCACAGGGTGTGTTGTTGGTTTGCCAGAGCCCGACATTGACCCATCCAATCGGCATGTCTGTGTGTGTGTGTGTGTGTGTGTGTGTGTGTGTGTGTGTGTGTGTGTGTGTGTGTGTGTGTGTGTGTGTGTGTGTGGGACAACAGTATAGCATGGGCCAATGTTGATGTAATGTGTGTGTGTATGTGTGAGCCCTAGTTGTTTGGTTAATGTGTGTGTGTCTGCATGCACACAGCTCCACCATGTGGCTGCCATATAAGGGAGGTTGTGGGACAGCCACAGACTGTACCTGCCAGGCTGTTCAGATCACTGTCTCCGGCCACAGACACAGTACCTGTGCCTGGCAGGGGTGCTATGGACAGTATCGGGTACCAACCCTGACTGGGTACTATCATCAGAGGCAGAGGTATGTTGAGTGGACCCATGTCCCTGCTGGGACTGGCCAGAGCCACGTGCACGTGGTCTACTAGGACGGTCAATCGACAGGCCAGCCCCAGCATTGCTGGGGCTGGTACTGCCATTACAGGAGCAGCTGTGATCTGTGGGCTGTCCGCGATGACTGCCTGCTGTTGATGTTGCTGGCATGTGTCCGCGTCGACGTCTCAAACATCCCGCATGGTCCTGGCTCATGGAAAAAACATTGTGGAGGGTATCTAATGTCTCCCCCCAACGTCTATCAATGACCTCAGTGTAATTCCAGATGGCACTGGCAAGGTCACGGATGCTGTCATTGATAGCGGTGTAATGTGCCATCTGCACCCTTAGTCCCTGTCTGGTGTACCGTTACATATGTGCCTGTGCCTTCATTACAGCCCGGAACATACTCGAGGTTGTAAGACCTGTGAGGGCATGTCTGCCAGGGGTAATATGACCAGCGGAGCTCCCCCGAGAACCCCTGCACATCCGCCTATGTGGTACCATTCCAGGAATCCAGGTATGGCTGCTGTGAGGGAATCCAAGTACCATGGGTACCACAGTATCCTGGTCAATGCCAACTGTATGCTGTCCCTCGGCTAAGGCCATTGGTGATGAGGGATGTATTGGCAGTATGAGTGTGTGCATAGATGGGGTGGAACACTGTGTACTGTCGATTGGTGGACCAGTGGCAGACCCTATCAAACCTGCCTGTGCCACAATATGTCTCATCATCTCCACTATTTGTGGAAGTGACTTCAGGTTTCCTGCTGCATTCCACCACCTCAAACTCAGCACTTGTGAGAGGAAGACAGGAACACACACTTTACAATCTGTACATGATGTTAGCACACATGCACACATGCATTCATGCACACATGCACACATGCACAGATGAACACATGAACACATGCACACATGCACTCTTGCACACATGCACACATGCACACATGCACACAAATACACTCCTCACTACAGCAGATACATACACACACCAGCAATCCAACACATACTCAATAGTGGGTGAAGGTGGGTGACAGTATCACAAGGCAAACAGTCACCTCACACGTGTCAGCATGCAGAATATGTGTTGCTCAAGACCATGCAGTGTGAGTGTAGACAGCCCTATTTAATGACAGTACACATAGCTTTGATGCATGTGTATAGTTGTTCATTGATTGGCTACACCCTGGAACATAATGTGTACATGGACACAACATTGCTGTGCAAGTATTATCAGCTCTGCAATGTCCTGTGCACCATCACTCACAGGTATACATACCATGGCTGCATGTGTTATCTGTGTGACACATAGATTTCCATGTCTGATTACAGTGTCTGTGTCCATAGCAGATAATACTGGGCACAGGTGTAGCACATGCATGCTATGTACACATACGGGATGAGTGGTGCATATAGACATGAAGGAATCCAAATGCTCGACATGGCCATTGTACAGTGGTTGTGGTGAGTATGGGACATATTGCAGATATGTCGGTGCCAGACATGACATGGCATGCTACACAACTGCAACATTAAACACCACACATACCCAATGTGTGTCATGTGACCTATACACCCAATAGCATTCCACGACATATATGTGCCACTTTGTACAGATGGTGAATGCTATGCATAATGTGTATACTGGCTTATGTAAGCACACACACAACATGCTATGCATATTGTGTATAGGTGCATATGTTTGCACACACACACAACATTGAGGTGCAAAGCAATGACTGCTATGTGTAGTACTGTTGTCACTGTAACTGGATGGGGTTTAGTACCATGAGCCATCATCATCATGTGGTCACTCATGGCTACTAATGTGTGACAGACCACCGCCTAGCATGCTGTACCTGAACTGCAGTTTTATGGCTACGTTAACAATTGCACAGCCACTTTGTACATGGGTGTGTGGGTGCCCAATAGGGAGCATTGCCTAACATGACTGTGTTATATGTTGAAAAGTGTTGCACAGCATCATGATAGGCCTCTACCCCTGAGGTTTATCATGTGTGTGTGGATGACATATAGGATACTGAAGTGCGACCTTAGAGCAGGTGTGTGGTAACACCATATGTAGCATGTTGAGGTGTACTGCGAATGAAAAACGTGTTATGTTGTGTACAGCTGTAGCAACTATGCCTATCCAATGTGCAGTACGGTGTTGCCACAACTGTGTCTGATGCTCTGTGTATTGCATGTCATTGAGGCAGCTACTGACATTACTGAGCTGTGCAACGTCTTACAGCAAACATGCACAGCATGCATTATGCGTAGGTGTGTTACGTGTACATGGCCTACACCTCACCTATGACTTGCACATTTCATTGCCAACATTGCAGTTATACCACACTCACCAGCATGGATCATCTGCCCTGCTGTCACACCAGAGGGACCTACGAGAATATGAGAGAGTTCGTCAGTGGCCACAACTGTGGCATTGCTACTGTGGGTTTGCTAAACTACAGTAGAACAACAGTCGACAGTCACAGGTGTACAGATAATATTCCAAATATCAGTACTGCACAACACTAGGCAGCACAACTGCTAAACACACAGTACACATCTCATGTAGACATAATCTAACAATACAGGTAACTGTAGTCTACAGATAGGGCATGTTACCTGCACGCTCCATGTCAACATGCTGGGTGGCTCCGGCCTCCATTACAACATATGTTTGTGGGAGTTGCTGTTGTTGTCCAGGAGCCACCACGCTTAGGAGCAGCTCCTCCATTCTGGTGAGGTGGTGATGAATGGCCACCCCACCACCTGTGGCAAGCTGTTGTCTATGGATATCAGAAGCACGCCGCCAGGCATGTTTAATTAAATCACTGCAGTGATGGCATACCTGCTCATATATCTGGTTATGCATGCCTATGTCATTTACCTGATGAACAAGATCTTGCCACAGTGCAGTCCGCTCATGCTGGTGCTGGCTGCTTCTGGAAAACAACAGTGTGTAGTGCTGCACCAGGCTTTGCTGGATCACCTCTACCTTCACTGCTGTGTAAGAAGGGTTATGTTGGTGGGCCATTAGGCTGAAAGCGAAATGTACAATATGTGTGAGCGAGTCCTGTGGCACACTTTACACCCTTAACCACAGATATCACTTCACTGCCATATATACCATCCATTTGTCTGTCAGAGGATACACACATTCAATACTACATATTGGTTCTCAGGCCACAACTGACTAACAGTGCCTGGCACACTCTATATATCAAACCACTATACAACAGTACCCGGCACACTGTTTGTGACACAATGCACAACCTCACCACAGGGGTATATATCACGCTAATGCATGAACAAAGATGTCATCCATTGCAATGAATATAAAGTACAGTTACAGTAGTACCAGTAAACCACTCTTTGATATTTCTGTGTTGTACTCCTACATAAGGGCATGCTTGTGGAACTTCTTCCAAAGCTATTTGCAGAGTGTGTAACAGCAGGAATGCTGATATGCCTGTATGTTTCTGCCTCTGACAGGCTTCAGATACTCTCAGGTATATATTTGAACGGCCTCAGTGAAAGGTACATATAAGTGAGATACACCTGCAATATATTACAGACATATTGCAGTTGAGACTTTCTTGGGAATCAGAGCATATGCATTACTACACCTTTTCTGACGTGCAAGCAGTGTCTACTCTCACCTATTTACATTATTCATTAAGTGTGATTCCCCACTTTTCTGCCTAATGTTAGTACTTTTCAGAGTAATTCAGAGGGGCACAGCTAACATTTGTTTACAAATCAGGGACATCCCTGTAAAGCAGTCACAGTTGGGAAGTCTGACCTCTGCCCTATTCAACTTTGCCAGTGTTTATCCTTGTCTGATACTGTGTGGTGTTTGTAAGGTGCTACTGTAACATTATTCCCTGCTAGAATGGCTGGTTCTCTTTTCACAGTCATGTCATGCAATTCCACAACAACTGCTGGTAAAGGCCAACAGAACAGGATTTGTGTTATGCCATTCCTAATTTCCATTTACATTCCCTCATTGTAATGCATGATATATTTATTTCAGCACCAAGTTATTTGCATATCAGCTGTGACTTAGTGGTAATTCATGCAGTCTATTGTGTCAATGGTCAGGGGTTCGAGACTGGCAGAGGGTTTTACTTTTGCTGCTGAGCAGAACAAGGGCCTGGACATAGAGTGACTAAGGCACTTTTAAGCAGTTGTAAGCGGGTTTGCGAGGGTTTGTGCAATGCTTAGCTATACTTAGCTAAGCGCACACATGCGCACACTCGCTTAAACCCACTTACTACTGCTTAAAAGTGCTTATTCCTGTTAACCCCCACGCTAATTTCTTTGAAAGAAAAGAAAATGGGGAGATAGGAAAGTGGTGAAAAAGGGGGCACAAAGAGGGACAGGCAGTAGGTAAACAAGCTCAGGATGTGCAGGATGGGTGTAGGGAATGTCCATAGCTGCCCATTTCTTTACCAGCATCAGCTGTGCATATCCAATAAATTTGGAGTGATAGTTGAAACCTTCCACCCCTGGGAGAGGGGTGAGGACAACAAAGTATGTTGTACTGCCAATTGTAATTATCAGTTTACATGTCCAGCGGACATATGTGTGAAATGGGCAGCTATGTATTGGGTGTAATTTTTTGTGGGTACAGATTGCCCTTTTTTTTTTCAGGTGAGAGTGGAAAGTGAGGTAGAGAAAGTAGGTATGTTTGGGGAGGTAGGTTGGGGAGGTTAACAGACAAGACAAACAAGACGTATACAGGGGCGATGTATGATACATGGGGTGGGTGAACACAATTGACGGGGATGGATGTTTGGATATCGCAAGCCCATGAGCCCGCAGATGGTAACAGTGGAACTGAGATCCCCACCCATGGGCAGTCACCACTGCACCTTCACAGCCCCGAGGGTGGCTGTGCTGGGGGCTGCGTAGGACAGGCAGGCTCACCCGTGAGATGTGCCACTCTCGCCTCGAGCTGACATAGGGGATCAGCGACTAAACGCTGGATCTCCCTACGCACCACAGCCCAGACCCTTCGAAGGTGACAGGTGGCCCTTCTACACCCACGCTTGCATGGGGGGACGAGCCCCATCCCCTGCAGTGCTTCCACCCAAAGGTGGCACAGGACCAACGGAGGAGAGGAGCCCAGGCTGGGCACCGGACCTACTGGTGCCAGGTGCACTCGCTAGCTGAGGAGGAACAGGTAGGTCTGCTGGGATCGGCCTTCCCATACGTTCTGTGATTAGGTGTGTTTAATTACAACATAAACAACAGCATTCCAGATAAGTTGTAACAGTATGCAGTAATATTCCCATTAACCCAACACACCAAGGTTCCAACAGTTGAACAGCAAGCATAACACATGCATATATTGAACGACAGTGGATATTCCAACAGCATGCATGGATGATTGGTTACAACAAGCCACCATGATTGTGGTGTTTGAACAGGGCACATGCATCAAAGTGAATGCAAATATTTATAGAACAATAGGAAATATGTCCCAACAAATATTTGAGATTACACATACCCATCGAGGTGTGGAATTGCATGGTTTATGCACATACAGTAGGGTGCAGAAAGAAACCTCAATTAACATCTTATAAGTACTTTTAGTCTACACTACATTCCTAGTGACTGCAAGTGTATATCCCCTACATGTATTATTACACTTGCCAACATGCATTAGGTTGTGTAATGGGTTTGGCTAGTTCAATATATACCTGACCTATATCTAACATACTAACTGTCCAAGATGCAGATGTTACTGCTACATATTTCTTGATTTCATTTATATATCTTTATCTACATATCTGGATGTTTTCACATGACATTTTCACTTTAATTTGTACAGAACCCTGCATTTCTTGAAGCACACTCACATTTCTGTGGAACAAATTAACATGCTACTCGTGTGCCAGATTTACTTATGCATGCCAGTCAGTAACTGACTGTTGAGGACTGTATATATGCTTCACAGCTACTAGCACTTCCATCACCCACTTTAGATGGGACTACACAACTCTGGGTTGCCAGCACTTATTAAAACCATACTATTTGTATAATGCAGGGGTACAACAACATTTCAAAATAAGTGACACAGACACACGCCGGGTTTTATACCTTTATTAATTACATTACACACTTTTCCACAGGCTCGCTCCTTTATTTGATATAACAGTGCATATGGAAGACATATTCAAGACATATTATACCTTTATTAATAGGTTAGAACACTTTTTTTCAGGCTCGCTCACTTATTTTATATGACAGTACCTGCAGAGATATTATTCTGGACATATTTTACCTTTCTTAATGGGTTACTACACTCTTTTTTTCTGGATCTCTAACTTTTTTATATGACAGTACATGCAGAGGACTTATTCAGGGCATTTTATGGCTGTATTATTGGACTACAACACTTTCTTTCATACCCTCTCCGCTATTTTATATAACAATACATGCAGAATAATCACTAACCTGCCTGGTGGCGCAGCCTTAGCAGCCTATCTGCATAGGCTTGCTGATTCACAGCACGGTCACCTGCAGCTGTGAAGTAAATGAAGGGATATTGAGACATACCTATCCATTATACAGAATCAATTGTCAATTCTTACATACTGCATTCCATGGCTACCTACTCAGTTGTGGGGCATCTTGCATCCCACAGGCCTCCTGTATCCATTGATTCAGGTGGTCCTGCTTCTGACTTTTCAGGTCTGCAGGGTGGTGACGGACCTGCTCACCAGACCGAGGAATGCCTGTGACACTGGTGAGGTCATGAGCTAACCAGTTCTAAGCCTCTGCCTTGTACTCCATCCCTTGGAACTGGCCCTGCAGTAGTCTTGACTCATGACGGTGGACAAGGTGCCAAACCATGTATTTCGACTCCTCAATGCCCCAACGTTGCACTCGGAAGCATGTACCCTCTCCAGCACCAGACATTCTAACTGCAGATGTGAGCTACAATCAGTTATGGTGAGTATTCCCACTTATGCAGCTTAAATATGCCGCATTTCCGGCACTTTTTTGTGATAGGCCATTTTTGAAAATTCTCGGTTGACTGCAGACCTGCTTAGTAATGGTTAATCTACCATTTCTAAGTATATGCATGTTAACAGTGGCTGTTTCTCCTAAGCTGTCATGGCTTAGTAGTTCAGTACTTTGCTTATGGTGCACAGAGTCCTGGGTTCGAACCTTGTCATTCATTTTATTTTAATACTGTCCAGACAGGCTAGAGGGTGTGGCTGTGTTTAAGCAACTTTTCTCTGTGTTACTCCACATTGCCCTACGGTACCCTGGTTGGTGCGTCGCGCATGTCCGCACAAACAGATTGTGCTGGTTAAAGTGCTATTTAGCTATGGGGAACTCTATTGCGCTGGGTAAAGCACTATTTAACTATGGGCAACTCTATTCCACTGGGTAAAGCGCTATTCAACTCTGGGCAACTCTATAGCGCTGGGTAAAGCGCTGCTTAACTGCGGGCAGTAATATATCAGGATCCTTTAAAAATATATATTTTCTTCACTGATACATAGGCCATTTCACTACTTTTTACTAATATTTTAATCATATATGTCAGGTATTATTTCATATACTGATTTAAAACATAAATAAGAAGGGGAGTGGTGGGACTCGAACCGTGAATGCCTCCTCTTTGTGTGAACACTCTACCATTACGCTATTGCTATTTGGTGTGATTTGCATAAACATTTCTTTCTTATGCTCTTCCATGTCGGAATTGTTAACTGCAGCTGAGCAATGGGCACACCCGCGCACACATACGCAAATACGGGCAGCTATTTTGGGAAGGACATTTGAGCGGACTCGCTCTTGTGTGTTTTCATTTTACTTTTCGAACCCTTGCATGGGTGTGGACATTTAGACTGCTGGGCAGTCGGACACGCCCCCTGCTTTCCTACATGGTCCATGTAAGACTTATGGTTGAGTCAGCATGCCCTCATGAATATTCATGGCACGCTGACATCATACCATGCAACTGCAGCCTCCGAGTAAGACTTATCTAGTCTTACACGGAGGATTCATGAATCCGGGGGCATATATGTTGAAAACTACATATTATCAGAATACCCATACAAAAAGTGAAGTTCTACTTCACTTCCAAATAAAATAAAAATGTTTAATGAAATTTAACTGCTATTCTAACCAAATAAAGTGATTACATCAAATCAAGTAATCAGCACAATGCTAGAAAGAATTCATGAAACATATATGGGTATAGAGAAGTGTAAAGAGAGAGAGCATGCAAGAAATGCTTTGGCTTACTATGTCTCATCAAATTGAAATATCAGTGAAAAGAATATACAATTTGCAATGTATTTCACAAGAGTGATATCAAAAGATGTAAAGCCACCTCATTACATACCAGATAGACCATAGACTAAATTAGGTGAAGATTTTATGTTATGTTCAGTCAGTATCTTATTTGTGTTGACTATCATTTGCCATATCCAGAAACTGTAATGTTGTGTGCTTTATCATAAGATTAAGTCACCATGCTTTTAAAGTCAACTGTTTCATCATTATAGCATACAGAACATCCTTATATTTACAAATGGGCTAATTTGCTAATCAAGAATTTCATTAACTCTGGCAAGAGTAGGAATCTAAATTGCAAAATGAAAAAACTGTACAAACTATCAAAAATAATGACAATGTTTATTCATTTCTGCTCAGTACTGTTATTTAGCTTTGCTTGGATACAGAAATATCGCACTACAAACAATGCTCTTGTCACCTTATCTACTGATCATAGGAAGGAGAATGAAGATAATGTTACCTACAAAGTTAGTGTTGTTGCAGTCAGTACACATATCACGTTTAAAAGTTTGGCAAAGAGTTCAACTAAACTAGAAACTCAGCCAAATAACTACTTATACTTCTGTTTGGAGAAGTTGCCAAGCCACAACCCACATGACAAACAGGGCAACAAAATGCTATCACCATCAAATGGAATGATACTTTAAGATCCTACACAGCTGAATTTATATCTGCTATGATGCAATGAAAATCATCTTAAGACAGGACTGTCGTCAACCCAGAGATGTACGTAAATTATCCATGTGGATATTTAGCATGGATAGTCTTCTCCATGGACTGAAATAAGCACCTGATATAGAGACTGTTCTTGAATTTTATGACTGTTGATACAGCCGATGACTCTCTCATACTCCCCAATGCTGTTGATGTACCAATCTGTAACCTTTGACTAACAGATATGACTTCAGTACTGGTTGTGATGTCATCTGCTAAAAGTACCTGTAAAATAGCCAAATTCAAAATGGCTTCTAAGATGCTAACAAGAGGGAGAAGCTATGGAATAGTCTAAGCAAAGACTAATTTCTTTATCTGCTGTACATAACTCTGTCTTAAGTGTGGTGTATTATCACATAATCTGTTGCATGAGTGAAATTTGTGAAAAAAACTTTAATGTGACAAGTCTGGTATAGTATTATGTGGTTTATGTATTGCTGTCTAAAGATGTGTATGCAAGCCCCTAATTAAGGAAAGGCATGTAATATATAAAGTAGTATACTAACATATGGTCAAGTTACCTATAAAACTAACATGGGGTGTGTCACATGATTTTCCCCACCTGATCAGTTGCTGCCATGTTAGTAACTAGAATAGATTGTTCTAACAATACTGCCATCTCTGTGTCTGCATTTTGCCATCAAGTTTGAAATTTTTATTTTATTTATATTTTTGACATTTGTTTACTGGGGAGGTCCGACTGGGCAAAAATTCTCATTTTCAGCTGAGGTGGAGGGATAAAAGCTCCACATACAATCAATACAAATATTACAAAAAGTGCAGTGTTCAATACAACAATCTGTGACCAATACAATCCTTACAGTAGTTCAAGGTACAATACACAGAAACAGCTGTTTGTTTTTACAATGATAAATTATAAGGAATAACACAATAGAGAGTTAGAGACATCTGTTCATTTCCACAGAGATATATTAGCCAGGCATATATTACGAGTGTATAATAATTAATTAATCAAGGATGAGTGATCACACTTTAAGTAAAACGTTTATAAACAGAGTAGAGAATAAAGGAAAAGCAAAAGAGAAGATACAGGGTTAAAGTTGTGTTGATGCAGATTGTATCACACTCATTGTGCAATATTTGTAGAGGATATAGAAGTGGATACAGAAGAGAAGACAGGAAAAAAGGTAAGGATATTAGAGAAATTTGCAATTTTTATAGCTGTGGGTATGGTTAAAAAACAAAATTTATGGGTGGACATAGGAGAATGATAAGGTGACTTGGGAAGACTGTGTGTAAAGAACAAGAGAGGTGTTGTGGAGAGAAGCCACAAACTCTGCTCAGCCTGGTGATGAGCAGGAACATAACCAACTGTCTTTTCAATGAGTCTTAAGTAGGTTTTTGAACTGGTGATGGTTACCTGTGTTTGGTATATTCTGAGGTGTAGAATTCCATACTTTAGAGATGTTGCTTGAGGAAATATAATCTCCAAAGATGTTGGATTTTGTAACTTTAAGCAGTAATTTGTCAGAGGATTTTAGGGGTCTATTATTGGTTTTGGTTTGTACTAGGTTATGGAGAGCTGGACATTTATCCAGTTGATATATGATAGAGTGTGTTAGAGTAAGTTGGTTAAAGAACAGGAAACTGAGTAGTTCAAGCCATTTGAGTTGTTGAAGGGCAACACAGTGGTGGCTTCTGTGTGATAGGTTTGGGGGGAATTTGGTAGTTTTGTGGTAGCACATTTATAGTTGATTTAAGTCAGTTTTTCTGAGGTTTGCAAATATAGGGGAGGCATATAGTAGTGTGGATAGTAGTTGAGTCTTGGCTATACCTTCTCTGAGTGAGTTGGTAAGGTATGACTTTAATTCTATATAGGGAACCTAATTTAATGTGGGCTTTTAGATAACAAGTGATATGTGCTTATCAAATATCAAGCTATTATCAATTGAGACACCTAGTAGTTTAGTTTCTCTGACTGGATCTATTAATGTGTGTTTAGATGAGGTGATTCTAAAGTGCTGACTAAGATTGTTGGTTTTGTGATGGTTGCTACAAAAAGCATTAATTTCATTTTGTTTGGGTTTAGAATGAGCTGATAGTTATATAGGTAAGATTTAATGTCCAAAAATGATCTTTGGGCAATTTCTTACAGCTGTGACAGTGAGGGTGCAGCACAGATGACAGTAGCATCATCTGCATATTGTGTACTAGTGGCATGGCTATTTGTGACATGGCAGGGGTGTAGCCAGAATTTTCAAATTTGTACTCATATCTCCCAGACTGCTGCCCCCTCAACAAGCCACACCCACATTAACACTGCTGACCAAGCCACGCCCCTTCACATTGCTGATCTCTGAACAGATCACTGGCAAGTCTATGCCAGGGTAGCACTTACTTACATGAAGAAGCAGCATGAACATTTCATTCCAAAGGTACTTCCTTAAGTCAAAAAACAAAATACCTTTCTATTTACACTAGGGTAGATCAATCAGTTTGTCCCCCCCAGATTACTCTTCTTCCCCTTGCAGCTCCTAACCCTTGTAGTGGCTCATTAGAGCTCCAGTACTGCTGCTGACTAAAGGACTGGCAGGCTCTAGGCAGCACATGCTCCACAGTGTTGTGGTCTGTAGGTACAACATATAGTGCTCTCCCTAGGTAACACTCAAGCTACGAGCCACAACTACCTCCCTTCCACCGTCATGGGTCACATGGCAATGGCTATTCACCCCTATGGCCTACACTCATACTAAAACTTTTGGAATAGTAAACATTACATTCTTCCTCTCAATACTTCTTAGGAGATACCCTCGACCATAACTCTTCTGGCTATCATTAGCAAACAAGTCTTCAATGCACTCTCCAAGGCAAAGAATACTACCTCGATGGGCCCTGATAATATCCTGGGATACCTCTTGGAAAGCATAAAATATGAGCTATCAAACGCTCCAAAATCACTGTTCAGCATTAACTGGTTTCATGCTTAATGAATGGAGGACTGCAACAGTCAGTCTTCAGCACAAGGTTTGGCCTTCAACTGACCTGGATAACTGCAGACCATAAGTCTGACTAGTCTTGTATGGAAGGCCATGGAAAGAATTATCATGGATATTTTAACTAAAGAAACAAAGAACCTGTTTTCTTATTTACTTCTACAATGATTACAGATATTGAAATAAAATAACACAAACACTGACAGCCATTTGCTAAACAAACAATACGGTCTCACAATGAAAACAGACTTAGCATGAGCAGTAAACCTCTTTGCCCTTGAAACTCACATTCATTGAAACGACATGAAAACCCACATTAAAAGAAAATACATTTAGCCAGGGGAGGATTAAGTTTATCCTTGAGCCGTTTTCAAAATATAGGGCCATGCACATGTGTTCTTTGATTCACCTTCCTGATTTACTAAATGACATTCCTTGTATAATACAGCACCATTTGGTAGAATGGTGTTTGAAATTTGTAGTTATGAACATTCTTCTACTAAGTAATGAAACAAAATATATGAACCAATAATGACAAACTACCCACTTCAGAAAATTTCAACAATAAAAGGCCACTAAAACATTTGTCATTACAGTCCACCAATATTACTCAATAAGCACAATCTATACAGAAGTAAAAAAATCATGCAGATAATTCTGCATTAAAGAGATCTGTAACTAATAAAGAGGTTGCTACTGGCAAACAACTTCACATTTCGATATTTCATCTACAAATTCAGTGCCTGTTGCCCTTGAAGTATAAATTGCCTATGCATCATTAAAAAAATGGTAAGATGGTAATATTGCAATAGGGAATGACTGACACCTATTTATATTTCACACCTAATTGTTGCACTCATATGCATGAAGCACTACAGTGGTTTCAGACTTTAACACAATATCAGCATTCAAACTTTGTTTTTCCTAATATACATCTAACTTAATACAATACTCTGCTTTTGTGTCATATTGGACTGAATGACAATTGTTATAAAAAAAACTATGTACAATGCATGGAAATGAAAAACTTTTGCTATGGGTTGTTTTCTTTTACAAGTGCACTTAAGTCCTTGTCTACAATGTAAGAATTTAATAATGAAACAACAAAAAAAAACAAGAAGAAAAGTAGGGATCTAACTACAATTGCATCTCCCAACAGATTACTAAACAGCCCATCCTGTTTTGTACTCTCCCACTGCTCAACAACACAAACATCCCCACTCTGCACTCTCCCACTGCTCAAAACATCCCACACTCTTTCTCCAACACTACATATTTTTACAAATTAATACGCAAACTGCAAAAAAAAAAAAAAAAAAAAAAAAAAAGGCATGACTACTTAATGACACTTTCCTAATTCCTCCAAAACTGTCTTCTACCAAGATGTGTTTTTATGGCATATGACAAAATTATTGCTAACAATCTTCTATTACTCAACATAAATTTTCTGTAGTCATGGTTTTAAGAACCAGTTCTCACAGCAATCCAATTTTTTTTTCCCAGAACAGGTAACTATGCACAATAAGGATTACTACAACTTGTTATAGTAACAAACAATGACATACCTCTAATTTTTCACTGAAATCATCTGCGTATGAAACAGTCCTACTGTCAGTGTCACACGTGTAAAACCAGGTACACCGTCTCACTTCAGATGGCTCTTCCTCCCAATAAACAGCATGTCTCATTTGATCATACAAATAAACATCATAACATCCTCTGTCTATACTTACTACCACATTTTCTGGATTAGGTTGGACAGAATTGAATGAAAGTATTCACACTAGCAGCATGATGATATAGACACATAAAATACACGCACATGCACACACACACAATTTACTTACCTTCTATCTCAATGGAACAACTGTTTTAAATTGCGCACGAGATAAAAAGTTATTTGAAAAAAAAAATTACGCGCAAGAGTGCTAAATAGCTTTAATGCACGTTAGCATGCGTGCGACACATGAATGGCTTTCCTTAAAGGAGAAGACACCACTTAAGTGGTTTCACCAGGATCCTAGTGCCTGCCTTCTGCTACCCCTCCACACAAACACTCTGCTGAAGTGTGTACAGTGTGTACACCTCCCGACGTCCCTGTGACATGGAGTTTGTTTGTGAAGATAGAGAAAAGAAGTAGACCTAGTACTGAGTCTTGTGGGACATCTACAGTTATGGGCTGTAGGGGGAGAGATTGTTTTGCCACTTGACGGCTTGTTGCCAGTTGGAAAGATAGTTCTGGAACAAGGAAAGGGCATCTTTAGATATGACTAGGGATGCAAGCTCATGTACCAACTTTTTGTGGGACACTGTGTCAAATGCTTTTGACATATCTAGAAATATAGTGGAGACGAGTTGCCCTTCATTTTTTTAGTTGACCTACAGTATTTGTGAAGTTAAGTAGGGCATTTGTGATGCTGTGGGTGGATCAAAATCAGTGTTGTAATTTGGCTAGAAGATTATTAGATAATAGATGGGCCAATAATTGAGAGTTGATTGCCAGAGATCTGTAATAATGCTGGATAAATTCATAATATTGCAATCATTTTAGATAGTGATCGGCTGTGATAGAATGAAGAGAGCTGTTCCACTTTGTGGCACTCTCAGTCCCTTGAACTTGCCTTTGGGGATGACTGTCAAATATGTGAGAAGATGCAGAATATTGTAATTCTTCTACCTAGAAATACAATTACTGTTAAATGGCACAATCCATCCATCTACAACCCATTTTCCGATTTTTGCACATGGTGTTGGGGTGACACCCTGCTAGGGTTGTTCTTTCATACCACACAGTTTCAAACAAACACTTATAGCCAATTCAGAGTGTCTAATCCACATACTGCATGTCTTTGGAATGTAGGAAGAAACCAGAGCACCTGGAGTAAACCCACACAAACACAGGGAGGACATGCAGACTCTGGGCAGAAGGTACCCCAACTAAGAATCAAACCAGATAATCTCTTGCTGTGAGACAGCAATGCTATCCACTGTGCAAACTGATCATGCTTTTGCATTGTTCCTGTTTGCATACATACAATGCATTATTTTGTTATTTTGATGATAATCTGAAAGAGGTATGATTTCAGAAGTTCATGGAAAGCCAAAGTAGGATTCAGATGTAGGCTTCAATGAATCAATATCTGCACATGCTGTTAAGGTTTTTTGTTGAATGCAGAATACGCCTGCAGTCTTGTTGTATTAAAACGGCAGATATATATGAAGAGCAGAGAAGATTGCTAAGAGGTAACAGAGGTCTTACTCCCCACGTCTTTTGAAAAAGAACTTTGATTGCTGGGATTATAGTCTCTCTTAACATGAAAGGATGAAAATTACAAAGTAATATATTTAAAGAATGAAGCAGCATAAAGGTGGAAGGTTTCTTAGTTAAAAAAGAAAAAAACATAAAGAAGAATCAGAGATGATAGCTGCAAGGATGATGAGAAAACATTTTTTTGTGTTTGCAAATTATTAACCTACTAGAAGTAACACATTTAAAAAATGGCAAGGTCCTTTAAGAAGCTACTTGCTACACATGCATTTATAGCTTTCTCTAACTTGAGTACTATGTAAGGAATGCATCTACAGACAGAATGTCTGAATTGGTCTTTTTTTAAAAAATCGAAGATGTAAGATTTCACAAAATGTAATCTATTGAAACATGACAAAACATTTTATAAGATGCTGTACTATTTGGAAGTCATCAAAATAGCTTTCAGGGCAAAAATAGCTACTTCATTTTAAAAAGCACTCATCGTGTTGTTTGATTAAGACATTTTCTTAAAGAGGTCATTAACCATCATGCACTGTCACATAAAAAACAATAGGTACTTTTAAACATCAATAGTACTACTGTTGTAGAAATCAAGTAAATTTAAATATATACCCCTAAAGTCAGTTTAGTAGGGGTTTGCAGTAGATATACATTAATACTAAATTAATATGTTGGCTTGATTCCAAAATAGTTTCCAAGGGAAAATGTGATGCCCATCTGACTAATTCAAGAAACAAATGTTAGAGTCCCTTCTTTCCATTTATATAGTTGATCTGTGTCACGGGATCATTAGCGGTCATGATCTTTTAGGCAGAACTTGGGGAAGGAGCAGACAATGTATTTTTAAATGTCTGTAACATATCAAATTAAGGCCTTATCTTGTTCTAATATCTACAGCAGAACTATTTCTTCTCTCTGTTTTATAAATCATGTAGCTGTTTCCATAGCTAAGCAAGCATCTGCCAAATCTATTTACCCTGGATTATGAAGTTCTAATAACAAATAGCTGAAGACAGTTTTTCATTATAAACTCTGGCATTTCATGTTGAATTGTATACAGAAGTCTTCAGGCTTTTTTTTTTTACTCAATATAAATGAAATAATCATTCCCTATTATTTAAGCCACTTTTCGCAGACCATGTTAGATGTGTTTATTTAATCATTTTCCAGTTGAGCAACTTACCTGTTCTTCCAGACCTCTTTTAGTTTCAGGATGAGACACATAAAAAAAATCCACACAGTTGCAATGACTATCAAACTAATAAATATGCCTTTGGGAGGTGGCAGGAAGTAGAGAAACCTGCAGTAAACACATGGGCCTTATGTAGACAATATTCAGAGTTATGATCAAAGCACAGAGCCGAGAACTGTGTGGCAGCATTAATAAATACAGAACCACCATACCACCCTCCACTAACTGAACAGAACTCAGCATCATGTGGCAGAAGAAGCAACAGCCATGTCCCTTGTTGCACCATTGCTGGCATGTCCATTAGCCTGGCTTTTCAATTGATATTGATTTGTTTTTGTTTGCATCAAATAATTTAGCCTGATTAGCATAAGTCAGGTAATCTTTTAAAAGTAAGTGACAAAGAAACTTTATACGACTAAAAAAATAACTAATTTACTCTAGATTCAAATAAGCCAACTACCAAAACAGGCTGTCAACCTTATTTCATTTTACTCAAAGCTATTTCACTTTAAACATTTTGACCTGGGAAATAATATGAATAATTTTGTACACAATATGTCTGACCCAATATGTATTCCACAGAATTTACATTAAAGCTCCGAAATTTATATGTGAGATTAAATTTTAAGATGCTCAAATTGTTAATTATGACTACAGCTTTATACAAATTCATATTTTCCATACCTCATTATGATTAGTAAAATAGAAACATAGGGAAAAAAAACTTTAAAAAGGCATCTTTGCTATGGCAACAATCTAACTAGTGAATGATCACATGGTCAGCTGGGTACATCACCTTGTGGTTCATTATGATATGCATGTATATAAATGTGAATGACAGTTTTGTTCATCCTACTACTCAACAAAGATACATTTTCAGGGTTACATCTGACTGTTCAGCAATAAATTTAGTTGATTTAGCACAATGTGATCAGTGCATGTCATTTTATATAAGTAAGACAAATCGTTCTCTTAGAGAAAGGATTAGGGGCATTTTAATGGAATTTAGAGACAGAACGATAGGATGGCTTTAGCAAAGCATATTCTGGAGAAAGGGAATCAGCATAGCTTCTAGTTTATGGTTATAGAATTGTTGCAGAAAAGTATAAGATTAGGTAATTTTAGAAATTTAACTGAACAACATGAGGCACGTTGGATTATCGGGCTACAAGCCGATAAAGGTCTGGGATTAAATGCCAAGGTTCTCTTAAAATTAATTTTAAAATGATGAGATCTAATAAAATGATTGAATTATAGCACTGTATCATGTTGTTTTTGCTACTTTGTATTGACTATATGTGATTTTTTAGTTTGTATCATGTGATTTTTTTTTAAAAAAACTGTTAAGTGAGTACTATTTCAATGATTAGTGTTTTCACTGTTTTAAGGTCTGATGAAGCACCAGATATTGGCGTGAAAGCGCTTACTGTTACTTGGTTTTCAGCTGTGTTGGTGATAGCAGTTTCGTTTTGGTTACAATATAGAAATGAAACTCAACCAGTATATTTATTGCATAAATCAAAATTTACAAACACAGATACCTTCTAACAGTGCAGATACTGTTGCTGAACAATTTAACACTGAATTCAGTGACAGATATTTTATTGACTGGACTACTTTGAAACTGACATCAATTGAGAACACAGGTGTTAGAGAAGTACAATAAGCAGGTAAACTGTAGTGGAAAGAGGAGGTCCCCATCCACCTTTTTGTCCCAAGCATCACATATATAATTTATCCTGAGATACAACCTTTCAAGCCTTGGCATGTTTGGTTAATTTGGAAGGAAAGCCACATTATCCTACATGGGTGGTGCCATGTCAGTCTGTAGAGGTAAAGGTGTTTATTGTAATTCTCTGACAAGGTGATTTTAGATACATCTTGTTTTTTTTTTTTAAACTACATCCAACAAATTTATAGGAAGAACTGTGCTTGTATAATCTTGTTATTGACAGAGAATAAAGCATTTCACTAGTATTATAGATTACTGTATTTGTCCAGTTACATAGTACACAAAAAAATAGCATGACACCCAATTAAAATCATGTGTTGCGGCAAAGATGGTGCTACCTTGTGATAGGCTTGCTGAGCACTGTTATATATGGCACAGAAAGAAAAATATTAATAAAAGTGAGTAAGATACCAGTTAAAACAACACCAGAAGGCAACTAAAAAAACTGCTTCCCTCATGCATATGTGAAATGCCCACTAAAGGAGCTAATCAGACATTATGATACTGACCAACAGTCTGAAACACGGCATAAAGACTTTTGCCAACATTCCATTGCTTTCTTTCATTTATTTTTAAAATTACTTTGTAATGCCATACCGCCAAACTTCACTCCCCAGAGATGCTATGTCATAAAGACAAAACAAATAATCCACTCATATGACTGCCTCGACGGCCCCCCTGTACATGATCAGGAGGAAACTGCTCAGATGTCAGTAGAACAAAAAAAAAGATGAGCAGCATAATGTGAGGTGATGTTTCTCACAGGAAACCATCACCCATGCACACTAAGAAATCACAGTGGTGAGGATTCGCTTACTTTAGGAGGTTTCTTCTTTCTTTGTTTGACTTGGTGCAGCCATGGAGTTGGTGTATATCAGTTTGTGGGTGTCAGTAGTGCATGCTGTCCACATTGGGTCATGCAGGAGGGTGTAAGCCCTGCAAAAACAAGAAGAAAATGAGTTTTTTGCTCTTTTGAATTTCAGGCCTTTTTTCATCCTTTAAGCACATCAAATTTCAGGAAGTTAGTATTTCATTGTAGAACTTTGCTGGGTATACAAAAGAGTGCATGTTCAATAACTACAAAATGTGTAAAAAATCAGCCATTGTATCAACATTCAATGTTTTTTAACTCACTATTATAAATCAGCAAGGTTAAATGACAAATTGCCCAGACATCTTTATATAGTATTAGTATTCATATTACTGTGAATAAGCTCATTCTCTAAAAAAACATTAGTGACTTATTATTAAATGCTAAACAAAGTCTGTACTGATAATGTTATTAATTTTCTTTTTTTGCCCACTAGGTAATCTGCCCTAATGGCTCTCATTCCAACACTATATTGGTGTATCAATTTCTCCTGTGGAGAAGTAAAAACATGAGCCATTCATTCTCTGGGCTGTGTAAGATCCTTCAAACCCATTCACCATTCATTTCCCATTCGAGGCAATATCCTCATCGGCCTATTCATTCCTTTCCAGAAGTGGAAGAGGCACAGCCTCCAATCTGGGGATCCTCTCTCTCATAGCTAACTCTGTCCCCACAGTGTCTAGTAGTTCACAGAATCTACTGCTCAATGAGACTCTAACACATGACTATACATGCCTGCAGATTGCCAACCCAACATGTATGATGTAGTCTTACTCACATAGCTGCTACCAGTAATCACCATCCCACCTGTTGAGGTCAGTGGTACAGTGATTCATACTTACTTTGTTTCCCCACATTTGCAACATGTCACAGGGCGCTCTCTTCTCCCCTTCTCCATCTAGTCATTCTAAGACTTGAGCTGCTATTTAAATTTAAGTTGCTTCATTCATAGTTGGTAGTTTATGCCACAGAACAAAGTGATAGTGTTGTTTGTTTACTAGTTATGACAACTACACAATTCATCTACAACTGTGAACATATTCTATTTTAGTGTAAGCTTTTTATGACCAGTTGAGAAGATGAATATTTTAGTGTCTCTGTATTGGAAACTATAAAGCTCTTGATCAAGTGCATGAGAAATAGGCCTAAAGATAAATAGTTGAGCAAGTCCATGAATAGCTTCTAGGACATTATTTGCTTCACCAAAAGTTTCATACTTCAAAAACAATCCAAGATGACCAATTTAAACAAGAACATTTATAAAAAGTACTTTATGCATTAAACATATGATAACTAACTTGCAACATAGATCCAGATATTACAATTTATAATTTTTAGGATATTTGAATATTGAGAGCTTTCACAAAATTAGAAACTTTTATTCACAAAATAACAGTTAAACAATAGATCCCTTAAAGCATTACTGAATTTATGTGGTCATCAGATGTGTCCACCAAAAATACAAAACTAATATTGCAGTCATTGTGAAATGTATGCCACTAATTAATAAAATTATAGTACAGAAGTGTACTAACGAGTAAGGAAAACTGCACACATTCAAGTTATTTTCTCTGTTTTTCATGATTTCTAACAGAAATAGTATCAGAATGAAAAAATGTAACTATTAAAATGCTTCTGCTAATGCATGGAATTTCTTCATGATCTTTGTTTTCTATGAATTAAAATGTAAGAAATGTTTAGCTAACCTTTGAATTATAGCCAAAGCTGAAAATAAGCAAAACCTGTTACAGTACTTTTTTAGACTCACCAGCCCCTCTGCTTGATAAAATCAGTGCAATTGGAAGGTTAAAAATAGTTCATGTTTTATCTTATGTAATATTTTGTTTATTCTTTTATTGAGATGCTGCCATTTCCACTTCGAGTAGTTTACTGTTTATTGTCATGGATAAAATATGTTCCAATAACATAATTTATCTGAGTCGACTTGCAAAAAGGAAGAATCTGGTAATATATTTCCAATATGTAACCCTGTGCTGCAGGAAGTATATTTCTACTTGTGCTCTCTTTAGTAAAAGCTTCTTATAATAATTGTGGAAGTAATAAATCTTCTCACATTACAGAACAAATTCTTGCACAATTAATAGTTGATCTAAGTGTGATTTAGTAATAGATTTGTAACCTCAAAAATGTTTAACCTAATACAACTTATACTTTTTAATGTCTTTATTAAATCTTCACATTTTAGCCAATGAAATAGCTTGACAGTGATTCTAAGAAAAAAAAATACCATCCCTTTGCTCTGCCTGCAAAACATGTGCTACCAATACAACTAACTACTTATTACAACATGTATGGAAAGGTATATCAGAACATCATATTAACTTCAGTTTTGGGAAAATGTGACCAGTACAACAAATCGAGCTGTAGCAGGCAGAATGAGTCTGGAACAAAACAAAACATTGTGCTCAAAGCCACAGAGATTAATTTATTATAAAAATAACAAGCTTCTACACAATAGTGCTTCCTCGGGTTTTAAAAACATATTAATAATAGTCTTTTAAGTGTAGATGTTGGGTCATTTGACCTAAAGAGTTTAGCTAATTTAATTACATAGCTCATAACCTAAAGTAATACCATATACTTTATTTTTTTTGCATTCTTCCCACTTTGTTGTTTCATTTTTAGGACAGGTGATAAACTATTCTGACAATTCAAACCCAGTACAGCACCAGTTGTTGTTATCCATCTATACTCACAACATTATAGTTTCATCCTAATACCTCACCTCTGAAAGGGTCTATATTAGGTCGCCAAAATGGTATTCCAGCAAACACCTATTCAGCGACCTGTAATCAGCAAAAATTGCTTCAGCAATTCACTGAATTCACTAAGGGCAATGAAATAGATGCCCGGAGCACAGCAGAGAACTACAAAACTTTGCCCTTTTCTTCACTGTAGAGTGATCTTGGAGTTGGTATATATAGTTGGGGGGATATGGTGGGTGAAACCCCTCACTTGGGTGGGTTCAAGTCAACTAAAAGTTGGTCCATTGTGCTTTGGGCAACTATTTAGTTGCGCTTAGTAAATTCAGCAAATTGATGACACAATTTTTGCTGATTAGGGTCGATGAATAGGTGTTCACCAGATTACCATTTTGGCTAACTAATAAAGACCCCTTCTGAAATTACTATTAATATATTGCAAGGCAGGGAATATAAACGTACGTGTCTCATTGGGTAACGTTGGTGCTTATATAGTGTACTGGTTTTTATTTCATTTTTATTTCTGGCAAATGTTTGCAAATAAATCCTTCAATTTCATGTTAGCTTTACAAACACAGAATGCCATAATATTTTCACACACAGTAATATAAAGAATATTTTGTGTATCACAATCTGCATATTTGTAAAAATCTTTCCATTTAAAGGATGTCTAAATGATATACCTTTAAATATATGCATATAATAGCTACATTTCATACAAGGGAATGCACCTCATCTCTGCCTAAGCATATTTTTCACAGAATATTTGTTTTCTTTATAACGAAGTAATTGTTTCAAGTTAGAGAGCCTCTTACAGAAGAATATGTGTTGTTCAGATATTTGCATAGTCAATCCTTTGATTCCCTTTAAAATGTGCAAATGCTTCATTTTTGTACTTTGTATATTCCAATATATATTTTTGTACTATACTTTGTATAATCCTAGTGTATTCCTAGCATTCCTAGAATAAGTTGAAGTCATCCTAACTGGTTGGTTAAAGTACCAAGGGATATCATCCATATTCACACCATTAAATAACAGACCATGTTTGCTTTTACGTTCAACTAGAATCAATTGTTTATTATTAGTCATTTTGCTAAAATGATAACCCCTATCTCAAATATTCTTTGCCATCTCAATCAGTTGCATATTTAATTTTAATCTTTTGTATACAATCTTGCTGTTTGAATGGATGGATGTTAGATTTGCGTCCTACAAATTTAGAAAGTTGCTACTCTAGCAGCTTTTACACTGCAATAGATAAACTGAAAGATATGATGTGTCTTTAATGACTGACTGTATTTATCCATAAAACCATAGGAAAAAGGAGATAATGAGGATGTTCTTACAACACAAGGATAGGGATGGGATATGGTGTGTGTGTGTGTGTGTGTGTGTGTGTGTGTGTGTGTGTGTGTGTGTGTGTGTGTGTGTGTGCGTGCGAGTGCCTGCGTATGTGTGTGTGTATGTGTGTGTGCGTGCACAAGTGCCTGCGTGTGTGTGTGTTTGTGTGTGTGTGTGTATGTGTGTGTGTGTGTGTGTGTGTGTGTGTGTGTGTGTGTGTGTGTGTGTGTGTGTGTGTGTGTGTGTGTGTGTGTGTGTGTGTGTGTGCGTGTGTGTGCATGTGTGTGTGCAAGTGCCTGCGTGTGTGTGTGTGCGAGAGTGCCTGCGTGGGTGTGTGTGTGCGCGCATGCGAGTGCCTGCGTATGTGTCTGTGTGTGTGTGTGTGTGTGTGTGTGTGTGTGTGTGTGTGTGTGTGTGTGTGTGTGTGTGTGTGTGTGTGTATGTGTATGTATGTATGTGTTGTGTGTAGGAGAGTAAATGGGCAGTCTCTGTACTAACATGATGTGATTGCTGGCAGTACTACAGCAGGAATTGATAATCTGCACTCACAGTACTTGATTCAGAGGCATGCAAATCAGCTGATAATAAGGTATTTCTTCCTTGCAACGAATGCGCCACTGAATCAGAAATTTTTGCCTTTTTTAGCACTGCCCATAGCATGAGTAGTTGGGTTCTTTATGAATTTTTGAGCTTGTTTCTTTCTAGAATTTTTGTGAGAAGATGTTTTGAAGATGAATTTACTAAAAAGGAAAGCAAGAAACAATACAATAAATTCAAGAAATGTATGAATGTAGGGGGGATTGCCAATGTTATTAAGAAGAGGAAAATATAAATACGCTGAGGTGATTAAATTATTAAGGAAGGGAATGATGCTGCATTTGTAAAGTAAGGAGAAATACAGGTTTAGGGTAGCAAATATAAGAAAAAATAGTACCTCCAATATATTTGTATCAGGTACTTAACCATAGGTTAATGAGGTGGGAAGGTTAGCTAAAAATGAAAAAGAAATATTAGTTAAAGATCATGAGCAGATGGAAATGGTAGTAAGAGATTATATATTTTTTTGCCTCCAGGTGTGTTTGCAGTTATATCCTAATGATGCCTCTAGGTGTCTCATGTAGCTTGTTCATATCTGAATTCATAATTCCAAAACAAAGCTTCATACAAACTCTTAAAAGATATCATCTCAATATTTACATTTTGGGCAACACAACTGCAATAATATGTTGGCATTATCTAGAGCTGCTAAGGAGATATTAATTGTTATTTATATACTATTTATTTATATTAACATAATTTTTATATTTCTGAAAATATTTCAACAACCAAATAACAGAGACAGAACTATATACCTTCATGTGAAAATTCATAAAGGGATAATCAAAAAAATATTGACAGTATGTGGGTATCTTGAATGATTACTTAGATACTATAAGTTGTTAACAAAATAAGGTTTGTCTCAATGAAAAAAAAAAAAAAAAACTTGTGTCAAAACATAGTTTGATACTAAATGCCAACAAATACTTATTGTATCCTTTGGCAATTCATCTACCCCAGAGAACTACCACATTGACAACACTCCCCTAAGAGTTGGCCCAGTTGTTCACAGTTTGGGAGCTTTTGTATACAGTGACCTAACTATTCACCAACGTGTCTATTGCTGTAAGAAAGTCTTTCCTTATTTCACAGCTTTAAACAAAGGGACTGTGTCTAGATCTAGGGATGTCATTACTCCCTTTACATAACCCTCATTGGGTCAATCATTGCATATAATACCTCCTTTGGCATGGATCTGTCCAGGCACATGCAGCAACTGGACCACAGAAATACCTTACTAAAAGGATACAAGGCCTAAACGATGTGTCTTATATGAACTGACTGTAAGCCCTGTCATTACACTCAGAATCTTACAGACTGGTAAGAGGTAACCTTTGTCTGGTGTACAAGGCATCCTACAACTCATTACTGATGGATTTACTGCATATCAGCAAGTCAAATTGCAACAGAAATAGTCAGCCTAGGTATATAAACCTCTTCTGCAACATCCACAGAACAGTTTGGACAGACAGGCATATTTTGCAGAGGATACCTCTGCTGTGGGACAGACTCCCCATACACATAAAACAAAAGTTCATCCATGTCCATTTTCAAGAACAGCTTAGATCTGTGGATGTGAAACATAACAGTTACCCGAGGACTGCCCCTGTATTACAAATGGACAGCAGAAGCTCCTAAATGCTGTATCCCATGAATAGGTCCCCTGAAATTATTTATGGCATGACATAGCTAATTATCCCATGGCTGATAATTATATGTCACCCCCAAGAAAAATAACTGAGGTCATGCCAAGGTGGATAATAGAACTGAATGCTACCTCGCCCCCCGGTCATAATAATGCTGCCTTCTTAAAACCTGTGTTGAAGAAAAGGGGTTTAAAACACTGAACAGGGTCATATGACTGTGTTTTTAATTTTGATCAGCTAAGATATTTTATATAACATTTTTGATAATGTTTATACTATGGTCTGAAGAAGCGGGAGACTGCAAAAGCGCTTACCATTTTTTTGTGTTTCTCCACCAAACTGATTCATCCTCAGCCTTTGTTGGAGATCTTATTACTTGGTATTGACACTTTTGGACTATGTCTAGTAACCTATTCATTACTATTAAGTGATTTTTGTTTGGGAGTGGAACCATGGCTGAGTGTGTAGAGACCAAGTTGGACTACAACCCTATAGAAGTGACTCAGAAATCTGTGAACATCAGAGTGGATGGGCAAAGTGTAAGTAAGGTTATACCCTTACTTAAATCAACAAAAAATCCACTAATGAGTTTGTGTTTCAGTGAAGGAACAAATAATAATGACTATGTGGATATGGACAAGATGAACTCCTTCCATGCATCCCTTAGAGCATTGGAGGATAAGTTGTTTAAATACAAATATTTGCAATGGCAGCGTTATCATTTTGAAGCAGCTATCCACCATAGAATAGTACCCAGGGGGCTCCCTGTATTACAAATGCCTTCTTATGGGGATACTATCCCTGAGCTGCTTAAATGCTGGCGAATGTTAAATTTAGAACTTAGTTTGGACTATATGCGACTTTTGAATGATTACTTCAGATCAGAGGAGGAGTCCCTAGCTGAGGAAGTTAATGATCTCTTCTTTAAATTAAGTGATGCTTATGAAGGTGGTATCTTTGCAGAGTTATTAGAAGAGGTACTCACTAATATCTCCGTATATGAGTGGAGACTGCAATCAGAAAAATTTAAAAAAACTGAAGAGGGACTTTACCAATTTTCAGAATGGCTTTGTGCTTTCCTGGCCTAGGAGTAATCCACCAATGGAACAACTGCAGCTGGAGCCAATGAGGAATGACGTCCTGGTGCTATGGAGGGTGCAACTGGAAGGAGTGCATCTTGTGGGAGTCGCCAACCAGTGAAAGTTGGTAATGGAGTGGAATTGACAAATGTGCAAGACAGCAAAATGCCTGAAACTTCCCTTGTATTAGTTACTTCTTGTGGGGCTATCACAGGGGATGTGGAGAATGGGATGGGTTCTGTTGAACAGAACATTGAAGAGACTACTAATGGGGCAGTTGAGAAGAATGTTAGATGCTGTTGAGAATATCCCAGTTGTGAGGCCCAAAACTAATTCATATATGAGAGTGGATTACACCATGGAAACCAGAACTGATTGTACCCATATAACTGTACTACCCTCTGGTTCAAAATTTTTTTGGGCTGAAGCCCTATCTATCCAACAAGAGAAACAGACAGGATGATCTCGAAGTCAGAAGAGGAGAGGGAGGCTAACATCAGATCCCCTAATACAACTGAAGGGGCCTATGACCCGGAGTTGCAAACAGGTGACTTAATATTTAATTTGTCTTCTTTTGTGTCAATAAATGAACAGACTATTGTATTGAACAAAGGTCTATCCTTTGTTCCAGCGACAAGAAATAATTTAATTGACACAATTGTAGAACTAAAAATGTTTGCAAGGAATTTAATGATAGAGACTGTGTTTCCAGTTAAGAGTAATGTTGCTAATGTTTTAAGAAACCTAGTCTTTTTACACCAGATTTCTCGCCAGTGTTAGTAGCATTTTTAAATATGTGTGAAAGTTATTTAAGAAACTATGTTGAGGGGAAACAGAAGGGGATTTTTTTTAATTTAACTATAAAAGAGATGGAGGCTTTTTATCAGCTGGTAAAAGCATAACATTTTGTTATTAGACCTGCAGATAAAGGGAATTTGATTTTAGTTCTTGATAAATCAATGTATGTAGAAAAAAATGTAGGATATTTTGAATGATGAACAAGTGTATGTGAAATTACAGAGATTCCAAATTACATGAATTGTCAATTGGTTGAATTTCTAACTTTATAATCTCCTTATAACAGACCAAATAGATTATAGTTTGTATTCTTATTTTATTGTGGTCTACTCAAGGTACATAGAGATGCGAGTAACCACCCATTCTGCCCTATTGTGTCAGGTAGATGCTGGCTCACAGAGCCAATGTCTATTTATGTGGAGAAACAATTGAGGCCTATTCTGGACACTTGCAATCCAGTTTTGAGAGACAAGAAGCAGTTTCTCCAAGACCTCTATGATTGGTCTATTAGTTACTCTGGAATAGAAGATGCTCTGTTTGTGACTTTGGATGTTAATTAATTGTTTACAGTCATCCCCAGTGATGAGGGGATAGATAATGTTAGACTGTTTCTTACTTCTGGGGCAGTATTTTTGCATTCTAAGATTACTTTGATATGTGCTTTGTTATAACTTATATTGGAAAACAATGTGTTTATATTTGAGTCCGATTATTTTTTGCAGAAGGTGAGGATCGCCATGGAGCAGTGTGTGCTAATGCATACGCTAATATCGTTCTTGCACAGTGGGAACAGCAATCTGTTTTCAATGATGAATGTTACAAGGTGTATGTTAAATTCTACAGACGTTTTGTAGATGACATATTTTTTGTTTGGCATGGTATGACAGAATTACTGTTGGAGTTTGTATGATACTTAGAGGGTACAATATCCTTTTTGTCATTTGCTGTACATTATTCTCGTGAGAGTGTGGATTATTTGGACACAACTGTGAACAAAAACATGTTTGGTCATCTTCTTCTAGCATGTATAGGAAACCTTGTAGAAAGAATAACATACTTCACAGAACAAGTATGCACCTAAGACATATTCCAAGAAATGTTGTTTAAGAACCAAGTATTAAGGTGTAGGAGGTTGCATACAGATTCAGAATCCCTTGAGAGAGCCCTAGACAACTTGCGAGTTGAACTGTTGAACAGGGGATATAAAATAAGTGATATTTAATGGGCTATTGAAGATGTTACAAGGTCAAGTAATAATAGTAGTATGCCTTATTTCTCAAAGAGAATAGTACAACCACTGATATAAGTTAGGGTAAGTGAAATAGGTAGTAATACTAGAGTTATTTTAACATATTCGAGTGACATTAATAAGGTTTGTGAGGTCATAAAGAGGGATTGGCCAATTCTATTAACAGACTCTGAGTTATGCAAAGTTATAGAAAGACAACCTAGATTTGCATTTAAGAATAATAGATCTTTAAAACATTTGTGTTATAAGCATGCTCAAGCCCCCTAGGATATGTTCAGAGCAGATGGTACCTTTGCTTGCAGATCTTGTAAGGCGTGCAAATATATTTGGTCAGCTAGTTCAATTGTTCACCCTAGGATGCAATATCCCACTGAGTTTCCCTTTTATGCTGAATGGGTTACAAAAAATGCAGTTTACTTTGCAAAGTGTTGTTTATGTAATATATTCTATGTGAGTAAAACCAACTGGACCCTGAAGGAGAGGGTGCTAGAGCATTTAAATGACATTTGGAATGTCAAGTTAACTAATGCCATAGCTGTTGGAGAATCCCATAGTTTTAAGTTTTTAGCGCTACAGAAAGTGGATGGTAGTATAAGAGAGGGGATATATATAATGAAACAGAATATGTGGAGCTAAGCTGTATGCTACCTCACCTCCTGGTCTTAATTATGATGCCACCTTAAAACCTGTGTTGAAAAAAAAGAGGTTTAAAACACTGAACAGGGTCATATGACTGTGTTTTTAATTTTGAATAGCTAAGTTGCTTTATATAAAGTTTTTAATAATGTTTATATTATGGTCTGAAGAAGCAGGAGAATGTGAAAGCACTTACCATTTTTTTGTGTTTCTCCATTAAATTGATTCATCCTCAGCCTTTGTTGGAGATCTTATTACTTGGTATTGATACTTTTGGACATTGTCTAGGTTCCACTGTATTCTTTCTTTTTTAATTACAATTATATATCACAGAAGGATAAAAGAAAAACTTAGATTACTGCAGTGATATCTGATAAGTCCTTTATTATATATCTCTGTCTTTCACATTAATACAAAATATGGAATACTCTAAGCCCTGCCAAGTTAGGGTCTCATGCTGGGAATTTGCACCGTGGATAGTGCTATGTAGTAAATGGTAGCAACTGGACGAAGAGTTTTAAAAGCTATTAGATATTTTACTTTTCCGCACTTATAAAAAATGTGTCAAAAAAAAGCATCTAACAGCTTTTATCCAGCAGAAAATAATAAGGTGTGTTCAAATCAAGAATTTGGTAGGTTAGTGATGATAAATACATCAGAATTTATAAAAGTTCTGGACCTGGTATACTAAGTAAATATTTAGAAGTAGAGTTGGGGAGGATATCAAACTTCTTCGGCCAGATTATGTAAAGTCTGCAGAAGCTATATGCAGAAAGTGCAGCACACAGAATGAAGACTTCAGAGCACCTGCAGCAGATGCGATTTCCGAAGACACTTCAATATTCAGCATAGGACAGTTAGGTATTCTGCACAAGACAGTCTGATTCCAAAATACATTCTGCACACACAACTTAAAAGTGACAAAGAGCCATGCTTACTTCATTACTAAAATCCTCAGTGTATGCTTTACAGACCCCAAGGAATTCAAGTGAATACTACAGAATAGAGCAAAATCCATAGCAAAGCATCAGAAAATATATAATAATGATATCTACTGTTAATGGCAACAGGCTGCAGTGATACAAGCCATAAATAAGGATGTGGCTGTGCAACCTAGCAGGCAACCAGCTAGAGTCAGAGCAAGGCTGCAACTAAACCAGTTGTCAGCCAAGGAAATAATTGACAGGTACTGGCTAGACAGACAACTGGTTCAGGCTGTCTGCAAGATATGTGCCCCACACATGTCTGTGCAGACCCTGCTAGGAAATCCCATCCCTCTTGAAATCAAAGTGTACCTCAGCCTAGGTGTACTTGCATATGGGATATTCCAATGAAACATTGAGGATGCTGTGGGAGTATCACAGACAATTGTCAGTCATATCTATGCAAAATTTCTGGAAGCAATTTGCAGCAAGGTAGATGACTACATGCACTTCCCATCCACCCTCATGGAGAGGAGAACTGTATGCACAAGTTTTACAGCATTGCAAACATCCCCCATGTGTTCTGTGCAACAGATTGCACACACATCCTTATCAAGACACCAGTTCATCCTGAAGCTGACCAATACATAAACAGAAAGGGTTGGCCACCTATCAGCTGCCAAGCTGTGTGTGCAGCAGATGGCATAAAAAAAAAAAAAAAAACATCATGGCAACACAACCTGAAAATATCCATGATGTTGCCATTTGGAGGGAAAGTAGCATTCCAACAAGGTGAAATACCTGAGGGACTACTACTAGGTAAGTACAGGAGCACAACTAGGAAGGAGGCTAAGGATAACCCTCACAACAATATCCATCCTGACTTCGTGTTTCCACTCCCCACAAAATTTGACTGCAGTTATTCACTTGAGCCATGGCTAATGACATTGTACTGCAAACCATCCAACCCTGCACAGGAGGCCTACAATAGAGCACATACAACAACCAGAAACACCATGAAGCTAGATTCAGATGGCTGGACCCATTCAGGGATGCAATGCAATGTACACCTGAAAAGGCAGCAGAAATGATAACGGTGTGCACCATGCTGCTCAACATGCTAAACAGAACACATGACAGTCTTCCAGCTGCAGGTGTGGGTGACCTGCCCCAAGAACCCCAAATGTCTGAAGAGTCAATCCCACAGGTATCAGCAGAGGAGTAGGAGGATGTAGGGGACACAAGACACAGGAGTAGGCAACATAGCGTGTGACCACAACTACAGTCCCAGGCAACCCGGCAGTGTCTGACTCACATCTCTAAGTCTTGTCAAGTCACACATACCTGAGTTTACAGACTGTATATTGATGTTCAAGTATTCCCCACCACATCAGCATAAATTGCATCTAATGGTGGCTGCCCACTAGATGTACACACTAAGCCTCTGACATAATACCATAATCATAAAATATTACAACATAAACGTATTACACCATGAACATATGCAAATCTGTCACAACAGGGATCATCATCTCAGGGAAAAACTGACACAAGGGGTCTCTATCATATTGTTAACAGATCAGAATGTTGACTCTGAATTGTTCAACACCAACATGCCGAACTACAAAATATGGTTGGCCATTCTTTGACACCTGCCCTTTCCATGAGTGTAATACAGTCTCGGAGTTAGAATATTTAGTTAGGGGGGGGGGGTTTATGTGTGCCGTTGGTGTTTGGCCAACCGATTTTATATGGCTGTTTGCTATTTTTGTAGTTCAATATTTTGGTGTCGGACAATTCAGAGTCGACATTGTGAGCTGTCAACAATATAATATAGACTCGATACAGGTAGGCATACACACTCAGATTATTGTATCACTGCATCCTATCTCTAAAATATTATAGCATGAAAAAAGGGAAACCACAGAGGACAAAATGCAGAAATTTTAATATCAGAAGACATTTCACAGTAAAGTGTTGAATCAATAATATGAGTCAGCTAGGTATACTACACTGTTCGCAATCTAGGGTGACCTTGCTGACATCTCACACCATGGTCTGTTCTGCCCCAGCCATGTACAGACACATGTTGCCATGGTTGTTCCACAGAATAAATTGTTGGGGGTGACAATACCATTTTGAGGTGAAGGAGCTTGACTTCACGTTGAAAGCCTTATGACTGACAAGGACCACAGCAGGTGGGCTAGCAGTTTAGGTCTGTGCAGGATGGATCACAGACAGTGATTCCCAATGGCCAATGGTTGTTCTGCAGACAGGTGGCCTGCCTCTGCCATGTTGCAATCTGCTGAGCAGAAAGGGAATGCAGGATCTGCTGGTAGTATGACACTGCTGCAGTAATGTAGAAAACAGGTTTCAACCGACCGTGCCTCAACAAACAGACACTCATTCTGAGATGCCAATGCAGCCATAATCTCACCATGCCTGCACTCTTGTCTTTCACACATGACACATAGCTAGTGTGCCACATGCTCTTACCGATGCTATTGCTATGACCATTCATTTACCTGCAGCAGGAGGCAGAAGCTCTCAGATATCTGGCCATACACATCTGCTTGCCTGCTTCTGGTTGTTGTGTGGAACTGCCATTAACAGTGGTCTGAACTTGTGTTTGTTGGTCAATGGCTTCAGCCTTTTCAACATCCACTATGCAAGCATTCTCTGACTGGCTTGACAGGTTGACCTCCACATCTGAGGTTACAGCTTCAGCAATGTCACTGTCAACCTCATAGGTTCATAGGTTGGTACTAGGCTATCAGCCCTAAGGCCTATATAAGCCTAGCTATAACAATTCCCTGGCTATTTCTTCCAGCAATATTTACTTCCCTGGACTCCTGTCTAGCAGGATAACTGACTTGATCCCCAGGGTGAATTTCTCCCATCCAATCATCAAGGTTCCTTTTGAAGATGGCAAAGAGGCGCTCTGCTTGACATGTATGGGCAGTCTAATTCAAAGTCTGGGGAGTCTCTGGGTCAGGAAACTATCCCTCCAGTAAGTTTTGTTCATTGTGATGACAACATTTAGATCCCTGGAGCATGTGGCTCTGAGGGATTGGGATTTCTTTAAGTGTAGCATGTCCAACAGTTCTGGGTTTGACACGGCCTTGATCTTAAGCAGAGATCACCTCTGAGTAGACGATATGCATCAGAGTATAGCTGGAGTTTTTTTAGATGGTCAGCATAGGGCATCTGCTTTAGACCTTTGATTCTTTTAGTGAGGTATTTCTGTGACCTTTCCAGTTGTTGCAGATGTCTTGAGAGGTACATACAAAACATGGCATTGTATTCTATAATGGGTCTAATGAAGGATGAGTACAGTGGGACAATGAACTCCTTTTTTCTGGATCAAAAGCCCTTAGTGATGAGTTGTGCTACATAGAAGGATTTCCTGACTTTTGTGGCGATGTGGTTATCGAAGGTGGGTCTACTGTCCACCTGTGTCCATAAGTGTCTTATCACACTTTCGGTGTTAAGTGTACTGCCACCTATATGGTAATTCATGGGTACATGTTTTTTCCCAAAGTGGATAACTATACATTTCTTGGCATTGAGCTTGATCCCATGGCTCTGGCACCAAGCATCTGTTTCTGTAAGGCCCTTTTTTAGAATATCCACATAATTTGGGGATTCAATAATGGCTCCCAGTTTACAGTCACCTGTGAACTTTGTTAGCCAGAGTCCCTTAGAGTTGGCCTGTACTTCAGAGAAGTAAATGCCAAACAAGAGCGGTCCCAGGACTGAACCCTGAGGTTCCCACCCACTTGTCACTTGTCTGGAGCTGAATTTGGAGTCAGCTATTTTTAGAGTGTGAGTTCTGTCAGTAAGCCAGTTGGCAACCCGAGTGACATAGGGATTAATGCCCAGCTTAGTAAAATTATCTATGATTCCAGAGTGGGGGATGGTGTTGAAGGCCTTGACGAGGTCCAGATAGGCTGTGTGGACTGCCATACCCTCGTCCACAGCTCTAGAGACTGAATTGAAGAAGTCAATCAGGTTCAGGAGACAAGATCGGCCCTTCACAAACCCAAACTGGTTGGGGTCCAGTGTTTGAAGGTTGCCAATGTCTTTGTTTATAAATTTAATAATAATACCTGATAAAATCATCCAAGGCTAGCTTTGAAAGAAAAATTGCCAAGGACGTCAAAGATAACCACAAAGAATTCTTTAGCTATGTCAAAAACCTAAGTGGAAACTCTCAGATCTGCTCTGAGTTAGTGCAGAATGGCACAAAATACACTGAACCGACTGATATTGCCAACATTCTGGCAGACAAGTTTAGTGCAAACTTTACCCCCCTCTCATCCTCTAAAGGGCCCATAACCATACCAGAAGAATGTAGTGCCCCGGCAGTCACTGACACACAGGTTAAAACAGCCCTATCCAAAGCCAAAAATACAGCTTCAATGAGACCAGACGGTGTCCCAGGCTGTGTCTTACACGAGCTCCAAAATGAACGAACCCCTTACCTAAACACACTGTTCAAACTCAGCATCTCTACAGGCTATGTACCCATAGAGTGGTGCACAGCAACAGTTATCCTTCTCCACAAAGGTGGAGCCACAATGGACCCCGGGATAAGCCTGACTAGCCTGGTCTGCAAGGCTATGAAGCGCATCATCATGGAATTCATTAACAGAGACATTGGGAACCTTCAAATATTGGACCCTATCCAGTTTGGCTTTGTTAAGGGCAGATCATGCCTCCTAAACCTGGTGAACTTCTTTGAGACAGTTACCCAGGCTTTAGATGAGGGAAAGGAGGTCCACACAGCCTACCTAGAACTCGCAAAGGCTTTCGACACCATTCCCCATTCTGGTATTATAGACAAGCTCACCAGCCTGAACATAAAATCCTACGTCATGAGGTGGGTTGCCAATTGGCTCATGGATAGAACCCACACGGTGAAAGTTGCAGGCTCTAGGTCCGACTCTAAACCAGTTATAAGTGGCATGCCCCAGGGCTCAGTCCTGGGCACCTCCTGTTCGGTATATACTTCTCAGAGGTACAAGCAAGCACAGGAGGACTATGCCTGACCAAGTTTGCAGATGACTGCAAACTGGTAGCCATAACTGACTCTCTAGCTGGTACAGCCTTCCTCCAGAAGGGTCTCACTGAAACGGATACCTGGTGTAAAAATCATGGCCTCAAGCTAAATGCCAAAAAGTGCATAGTCATCCCCTTTGGAAAAAAACAAAGTACCCACGAACTAACACATATGTGGTAGTTCCCTATATACAGAAAATGTAATAAGGTATCTGGGGACCCAAGTAGATAGTAATCTCACCTTTGATAATCATATTGCCAAGGTGGTTAGAAAATCCTTCTATGTGGCCCACCTAATCACAAAAGGGTTCGCACCTAGAACAAAAGAGGTTATTGTGCCTCTCTACTCATCACTCATCAGACCCATCATAGGGTACAACGTCCCATTTGGGATGTACCTTACAAGACACTTGCAACAGCTGGAAAGACCACAGAAGTACCTCACCAAGAGGATTACTGGCCTCAGACATATGCCCTATGCAACCTGACTGAAGAAACTCCAGCTGTACTCGGTTGCATGCTGATCTCTGCCTGACATACAAGGCCATGTCCAACCCAGAATTGATGGACATGCTCCACCTAAAAAAAAAAAAAACAAATCCCCGAGAGCCACATGCTCTAGGGATCTAAACCTCACCACAACGATAAATAGGATGTGCTGGAGGGATAGATTCCTGCCCAGAGACTCCCCATGCTTTGGAACAGGATTCCAATCTACATTAGGCAGAGCCCCTCACTAACACTCTTCAAGAAAAACTTTGATGAGTGGATGGGAAACAGAAAATTTACCCTGGGGATCACTGAAGTGGCTCTGCTGGACAGAGGCAGAGGGAACTAATTGCTCTGCTGGACCGAGGCACAGGCAACTAATCTAAGGGGGTGGCGAAAGCCAACAGATTTTGGCTAGGCTTATAGATGCCCGCGGGTAGATAGCTTAGTACTTACCTATGAACCTATACGTTCCATGGATTTGCAGATAAGGCTTGTCAGACTAATGGGGCAGTATTTCCCAGGATCCAAGTTGGATCCCCCCTTGTAGAGTGGGATAACTGTAGCTGTGCACCACTCAGTGGGTACGAAGCCTGAGGTGAGGCTATGATTAAACATAACACTTAGGTGAGGTGCTAGTTCATTTTGTAGTTCATGTAGTACACAGCCCGGGATGTCATCTGGTCCCATGGATGCTGTATTCTTGGATGGATGATCATGGATGGACTCTCCAAACACCTCAAGGTCCTGTGTGCCAGGAGTCATACTACAATGCTGAGCCACATCTTGAACCACATCATAATCACTTGATGGGCTGCTGGATGATACAGATAGTTGATGTGCTACAAGATACAAAGACACAAGTCAGGGTAATGTGTTTACATCATATAATGGATATCATCAAAGGTATATTACATATATATATATATATATATATATATATATATATATATATATATATATATATATATATATATATATATATATCTCACTGCAATGTTATAAATAAAAATGACTTTACTTGAGGTCTACTGTATCTATGTTTCACAAAATCTACATACACTGAGTATATAAGGTCAACATACATGACATATGTGAGGAATACAAAAAACACACACCTGACAACACCTCATGGGAATATGGTACTGTTGAAGAGGGAAGAACTTCAACTGTTATAGGGAAAAAACAGCATTACTGATCATATCACTGACACCATTAACCAGGTGAACACATTTAATACTTACAGAAGGTGTGACACATACCACTTGTATGTGCACTTGATGATGTTAATGCAGACTGGTCTAGGAATGGGAAGAAGGGCACAGTGTTAATAGGGGACAACAGCAGGATTAACATCAATGACATGTATGAAACATAGTTAATAACATACCACTGACAGAATCCTGCTGTGCAGAGATTGTGGGTTGTACTGTGGAACCTGCAGTGGGAAGGTAAAGAGAAAGACAACACAGTTAGTTACTTAGTAAAAACAATACTGACAGCATCACATATACAACACAGTAACATAGGTTCATAGGTTCATAGGTGTGTACTGGGCTAATGGCCCTGGAGCCTTTACAAGCCTAGCCCATAGAAGTGCCCTGGCATTGTGCCGCCCAATGTTAGTTCACAGAGCCTCTATCAAGTAAATCCACTGGAGTGATCCACGGGGTGAATTTTCTATTTCCCATCCACTCATCAAAATTTCTCTTGAAGAGGGCCAGTGAGGTGCTCTGCTTGACATGTAAGGGATGTCTATTCCAGAGCATGGGCAGTCTCTGGGTTATAAACCTGTCCCCCCAGCATGTTCTGTCGATTGTGGTAATGAGGTTGAGGCCTCTGGAGTGTGTGGTGTGGAAGGATTGGGATTTCTTTAGATGTAGCATTTCTAACATAGCTAGGTCAGACATGGCTTTGTAAGTCAAGCAGAGATCACCTCTTAGTAGACGATATGAGATGGAGAATATATGGAGTTTTTTGAGTTTGTCCATATAGGACATGTCTTTAAGGCCTAGGATCCCCTTTGTGAGGTACTTCTGTGGGTTTTTTAGCTGTTCCATGTGTCTAGAGAGGTACATGCCAAATGGGAGATTATACACAATGACTGGCCTAATGATGGAAGAGTAGGCAGAGAGATGATAACCTCTTTCTTCCTGGATGCAAAACCCTTGGTAATAAGATGTGCCACTTAGCAGGACTTTCTGACCACAGTGGCAATGTGGTGGTCAAAGTAGAGGCTGCTGTCAACCTGTGTCCCCTGATCTCTAGTCTGCTCCCATTGATGTGGTAATTAGTGAGAACTGAGTTTTTCCCAAAGGGGATGATGATGCATTTTTTGGCATTAAGCTTAAGGCCATGGTTTCGACACCAGTCATTGGTCTCAGTGAGGCCTTTCTGTAGGATGTCTACATCACTTGGGGAGGTAATAATGGCTCTCAGCTTGCAGTCATCTGTGAACTTGGTCAGCCAGAGTCCCTCCGTGTTGGCCTGGACTTCTAAGAAGTAGATGCCTAACAGGAGATGACCCAGGACCGATCCCTGTGGGACTCCACTCGTGACTGGTCAGCAGTCTGACTTGGAGTCCATTACTTTCACACTGTGGGTTCTATCTGTGAGCCAATTTGTAACCCACCTAGCGATATAGGGGTTGATGCCTAGTTTGGTGAGTTTATCAATAACTCCTGAGTGGGGAATGGTATCAAAAGGCTTGGCCAGATAGAGGTAGGCTTTATGAACTGCTTTGCTCTCATCCACAGCTCTGGTGACTGACTCAAAGAAGTCAACCAGGTTGAGCAGGTATGATCTACCTTTCACAAAACCAAATTGCGTGAGATCTAAAGTTTGGAGGTTCGCTATATACTTGTTAATTAGGTCTAAGATGATGCACTCCACATATCAGACTCGCAGGCTAATGGGGTGATAATTCCCAGGGTCTGTAGTCGCTCCCCATTTATGGAGAGGGATGACTGTAGCAGTGCACCATTCAGTAGGGACAAAGCCTGAGGTGTGGCTGTGATTGAACAGGGCACACAGATGTGGTGCCAGTTCACTTTGTAGTTCATGTAGAACACATCCAGGGATATTGTCGTGTCCCATGGAAGGTGTATTCTTGGCCTTGGACAATGCAGCTCTAACCTGTGCTGCAGTAATGCTGGGTGCCTGGCATTCCTCTGGTATTGTGATTGGTCCTTTAGGGGGAGAGAGAGGGGTAAAGTTGGCGCTGAATCTGTCAGCTAGTATGTTGGCATTATTTGTTGGCTCAGTATAGGAGGTACCATTGTGCAGCAACTCAGAGCAAACCTGGGTATTGCTGTGGAGAGTCTTGATATAACTATCGAAGGCTTTGTGGTTGTTTCTTAGTGTCTGCCACAATTCTGCCTTCATAGCTGGCTTTAGAGGTTTTGATGAGGGATATCAACTTTTTGTTGAGGCTAATAAGGGAGTTTTTCCAGTCTTGGGACTTCACCTTTTTCTGCAACAGTTTCTTCATTCTGTTGTAGAGTTTATTAATGGCGGTGGACCACCCGATTGGCTTTCTTTTTTTGGAGGAGAGTGTCTTGGTTCTGTTGGGTATGGCTAGTTCCATGCATTTATGTACGTGTTCGTACAGTGCATTGGTGTATGATTTGGCAGTCACGCATCTATTTTCCATTGACATGGGTGCTGTGAAGTTAGCCACCTCTGTTTTTAGAAAGCCAGCGTCAGCTTTGGAGAAGTTTTTCATGGTGGTTACATTTGCAGGGGGTGTGGGTGAGATGTGGATTTCCATGGGCTGCAAATACTCATGAGATGGATGTTGTAACTGTACACTAGATGGGCCTATGTTGACAAATATTGACATAAGTGCCCTGTATCACAAGTGTGCTACACATTGATGTAAAGTATATCAATTCTGGTGTAACATATCTGGTCTGTCTGCACTTGAAACTGCATAGTTTATACCACCAAGGGATGTACCTGTAGTGTACAATGTTGGGTAAATAACAATATGACAGTAAACAGCAATGACATGAAATGAGGCTGTGGCTATAGTAAGGTAGTGGTCACAGTAACAGTATGGAGACACTCCCCTGCTGATCCCTGGTTTAGTCCTGAAGTAGATGGAATTGTGAATATTAATGCAAACAGCTTTTAAAATTTTGTTTGGATTGCTCTGTTGCCCCTCACTCAAAATGACCTGTTATATATAGATATGTCTATAGATACATACATATATGCATACATATCTGTCTATCACTATTTCTCTCTCCCCATATATATATATATATATATATATATATATATATATATACACACACACACACACACACACACACACACACACACACACACACACACACACACACACACACACACACACAAATAAATCATTTTAAAACTTTTCCCACCTTTAATGTGACCGATAACCTGTGCAATTCAATTGAAAAACAGACAAGTCTGTTAGGGGAAAAAATACAAAGAATAAGAAAACGTACAATAAGCTGGTTGCATAAGTCTGCACACCCTTAAACTAATACTTTGTTGAAGCACCTTTTGATTTAATTACAGCACTCAGTCTTCTTGGGTAGGAGTCTATCAGCATGGCACATCTTGACTTGGCAAAATTTGTCCACTCTTCCTTGCAAATGCGCTCTATATCTGTCAGATTATGAGGGCAACTCTTGTGCACAGCCCTCTTCAGGTCACCCCGCAGACTGTCTACTGGATTTAGGTCTGGGCCCTGGCTGGGCCATTCCAAAACTTTAATTTTCTTTTGGTGAAGCCATTCTTTTGTTGATTTGGATGAATGCTCGGGGTCATTGTCATGTTGAAAGGTGAAATTCATCTTCAGCTTTCTAGCAAACGCCTGAAGGTTTTGTGCCAAAAGTGACTGGTATTTGGAATGCTACATAATTCTCTTCACCTTGACTAAAGCCCCAGTTCCAGCTGAAGAAAAATAACTCCAAAGCATGATACTGCCACCACCATGCTTCACCTTGGGGATAGTGTTCTTTTGGTGATGAGAAGTGTTGTTTTTGCGCCAAACACACCTTTTTCAATTGTGGCCAAAAAGTTCAGCCTTGGTCTCATCAGACCATAGCACATTTTCCCATATGCTTTTGGAAGATGATGTATTGTTTTCCAAATTTTAGCCAGGCCTGGATGTATTTCTGTGTAAGAAAAGGCTTCCGTCTTGTAACCACACACCATAGTTCAGACATATGGAGAATACAGGAGATTGTTGTCATATGTAGTACACAACCAGTACTTGCCACAAATTGCTGCCACTCCTTCAGTGTTGCAGTAGGTCTTTTGGCAGCCTCCCTGACCAGTTTTCATCTTGTCTTTTCAGCAATTTTTGAGGGACGTCCAGTTCTTTGCATCATCACTGCTGCCCCATATTTTCTCCACTTTTTGACGACTGTCTTCACTGTGTTCCATGGTATATCCAATGCTGTGGAAATGTTTTTGTACCCTTCTCCTGACTGATACCTTTCAACAATGAGATCCCTTTGATGCTTTGTAAGCTGTCTGCAAACCATGGCTTTTGCTGTAGCATGTAACTGCGTAAATGTCAGGAAAATCCTACTAGGACAGCTGAACTTTATTTGGGGTTAAATCAGAGTCTCTTTAACTGATGGCAGGTGTGTACCCAAGAAGACTGATTGTTGTAATTAAATCAAAAGGTGTTTCAACAAAGCATTAGTTTAAGGGTGTGCACACACAACAAAGTATTAGTTTAAGGGTGTGCACACGTATGCAACCAGTGTATTGTACGTTTTTATTTTTTATATTTTTCCCCTAACAGGTTTGTTTGTTTTTCATTTGAATTGTACAGGTTATAGCTTACATTAAAGGTGGGGAAAGTTTTGAAATGATTTATTGTGTTCTCATTTTTTTGCATCACAAAAACCTGGCATTTTAACAGGGGTATGTACACTTTTTATATCTGCTGTGTATATGTATATATATATATATATATATATATATATATATATATATATATATATATATAAACACATACATTTCTGTCTGTCCACATATATCTACATAACATATGTATAAAATGCACACACACACACACACACACACACACACACACACACACACACACATATATATATATATATATATATATATATATATATATCACACACACACACACACACACAGCTACATTTATATATACATCCCTGTTATATACATACATTTGTGTGTGGATGTCTGTATTGTCCTACATACGCTGATAATGGTGAGTAAAGGTGTACTATGACACACATATATATAATGTTGCTCAAAGGATCCAAAGTAAGGGCTCAACAGTAGATAATGCACTTACTTACAGACCTCTGCATCTACTGGATGTCACCACATATACACCAGCATGTGAACAGGTGGTGTAATGGATAATTTTGTGTACACACACATTGACAGGGCACATTGTTCCTGCCCATAGTCCTACTCATCCAAATGCAAATAGCCACATATAACCAAAATGGCAACTGTAGCCACATTCTTCTTCTTCTTCTTCTTTCGGCTTTTCCCAGTTAGGGGTCACCACAGTGGATCACTTGTCCGCTCATGATTGGCAGTGGAATTTTTACGGTGTTGAGTTGCCAGCCCAGCGCCCAACCTTCCACAGAAGGCACACACATGCACGCACTCACATCTAGGGCCAATTTAGAGTGTCCAATCCACCTACAGCATGTCTTTGGGATGTGGCAGGAAACTGGAGCATCCGGAGGAAACCCACGTGACCACAGGGAGGACATGTAGACTCCACACAGAAGGTACCCCAGCCGAGGATGGAACCAGAGAACCTCTTGCTGTGAAGTGACAACGCTAACCACTGAACCACCGTGGCTGCCCTGGCAACTGTAGCCACATAGCTAGGATAAATAAGAGTTATCTGAGTGCTAGGCTATTAGATGCATATAACAGTAAGAAGGAATATCACTCTGCAGGCCACAGATGCTGTTCAACACAAGCCTAGTTTATGTAAACCACAAGTAGTTTGCCTGCAGTTATGCATATAGCAGATGTCAGCTGTGGCATGTGTGATCAATACAGTGATTACAATGTGTAAGACTAGATTGATAGGGGTTCTATTCCTACTCCAGTCCTTGGTGTGTGTGTGTGTGTGTGTGTGTGTGTGTGTGTGCATCTCCCTGTGAAAGAACTGAGAATCCCTCACTGACTGCCAAATTGCAATTCTTCTACATTTTTATGTCTCTGTAAGTTGATGCCAGCCTCCATACTGCATTCTTCTCAAGGCCTGCTGATGTCATATACCTTAAGACTACCAACTGCCATTCTAATAAATCTAAGCTGTGGCAAGTGTTCAATAGTGCCTAAGTCTAGATAGGAAGGAGTTCTAATCTCATTGCAGCCCACACTGTGTGTGTGTGTGTGTGTGTGTGTGTGTGTGTGTGTGTGTGTGTGTGTGTGTGTGTGTGTGTCTCTATGATCACCTCAATGTCTTAGAATGAATTCAGGTTTTGTGGTATTTGGGTTGTAGCAGGTGATGTGGGCCTCCAAATTCCTGACCACAACAAGGCCTGCTGATGTCATCAAGCAGAAGATGTCCTAAAGAGATAGTAATAGCAAATTTGAGGTGTGGTGCATGTGTTGCATACTGAGATGTGCAGTGTGTACCATTAGATAGGTAGGTTTTCTAATCTTCTTGCAGCTAGCTTGGAGTGTGTGTGTATGTGTGTGTGTGTGTGTGTGTGTGTGTGTGTGTGTGTGTGTGTGTGTGTGTGTGTGTGTGTGTGTGTGTGTATGTGTGTGCTGTACAGTAGCATCCTGTTAACATTAATTAGAAGTGGTGCTATCCTCAATGTAGCCAGCTTTTTGTTGTGTGGATGTTAGAGTATTTTACATTAGCATATGAAATAGGATCATTGAACTTTACTAGCCTAATGGCCCTAGGGCCCTTACAATCTTAGCTTTCTTACCCTTATTTACAGTATCCACACATATTTCCCCTGTCCACAAGGAACACAGGCAGAAGCCTTGTGGTGAAATGACAGTCACCCAGCCAATCATACAGATGGCATCTGACGAGGGCCAATGAGGTGCTCTGTTTACCGTTAGGCAGGATTCTGTTTCAAAGGTGTGTTAAAGTCTGCTAAACAGATCTCACCCACCAGCATATATTACTAATGTCACATACCAGGTTAATGCCATTACAGTGAGTAATCTGTGTACCATGCCACCTACAGATTTGCAGAATTTTCAATCTAACAAGGTTAGACATTGCCCCATATGCAAGGCAGTGATCACCTCTGAGTAGTCTGTAGGACACAGGCTACAATGACAGTGATTTCAGATGATTCCCATTGGACAGATACTGAAGACATGAAGTTCCCTTGTGAGGGACCATTGTGTTGTGTGCAACTGTCAGTAGTGCTTGGAAAGATGCATTACAAAATGGCCGATGCACTCAAATATTGGCATGCTGAGGGAAGAGTACATGGAGGTTATGACTACGTCAGTTTTGGGTGACAGTGCCCTCAGTTATGCCATATGACTCCCTTCTTACCACTAGGGAGACATGGTGATCCAAAGTAAATTAGTTGTAAACCTGTGTGGCCAGGCCTGTGTGCCAAGGTCTTATTACCCCTGAGTATGTACATCAAGTGTTGCTAATGATGTGCTACTTTCCAGGAACATAGGTATTACCAATGGAAATTATACTACATACATATTTGTATAGAGTTTGCATCCAGGAATATGTCAACAGGCATTTGTTTTTCAATACCCTCTTGTAGGATATTGACATAACTCACAGATTCTATGATCACTCACAGTTTGCAGTCATCAGCCACTGTTGTCAGCCACAGACATTCAGTGTGTGCTTGTACTGTGGTTAAATAGATTACAAGCAGTAGAGGACCCAGGACTGAACTCTGTTGAACACCACTGGTTACAGATCAGATATTGGAGATGGATTCCACTATTCTGAGTATGTATTCCATCACTGAGCAATGTAGTGACCCCCTAAAATGATATTACTGTCGATGACTACATGGGTGATTTTCTCAATGATGCTTGATTGGGGGATAGAATCACATGGCTTGGCTAAGTCCAAGGGGTTGTATGCCCTGATGTCCCCTCATCCACATCCTTGATGACTACCTCAGACATATCCACCAGGTTTAATGGTCATGATCTTCCTTTCAGAAATCTAAACTGTGTACAGTCAACTGTTTGTAGATTACATATATCTTTGCTGATCAGCTCCATGATGATTTACCCCATGGGCTTAAAGATATGGCTACTCAGGAAAACAGGTCTATAGTTCCAGTGGTCGGTGGATGCACCACCTCTGTGCAAAGGGATAACAGCTGCCATTGTCCAGTCAACTGGGATGCAGCCAGTGGTTACACTATGATTGCAAGGAGTTCTCAATGGTGTTAGTAATTCTTGCTGGATCCCATGTAGGATGAAGCCTGGAATGTTATCATGTCCAATAGATGCTGTGTTTCCTCCATAAAGAAGCCAGCTACAACCTGCTCCATAGATATAGAAGGTATGGGACAGGTGGTAGGGATGTCATGTGGCATATGTGGTGAGGACAGGGGTATGTCGTTGACTCAGAACCTGTGGGCAACAGGTTAGCTATGACTACAGACTCATGTGTGATATCATTAAGTATGAGTTCACTGACAATCTGGGTCTTTCCTCTGAGGTTACACATGTAACGACATTATGCGTTGCGGTTGTCCTTTCTGGGGGAGACTAATTTTGTCACATACTGATTCTGCACAACATCACAACAACACCATGTGCTAGTTTTAGCTGAAAAGGGTGTGCCTCCATTTTAGGAGGGCTCCCAAACTCCAACTGACACACAGCAATGTCCACCTCTGATTGTCAAGTCGCTAATGACTGTTGTCCACCAGGCAGATTTGCTGTGCCATGAGGAGCTTGTTACCTCCTGTTAGGTACAGCCGAGTCCACACAGTTGTACTGGTGCTTGTATAAAGCATTGGTGTAGAGCTCTGCGTACTTGTCTGTCCTACCTGAGGGCTATGTTCAGTCAAGCTATGTAAACCATCCCATAGGAGGTTATAAATTGCTTTGTTGAAGTTTATTACTGTATTTTCTGAAATGAGGGTGTAGGTGTGACAGTTAGTTTTACCTCATTATATCCGAGTGACATCTTCAGGTGCACAGGTGCATCTGCAGTTAACTCCTACAGATGCCTCTAGGCATCAAATTGCTTATTCATATTTGCATCATATTCCAAACCCACTCTATATATAATAGGTTATAAAAGATTTCATCTTAAAGCTTACACAATGGCAAACTCAATTGCATTAATATTTGACCTCTGTCTAGTGCAGGTAAAGAAATATTAACTGCTGTTTTTATATTACCTTATATAGATATAATTTTCATTTTTTTCTAAATATCTCAATAATCAAGTAACACAGAAAGAACTCCACAACATCATATGAAAGCTCTTAGCTAGATAAATAAAATTCTGCTGGCAGTATGTGTGCAACTTGAATGGCTGCTGAGATGTTGTAAGTTGTTTATAAAGTATTACAAATGTAATAGTTACTGTGTTCACTGAGACTTATAAAATTCAGTTTAAGACCTGGAACCTAAAGAACAATACCACTATAATAGTCGTTTGTCCTGAAGTATTTGCCATTTATACTTCTTTCATAACATCTGTGGTTCCAGAGATATGAACATTTGTTTGAAATGTGAGGATATAATTTGATTCTATCAAAAGGTTTAGGTTCCACCCATTGGAAGTTACAGTGCAAACTTCCTGAGCTCCATTTGAGTAAATGAGTTAATGAAACTGATCTGTGGTCAGATCTCAACAGGGAGGAACCTACAGTGGAGGGTCTGTTACTCATATTAGTAAACACCTGATGCACTATGTTGGCTCCCCTTGTGGGGATGTGATGCCACTGGTTCAGAGTATTGTAGGTAAGGATATGGACTAACCTTTGGACAAGTGAGCTTCAGCATGACTAGCCAACACAGTTGGTGGGCACTTACTGTCACCCTAAACCATGGTGTACAGATGTAGCTTGATAGACACAAGTAGATTCAAATAAGTACAACGGGTGTCTGGATTCATGGAGCTACTCCTGTAGCAGGCAATGGCTAGATTAGGTGTCCTTCCAGCAGTGAATAGCACCTGCAGTGTCTCCAGGAAATCACAAAGTTTCACCAATCTGGATGTGTATCAATCATTAATGAATATGTGTACACCACCTGCACTACCTTGCAAACTGTCAGTTTAAGGTCTGAACACATGGAAGGATGTGTAATCTGATTTGGCTGTGACTCTGTCCACAGCCTTGACCCAGTTATCTGTGACTGCACAAATGTCTGCAAATTCCAAGGTGGGGACACCTTGCACAGAGTGTAATTTAGTGTTGCCATCCTAGAGTGTAGCAGCATAAACATGAATTTGTATTAAGATGGCGTTCTCATTGGAATGTTTTCCCTCCAGACAGTGCCTATAATATGCTCTGTGGGGGTGTCATCAGCAGCCTTAGTCAGTACTCAACATCCCAGGGGTGACAGATCAAGACCATCTCTGGCAAAGCATTGAGATCTGTTGAGCAAGTCATCCTAGGTGGACATGTACTGGATCCCCTTACAATGACACCACATGATAAAGCAGTTATTAACTCCACCACTTTCCATGTGTATTAAGCCATCATCCTAGGTGAGGGTCAAATGCAGCTGAAAGTATGAGCATACCCACAAGAGACACAGAGTGTCTAAGCTCAAGTCATGTGTCTGCATACAGTCTGATGACATATGTCCCCAGTTGTACACACCTGCAGGACCTATGATGTCATCATTACGTTACCTGATATTCATTGACTTGCATAAATGTGTGGTATGGCATATCATGTCAACCCACAGACAGCTAACTGTGACCTTTTCCATATGTAGCCTGGTGACAGGGACATCAATGTGTCTCACGATGTTTTCACCTATGAATAATAGGTTTAATTTTGTGGTTTGCCTCAGGTGTTTGACCAGTGAGACAGTGTTTGTGTGTGGTGCAGGAGGCTTAGGCTGACCCAATAAGTTGAAAGTATATGTGTGAGTCAGAAAGGGAAGCAGGCAAGATGGACCATGGAAATGTGTCATGTGTGTCTGTAGGTGACCTGATTTTGACAGTGGTGTGTGAGTGTTTGCATGAACACAGTCAAGCTCAGTGGTAGCTGTATGTGTGTGTATGTATGTTGGACAGCTTTGAACTGTGCATGGTACAGCTGACAGTTCACCATCTCCACCTCTGAACATGGGAACTGACTCTGCCAGGAGTTACACGGGCACCTCCATGCCCAAGGTCAGAAACCATGCTAGTACCTGATGGTGACTGCTGTCTGCTGGGACCGTAATCTCCAAGGGAACATCCAGGACCACAAGACTATGGCTTGCTATGTCTTGGTGTGGACAGTACACTCCCTTCTGGAGTGTAGGATGCACTGCCACTATGGGAGCATGATTGTGCATGGCCATGTGGACTCTCAGCAGATGTAGTTGCTGATCTATGTCCATGAGTCCGACACTTAACTCCAACCAGAAGTTCCATCACAGACAATGTACATTCCAAGACACGTACTGTATGATCTGTCAAAGATCAATGTCTTTCCACACTGCATCAGTGAACTGATCCAGGGTATCAGCAATGTGGTGGAGGCAGTCACAGATGTCAGACTGTGCTGCACCCATAACCCTAAGCATTCATCTGGAGTTCCTTTCAGAATGTGCCTGTGCCTCCATGATGGCCCAAAACATACACTAAGTGACCCATGATGAGACAACTGCAACAGGTGGTGGAAGGTCAGCAGGCCTCCTACGAGTACCCCTATCAATCCACCTGTGTGGAACCTTGCCATCTCTTTGGCTATGGCCAGTATCAGCACTCACTGCAGCCATAGTTGCCACACTTTCCTGTTCATTGTCTCTACCCTCTGACTGTCCAGTATCTGTGGCCTCTGGGGACTGGGTATGTGTAGCCATACTGACTGTGTACAGTGATAATGAGGGCAGAAGAGGGATGTAAACCTCTGGAACAGATTCAGTCCCTGAAAACCCCACTTGTACCTTACTTTGGCCACCATCATCATCAGAGTCTGAAGAGACACTGACATCAGGTTGTGAAGGGGACAGAGACCAACCCCTCTGGTCACCTGTGATAAAAAAAAGGAAAAGCAGTACATTAATACATGCACTGTTATGTTCTGCAGTACTATGTTGCAACATACGTTAAGCTGTATACACTTTTGTCACTATTACAGACCTGTTTAACCTCCAACCTCATATAGTAGGACATGACAACATTATTTTCCAACAAATATCTGTAGTTACTTGTAAATAAAAGCTCTATAAACAACAATCTCATCAGCAACAATAAGATACACTATTGATATTTGTCAAAACTCTGAACAGTTGACACATATGGAAATATGTAATGTTCTGACAATACTGTCACAACTATCAGTGTGGTCAAACATACAAGGCATAGGTATGACTGTAAAATGTGTACAATCGGAAAGTATTTGCACAGTTGGCAATCGTCCAGCAGTACATCAATCCAGCTAGCATGCCTGGGATGACACTTTAGGGAATACATTGCACTAAATCTACATCTCTAACAAAACAGTGTTGTGCTTACCAGGGATAGGAGCATAACCTTCTCTGATTCCTGATGTTCCTCTGAAAATCTGAGGGAGAGGTAGTGTAAACACCACTGCATGTAGCACTATAACAGGGTAATACTTCCATATATCTCACATTTACAGTGGCTACTATGTTAATTGTTATGTTGGTCAAAATCTGAGCATGAAATTCAAACTGAAGTTAAACTCCCCCTCCCCAAAAATAAACACCTGACACCCATGTAAAACTATGTATACCTAGACACACTAAATGCTACAGTATTCCAATGGTGATCAAACTAAGTCTACCTGGATGCTCCTCTGGCATGGAAACTGTGGCACCCACATCCATGACATATGGTGTGATAGATGCCTGGGAGCTGTTGTGTGTCCTTAGGCTCACCAGGAATTCCTCAGTGGTTGACAGCGGTTGTTCCACTGCAGGACCTCTGCCATTGACACCATGATCCCTGGCCACATCTGCTGCTCATCTGCATGCAGCATTTATCATGTCTGTCACACAGTATTGCACCTGCTCATATGTCCTGCTCTGATGATCAACAGCATTAACATCATAGACCAGGTCCACAGTGCTGCTCGCTGTTCCCTGTTTTGCCTCCCCCTGGTCAGCTGGAGTTCATGATGTTGACGCAGGCCTTCCAGGATGATATCATTCTCAGCATCCATAAAAGGGCCCCAGCATTGTACATACATTTTTCCTGAAAGACAACAAAATGGGAACACATGTCAGGATCACATACATGGGAGTATATTATGTAGAGATACAGCAATAATAGAATGGCTGGCAGTATACACTGCTTGATTACACATCTCATATTCCACAGTGTGCAAACATACTAAGGATGTGGATGCAACTAAGATACTAGCAATGGTCAGCTATTCCTGTTTGTACCATGACAAATACTGATGTATGATCACACACCTAACACAGGAGTCCATTGTATTGTGGACCCTAGGGGTAACCCCCCTGATAATATGTCAAAACAACAGTGCCAAACAAATAGCAGTGTGCTATTACAACCACTTTAAACTGACATTCCCAGGATACCAGTGTGCTACATTAACAAAAAAAAAAAACATTTCACTCTTGATGTACTGTACTTCCTTTGTAGTTGTAACAAATTTAGAGATCAATGACATGTCATCATTATAGTTCTAAGAAAGGCTTAATGCTGTAATCCCCATTCCCACTATGTATATTCACACATATGCATCATGTTGCAAAGAAAAGGGTTACACACCTGAAGGAGTACAATACTCCTTTGTTGATACATGCAGATATATAAAGGTTGTGCAAATGAGTTTACCCTGTGAAGAAACTCTCATACACAATTGTTCCCCTAGCTAGCTGTTTGTCTTTTTAACATGGTTCTCATTACCAGGTGAGTGTCTCTTAACCAATCTGTGCTTCTGAAATGCTAATTGCAGACAGCACAGCTGATTTGCAGTATAATCAGCCAATCACATACAATGACTGAACAAGATATAAGGCTTCCATGTAGATTAGAGCCCCTTTCTCATATGTTGTGCTGGATATTACTGGAGTAAAGACACTACATCATCACAGACAGTACATCTGTCCAACTACTTTTTACATACAGTTGTGTGTGCTACAGGTTGCAGCTGAAGCTGATGCTGCAGGCAATAGGCATAGGCAGAGAGGGTGAACACTTTGGAGGATAACAAGCTGTAAGAGTAAGTGTGGGACCCGTGGAAGTCTTGTCATAGAGGTTGAGGGTATATATTCCTGTGGAAATTAAGGCATATCTTTAAGAAAAGTATGTTAGCCAAGTATCAGTACAACAATCAAAGGCAAAATGGTTGGTGTGTCCTAGAGAAATGTAAGGGGATAGATTAACCATTATGTCACACAGTTCGACACATGCCAAACCATGCGTGCTGCAGTGTTATATTACTGGGCCACAATTTCAGTACACACTTCGGAGTCCTGTGGCAATTCAGGCTAATGCATGACCAGACATTGTCTGCGCTGTCTAGTGCTGTACTAGGAGTAGTTAAAAGTGGTCCTAATTGTAGGGCTTTGTGTTCTATTACTTAGTTGCAGACACTCCATCTGTACTGCCTTGGGTGGATAAATGGGTGATAAGACAGACACACATATCACAATTTATAATGCTGATGTCTATATACATGCATGCTCAATGGTAGAGGAAGCTGTAGTTGAACCCAGGACCATGTGTACCAAAAAACATTGTTTTCGATGTATTTTATATACTGAGCTGCAATGTCACTATGATAGCAAATGTATTTTTACATGTTGTACATAAAATTCCAGGGTTACCTGTTATTAGATACCTTACTTACATTCATTATTTTGTGTATGGCTTTATAGTGATTTATGCCCTTACTGGAGTACCAATTACAGTAATATTTTTCTATATTCCTTTTAGCTGATTTGCGTGGTGTGGTGTGATGTGCAGAATTGCTTAAACATGCTTAATGATGAAAACTTGAGCATTGCTATGTTTTCAATAAAACATTTGTGTCAATTAACAGCTGTTTGGCTTGGCGGATTGAACCACTGATCTGAGTTTGAAATAGAGCGCAGGTGCAACTTTTGAACAGGATTAATATAGTTTCTCAGCATATATCAATTTAGCTCTATTTAGTATAGCTAAACAATGCCTTGTGTCACCCTGCACCTTGCAAAAAATCTTTAAAGAGGAGAAAAATGGGACAGTGGTGAAATGGAGTGCACGCAGGGGGAAAAATAGTAAAAGGCAGGTAGGTATGTGGAGGACGGGTGTAGGAAAGAACCATAGCTATCCATTTCTTGAACAGCAACAACTGTGCACTTTCACAGATATGTTTACTGAACTTGGACTGTCACTGCCAGATAGGGGTGATGACAACATAAGTGCATTGTCATGTCAATTGGACCAAACTACTTGTGTCCAGTGGACATGTGAGAAATGGAGAGCTATGTATGGGACAATAATTTTTATTTTGTTGACAGGTGCCCTTTTTTTTAAGGTGAAAGTGGAATGTTGGGGATGGGACAGAGGTTATGTGTTGGGGAGGTAAGTTGGGAAGGTAAAGAAGCTTTAGCAGACAGACAAGACAGCAGACAGGGTTGGTGTGTGACACACCTTGGATGGGGAGGGTGTTGTGGAATTGCAGTCTCATGAGCATCCACATGATAGCAGTGTGACTCAAGGCCTCACCCATGGAACTGTCAGCACTGATTTTTCACTGCCCATGTGGTCGCAGTGGTGCAGCCTGGTATCTGGGATGAGGCTGCCCCATCAGGATTGACAGCATTATCTCCATCTGGCCCAGGTGTGGACCGAGAGTTCGGCGCATCAGCCCATGCACCATACCTGACAATTCCTGATGGGTGACAAAGTCACCCCCTCCACCTCTGCTCCCATAGGGGGGCCCAGCTCCAGCCTACGGAGCAAAACTACCCAATGGTGCAGGTACTGCAGCGGCAGCCAAAGGGTCACCACCAGGCTGTGGCCAAGACATGCTAGGCCCCGGTGCCACGGACAGAGAGCCAAGGTAGGTGGATTGCCTGGAACTGGCCTACCTTGTTGCGGTGTAGAAAATGAAATATAAACATAAGGTAAGATACGTAATAACCAAACAAATGTTACCATTAACATAATGCAAGATAATATTGATTAATCAAAATACATATTAAGGTATATTATGAGGAACACAACCATTAATAACATAAAAGTAAGTATAGCAACTAGTATGAAATAATACATAAGGCCAACATAACAGTTAGTTAAAAATAATATATTACTATCAAATCATAGATAAGGGGTGGGGGGGGGGTGAAAGAAAAAAATGCCATTAGTTTGCTCACAGGTAATATTACTACACAAACTACTAGTACATACTTCTACAGGTGTGCAGTGTTAGTTGTGAGTACAGTGACTACAATTCTTGTATACATGATGTTGCGTATACATACCTCTCAACCTGTTAGCATGGGTCAGTATGGATCAAGCACTGACAAATGCAGGTACACAACTACAGGGAACTGTTTTACATAGTGTCTCATACATTACTACCAAGGTGTTCTTTAAATGGACTTGCCAACAAAGTGGATTCCAAGTAATGTCATGTATCTGCTAAGCAAGGGTCATTCGTATGCAGCACTAGTCATTATATTCTGCAAAAGCATGACAGTTGAGAGGTATGTTTATGTACACTTGTTATGTGTGAGCTGGCTGCCAAGGGATTAGAACACACAAACGTGACTGCAAGAGTTATGTGCAATTTATTTCAATATAATGAATTCTGTAAATAGTACCACCTTTAAGAGGTTTCTTGCAACATTTTGTGTTGAAATCCTACATTTACACACATGCATTGCTGTCTGTGGTATCAGACTGGAAACTACATGCAGTAAACGGATTCACTTTATATCCTCGAAATACTGAAATATCAAAATTCAGTATTTCAAGGCTATAAAGCTGAAACCTTAAAACAACGAAAACTCAGAAGCACGAAATTCAAAATCTCACACACCGGATATTTTGAATTTCATGCTTCTACTCCACACACACACACGCACACACACACACACACACACACACACACACACACACACACACACACACACACACACACACACACACCTTCCTCCCCACACACACACAAACACAAGCTTTCTACTACATAAAAGAAGGGGGGCAAGCCCCCCACACCCCCCACTTAAATATTCTAACACCGAGGTCGCACTACATACAAATGCACACAAAATACTACCACACAAGCTACATTCTCCTCGCACACACATATCACAGCAACAAAACACATTAACACACACCACAGCCCCTACTCAAACCCTTAACACATACACACATACCTGAATCCATAACCACAGCAAAACCTCAGAAGAGCGAAATTCAAAACCTCCATTATTTGAGTTTTTGAATTTTGCGCTTCTGAGGTTTTGTTCTATTCAGGATTCCACTTTATAGGCTCAAAATACTGAATTTCGATATTTCAGTATTTCGAGCTTCTAAAGTGAATCTGCACTAAACACATGCATAATGAGCATTTTAGTTGCCTACAGTATTTATCAAAACACCATCTTATTTTATACTCTAATGACTGATGTTACAAGAAATCTGCCGGTTACACACATGTATGGCTCTTGAGGTCATCCGTTGACCTATACCCTGTTCATTCACTGCACACTATTTATAGCATATATCAGGAAAATTATCAGAACTCAAACTTGAGACTTGATGTGGCTATTGCACTACATTTCTGCCTAACATTTGCTGGTGCACTACTTATTAATTAATATGGAATGGTTGACTGGTGTCTGAATGGAACACACATGCAGTGAATACTGGAATAATGAAACTTATTTGACAGATTAGTTATCAATTTACAATCCTGTTGTAAATTTTTATGCTAAAATGTCCCTTTTAACCTGGCATTTAGACGCATGATTAGCAGTGCAGGACTGCAGTAATCTTACACATATACCATGTTCATTGCCTTGGTGGAATAATACAAAAGTCTTTCAGATAACATGAGCACAACAGATGCTTTATTCTTACTTTGAGTAATGAACTATATTTTCTTCAGACATTTTTTGCTGCATTCTTTATTGATGTATATTTAACAGCTGATTGGAATCAGATTAGAAGACACATGCAGTGAATACAGAATACTGAACACTGATTTGATAAGATTGCTATTAAAATACACTCATGCTGTAAACCGTATTGAAAATGTTTCCTAAACTCTGCAATTTATACAAATGAATAGCATCCCAGGACTGCAGTAACCTTAACCATATAACGTGTTTATTGCCTGGGTAGAATACACAGCAGTCTTTCAGACAACATGAGCAGAAAAGAGGCTTTAACCTTACTCTGTGTAATGAAATACATTTGTTTCAGACAGTTTCTGATGCAGTCTATCTTGCTGTACATTTAGCAGTTGACTGGTGTCAGATTAGACCACACATGCATTGTATACATGAATAGTGAACACTTTTTATTTGAAAATATTACATAAGAAAGCACCATCACCTTTTATAATTTATTGATTATTATTGCTGTAAGTCTGGCAAGTAGACCATGGAGAGCTGCATAAGACATCTAATAAATAACTCGTATACCTGTCCATTAATTAAGTGCAATTTACAGCATTTTCCAGACAATAGGCAGACCAGAACATTGAATCTTATCATTGGTATACTCCCCCCACATTAACTGATGTCTCGTGGATATACTACACACTTACACAGTACTTCATGTTTACCTGATGTAACCTGATTTAGCAGTACAGTTAGGTAGTGACACATTACTAAACATGTTACATGTCCCAGGTATGTCCTACATGACTGTTAAGACTGCAAACTCTGTGTCTACTTTATTATAAAATTAAAGGATAAAAACAAACCCCACTGTAGCCACCATGGCTGGTTAAAACTTTATTTAACACACAGATAAGCGCTTTCGAGCATTAGCTCTTCATCAGATCTAACGAACAGTTAAAATCAACCATATTTAAACAAATAGCAACCAATTAGAATCAATAGCAGAACCTATGTCCCTTCAATAAGGATTTTAAAGGCATACAAGCATTTAACCCAGGTGTATGGTTAGCTTGCAATTCAGGTATCCATCTTAACTCAGCTAATTCAGTACTATGTACAATGTCACCCCCCATACTCACGTGTTGAATGTATAACACCATACATTGAAATTATGCTCTTTATTTATTTCAATATGTTGATATAGAGCATTGCTTCTCAAAAATAATCTGATATCACTCATATGTTGCAATATACATTGTTTTAACATTCTGTTAGTCTTCCCAACATAGAATGCGTGGCATGATATGCACTCAGCTAAATATAACACATTTTTAGTTCTGCAGTCTGTAGTCTAGATATATACTCCCTACCTGACACAGGGTATACAAGGATGTTATTTTCTTTAATATATTGACATGCCTTGCATTTATTACATTTAAAAGTTCCCAACTTCCTGTGTGTTGTAGACTTGTTGGGAAGTATGCTCTTACATAAAATCTGCTTCAGATTTTGGTTGTTAGTATAATGAAATCTGGGGTGGAGACCTACTAGTGCTTTCAGTTTGTCATCAGTAAGCAAAATATTCCAGTTCTTTTTTATCACCTGGGCTATAATATCTATATCACTATTATAGTGTAAATTTATTCTCACAAACGGGTAATTTCTTAGCTTCTGTTCATTAACAATAGTGCCATTGTCAGAATTGCCCATATTACATTCAAACCATGGATTGCCTCTATTGCCTCTTCAATTTTTTGCCCCAGCCATTGTTCTCTTACCTCTTTGTGTTGGATAGCCACCACTAGCAAACATATACTGCATGTTGTTTAACTCACTTTCATCTATATTATCTTCAGTACACAGTCTGGAAATTCTTAGCCCCTGCCCACTCATTACTTTATCAAAAATGTGCCTTGGGTGCATACTGTCATGCATTAACATGTTATTTCTCCAACAACTTTTCCTATACACTCTGGTTTGTAGTTTGCCAGTCAAATCTTTATAAATCTTCACATCTAAAAAATCTATTGATTCAGCAGAATAACTCACAGTAAAATGTAAGAAATCTGTTGTGTTTTCCAAGTATCTAACAAACAAAAATAATTATTCAGTTGTACCCCTCCATAAAATAAATATATCATCCACAAAACAATGGTATATTTTCAAACTTGCCTTCTATGGACAAGTACTAGATAGAACATGGGTAGCCTCCCACTGTGCCAACATCAAGTTGGCATAGATGGTGGCACAGGGAGTACCCATTACTACGCCATCTCTCTGCCAATAATATTGATCATAAACATGCATAAATTATTGCCCAAGATCAATTAAAAAAACACATATCTGAGTAACTTTCTTTTCATCACATGTTGCATAAAATAAAATCTTTAACAGCTGTGATTCCATAAGAATTAGGAATCATAGTAAATAAATTATTTACATTTAAAGTCACAAATATGTAACTTTCATGACCAGTTATTGATTCATAAGAGTCACTCAGAGATCATAAGAAACAGGAAGTGTCATTTAGCACTGCTGGCACATAAGATAACATTATTTTAAGTTTCTTCTCCACCCATATGGAGAGGAACTCAGTAACCCACCTTCTGCCAGATATTATTGGTCTACAGGGGGGTTTGAGGAGATTCATATGAATCTTAGGCAAAACTTTCAATGTAGGTATAACAGGTTGTTCAACAATCACAAACCTATATATGTCTTTGGTTATAACATTAGATTGCAATAAATCATCTAAAGTATGTTTTACATGTCCACTAAAATCACTGACTTGATTGCATGCTATATTCTGATAAGTAACATTTTCTCTAAGCATTTTCAACATATCTTGTAAGTAATCACCTCTATCAAGTATTAAATTTCCACCCCCATTATCAGCTGGTCTGATAGTAACATCAAAGTTATTCTTCAAATTGTTAAGAGCTTTCAGTTCACACTCAGTTAAATTATAGTAACCATGTCTCTTCTTTGTAGCCAACAATGTCCATTGTGCATAATTTCAAAAAAGTGTCCATAACAGGATGTGCAGGTGGTATAAATGTACTTGGTTTCTTCACGGGTATCTCAGTACTATCATTGTCCTGTTGGCCAAACAGTAATTTAAGGAGAACGTTTCTCCCAAATAAATGTAAGTCAGAAAAAACGTGATGTGTTCTGGCACTTTGTGCTGGTATAAAAAACATATTTCTGATCAACAGGGTAAGCTCAGAGTCTGATAAAACATATTTAGAATGATTGTAAACAATACTTTCATCAGTATGAACTATAGTACCTTTTATCTCATCAGTTTTCTTTTTTTCCTGCCTCTGCTGGCTGATCTTTCTTTCCGCTGTGTGTTTCTCATCCTCATAGGGACTGGAAGGGTAGGAAAACCCAAACCAATCAAAGGCATCACGTTCTGTTTGACTCCCAGTTCTTTGTGTGAGCTTTTGTCATTGTTAGTGGCTGCATCACATTAGAACTGCAGTATACAGCCATTTGCACTCAAATTTTCATTTTGTAACTCATTTTCATTCACCACTATGTTGTTAAACAAATAACAACCAATTAGAATCAATTGCAGAACCTACACCCCTTCAATAAGGGTTTTAAAAGCATACAAACATTTAACCCAGGTGTATAGTTAGCTTTCAATTCAGCTATCCATCTTAACTCAGCTAATTCAGTACTAAGTACAATGCCCCCATACTCACTTGTTGAATGTATAACACCATGAACTGTATATTGATATAAATAATTACTTCTCAAACATAATCTGATGTCACTCATATGTTGAAATATACATTGTTTTAACATTCTGTTAGTCTTCCCAACACAGAATGTGTGGCATGATATGCACTCAGCTAAATACACCACATATTTAGTTCTGCAGTCTGCATGTAGTCTAGATATATACTCCCTACCTGACGCAGGATGTTATTTTCTTCAATATTGACATGCCTTGCATTTCTTACATTTAATAGTTAGCAACTTCTTCCTAGGCATTTTAACAAGTGAGTAAGGGGGGGGACATTGTACTTAGTACTGAATTAGCTGAGTTAAGATGGATAGCTGAATTGCAAGCTAACCATACACCTGGGTTAAATATGTATATGCCTTTAAAACCATTATTGAAGGGGCGTAGGTTCTGCTATTGATTCTAATTGGTTATTTGTTTACATATGGTTGATTTTAACTGTTTTTTTAGATCTGATGAAGAGCTAATGCTCGAAAGTGCTTATCTGTGTGATAAATAATAAAATATTAACAGGAGGTAGACATGGCTGGTGCTGACTCAGAATCTAGTGAACTTGAATACTGCCCTGTGACTCCATGTACAAGAATGTTTAAGGAAAGAGCAAAAAGAATGGGAAATATGAGCAATAACCCTCTTATTATTTGTTCAACTGAATGATAATGGAGAATGCAGTGACCCTGATATGTGTGAGGATGAGCGCCTCAATGAAAAATTGTGGAACAAGAAAAAGAACTGTTTAAACTTAAAGGCATGCAATGGCAAAGACTTCACTTAGAAGCATACCTCCATTTTAAAATAGTTCCAGGAGGATTGTGTGTTTTATGCATGCCTTCCTATGGGGAGGCTTACCCTGAATTGTTGGCCAGATGGCAAGCCCTTAATTTAGATACCAGCTTTAAGTATATACAGTTGTTGCTGGACTTTTTTTCACCTATTGAAAATGAACTGGTTGAAAAAATAGTGAAAATGCAATGAAATAGAAAGAACTTGGAAAATGATGTGTATTTTGCAAGGCTAGACACTCTGTTTCATTCCATCAATACTTATGATGAAAAATTTCAGCATATTAAAATATGGAATTTACAAAGAGACTATACTGATTTTTCTAAGGGTAATGTCATTGTTTGGCCTACATTTAACCTTGGTACTAAAAACATGAATGAAAATGCAGTTGAGGTTGAACATTCAGAGGGAAGGACTCAACCGGAAGTGAAAGCACCCAGCACTTCCAGTTTGGCGGTAACAGTCCGAGAAGCACCAGCATTTTCTAACAACACAGTGGTGAATGAAAATGAGTTACAAAATGAAAGTTTGAGTAAAAATGGCTGTATACTGCAGTTCCAATGTGATGCATCCACTAACAATGACAAAAGCTCACACAAAAGAACTGGGAGCCAGATAAAAGTGATGCCTTTAATTGGTTCTGGTTTTCCTACCTTTCCAGTCCCTATGAAGATGAAAAACACAAAGTGGAAAGAAAGATCACCCAGCAGAGGCAGGAAAAGAAGAAAACTGATGAGATGAAAGCTACTGTAGTTCATACTGATGAAAGTATTGTTTACAATCTTTCTAAATATATTTTATCAGACTCTGAGCTTATCTTGTTAAACAGAGGTATGTTTTTATACCAGCACAAAGTGCCAGAACACATCAAATTTTTTCTGACTTACATTTATTTGGGAGAAAAGTTCTCCTTAAATTACTGTTTGGCCAACAGAACAATGATAGTACTGAGATACCCATGAAGAAACCAAGTACATTTATACCACCTGCACATCCTGTTATGGACACCTTTTTGAATTTATGCACAATGGACATTTCTGATATGTTAGCTACAAAGAAGAGACATGGTTATTATAATTTAACTGAGTGTGAACTGAAACCTCTTAACAACTTGAAAAAAATACTTTGATGTTAGTATCAAACCAGTTGATAAGTGGGGTGGAATTGTAATACTTGATATAGGAGATTACTTACAAGATATGTTGAAAATGCTTAGAGAAAATGTAAGAATATAACATGCAACCAAGTGAGTGATTTTTATTGCACATGTAAAACATACTTCAGATGATTTATTGCAATCAAATGTTATAACTGAAGACATATATAGATTTGTGATAATTGAACACCCTGTAATACTTGTTTTGAAAGTTTTGCCTAAGAGTCATAAGAATCTCCTCACCCCCCCCCCCATAGACCAATAATATCTGGCAGAGGGTAAGTTACTGAGTTCCTCTCCATATGGGTGGAGAAGAAATTTAAAATAATGTTATCTTATGCACCAGCAGTGATAAATGATACTTCCTGTTTCTTACGATCTCTGAGTGAGTCTTACAGAGCTATAACTGGTCATGAAAGTTACATATTTATGACTTTAGATGTATATAATTTATTTACTGTGATTCCGAATTCTTATGGAATCACATCTGTTAACGATTTTATTCTAACTCATGCAACATTTGATGAAAAGAAAGTTACACAGATATATGCTTTTCTTGACTTGATCTTGGGCAATAATTTATTCATGTTTTATGATCAATATTATTGGCAGAGAGATGGTATAGCCATGAATACCCCTGTGCCAACACCTATGCCAACTTGGTATTGGCACAGTGGGAGGCTACCCATGTTCTTGTCCATGGAGGGCAAGTTTGAAAATATACCATTGTTTTGTGGATGGCATATTTATTTTATGGAGTGGTACAACTGAAGAATTATTGTTGTGTGTTAGATACTTGGAAAACACAACAGAGTTCTTACATTTTACTGTGAGTTATTCTGCTGAATCAATAGATTTTTTCAGATGTGAATATTTATAAAGATTTGACTGGCAAACTACAAACCAGAGTGTATAGGAAAAGTTGTTGGAGAAATAACATGTTAATGCATGACAGTATGCACCCAAGGCACATTTTTGATAATGTAATGAGTGGGCAGGAGCTAAGAATTTCTAGACTGTGTACTGAAGATAATATATATGAAAGCGAGTTAGACAACATGCAGTATATGTTTGCTAGTCATGGCTATCCAACACAAAGAGGTAAGAGAACAATAGCTAGGGCAAAAAATTGAAGACGGAATAGAGGCAATCCATGGTTTGAATGTAATATGGGCAATTCTGACAATGGCACTATTGTTAATGAACAGAAGCTAAGAAATTACCGTTTTGTGAGAACAAATTTACACTATAATAGTGATATTGATGCCATATCCCAGGTGATAAAAAATAACTGGAAGATTTTATATACTGATGACAAGCTGAAAGCACTAGTAGGTCCCATCTCAGATTTGTTAATACTAACAGCCAAAATCTGAAGCAGATTTTATGTAAGAGCATACTTCCCAACAAGTCTACAACACATAGGAAGAAGCTGGGAAATTTTAATTGTAAGAAATGCAAGGCATGTCACTATATTAAAGAAATAACATCTTTGTACACCCTGTGTCAGGTACGGATTATATATCTAGACTACATGCACACTGCAGAACTAAAAATGTGCTGTATTTAGCTGAATGCATATTATGACAAGCATTCTATGTTGGAAAGACTAACAGAATGTTAAAACAACAGATATTGCAACAAATGAGTGACATCAGATTATGTTTGAGAAGTAATGCTCTATATCAACATATTGAAATAAATAAAGAGCATATATTTCAGTTTATGGTGTTATAAATTCAACAAGTGAGTATGGGGGGATGACATTGTACATAGGACTGAGTTAGCTGAGTTAAGAGGATAGCCAAATTGTAAGCTAACCATACACCTTGGTTAAATGCTTGTATGCCTTTAAAACCCTTATTGAAGGTGTGCAGGTTCTGCTATTGAATCCAATTGGTTGCTATTTGTTCAGATATGGTTGATTTTAACTATTTTTTAGCTCTGATGAAGAGCTAATGCTTGAAAGTGCTCATCTGTGTGTTAAATAAACGTTTAACCAGTCATGGTGATTCCAATGGGTTTTCTTTTTATCCGGTATGGTATATTTTACCACTGTGGACCTTTACTTCTTCCTTGGCTGCTTTGGGTTTTTATTGTTATTATAAGATTAAGTTATGCATTAAGTTATTATTTTGAAGTTTCCAAACTTACCACACTCTTACCTCATCCTGGCCATGCACCCTGCATGTGACTGCACATTGTGAGATGTCTCTTCTGCAGCTGTTGAAATAGAAGCAATCCATTATGCATACCAGTTTGGCAGAGAATCAGCTTGGATATTTCCAAAGTGCTCTGTAACATACTTAAGTATCTGTGGGGTCTGCCCAGCTTGTGCTTCTTGGACCCAGATGTCCAAAGTTCCCCTCTTTCTTTGCTTCAAGTCACAGTAATTGTGATGACACTGCTCATAATTGGGGGTATACCAGTTGCACTGGTAAGGTCCATAGCCAATCAATCATAGAGCTCTGAATTACATTTTGAGCCCTTGTAATCACCCTGCCTCAGCTGGGGTTCATAGTTTTAGACCAGGAGTCCAACAAACACTCTGAACTACTGCACACCCCAGCTCTCCACCCAAAAGTGCTCTTCCTCACCACCACCACCAGGCATATCAGCAGCCAAGTGAGCACTCCAATGAATGGTGTGAAATTCCCATCTATTGGCCTTTATGTAGGATGTATTCCCACCCTTACACATCATACTGCAACTTTCAAAAAAGCTGCACATTGCTTAGCATCACCCAAACTCGCACAAACCATATAAGCAAAGCTGAGCATTGCGCAAACTGAGTGGACTTTTGACCATGTTTCAGTGGAGCTGAGCACTGCACAAACTCACACAAGCCATTTAAGTGAGGCTGAGCTTCATGCAAATGGGGTAGCCCATTGCCCATGTTTAAGTGGGGCTTAGCACCGTGCAGCTTTGCTAAATATGACAATCTTTTATTTTATATTACAGTGGTGTTTTGGTCAGCTCACTCATTCTCAAAAGAATAAATCTAAAGCATATGAGTATTCAGGACCTGAACTTGAGACCTACTACACTATACCTTAATACTCAACCTTTCCAGCCACTTGGATAGTGCAGAGAAGCAGTATATCTTCATATATACTACTAAGATCCCTGTTAACAGTGCACAGAGAAGCTGCACAGGGTTGTGCATTTCTAAGCAATGCAGAGCTATATCAATTAAATACATCTGGTTTTGATTTTAGACATATAACAGATGGTAGGTGCATATGTATAAGTGCAGCTTAGCATTGCTAAGCAGCAAGCTGCTCCAAGCAAACAGGGAGGAAACAAAAAAAAAAAAACTCAATTGATTACATCAGGTTTCTATTTATAAATATATACCAAATGTCAGATGCCTATGTATAAGTGCATCTCAGCATTGCTAAGCAGAGCACCACACCACACAAACGTGCATAAAATTAAAAAAGAAAATTACTGTCCTGTGCTTACTACCTGTCCAGACCATTTTCTGAACAGCCACAAGTATGGGATATCCTCTACACTGTTTCTTACACAGATTCAGTACCTGTGTACCTCTGATCTCTCTCAGCAGTGCACCTTAATTAATATGCATGGTGCGTTGCTGGGGAGGAACTGTGGTTGTGTACACAGATAAAGTATGTGTAGGCTCTAAACAGACCCTATACATATTTTATTAAATCCTGGGGATTGTTTTGTTTCTTATTCCTCTGCAATTTGGTCATCCAAGATAATTGTCCTCAAACCAGTTTAGAACTGGTTACAGTACTTCAGATATTTAGTCTGCTAAATCCTCTAAATGTGGTGGTGGTGCTGCGGTAGCATTGTCGCCTCACAGTAAGACGTTGTCCTGTTCGATTCTCAGAGCATCTTCTGTGTGGAAACATGCATGAATGGGCGTACCTTCGTTGAAGGTTGTGTGTCAGGGCCGGCAACTCGGCATGTAAAAATCTACTGCCAATCATTAGCGGACCGGAGTTCCGCTATGGCGACCCCTAACCGGGAAAAGCCGAAAGACACAAGTCTGCTAAATCCTCTAAGGTATTCTCTAGTTCATCTGGTGGTATGAAAGCAAGTGCAGGAATCATTCATGCTTGAAGCACAAATTCACTATCAGTGTTATACTGCCCCAGAAGTCCTTTCATGTGATATCATCTTTTTCATGTTTTTAACTAAGTAGAAAAGCATCCATGGATTTCTGTTTTTTGGATATGTTGTTTTGATGACATTTAGTACAGCTACTTCGTAATCTGTTGAAATTGAATTTGGTAAGAGGTTTGGCCAAATGTCTTGTATTGCTTGAAATATTCTATCATAAGTTTTTTTTACATTTGTCTGGTAATAGTCAATAAGCTATTGGTATAATGTAGCTGCTTCACTCACTCATTATTACATACACCTGAAAAAATAGTCCTGAATGTTCCATCTATGAATAGTTTTATTTTTATTAAATGGCTCCGTGTACGAGTAGTTTCATGTCCAAATATTAAAATTCTTTTGTTAATGCTTTCTCTGGAGTCAAATAGAAGGAAATTCTCATTTTCTCCATATATTTTATATTTTTCCTGGAATTATTATGGAGGCTAAATCAATGGGTTGTGCTGGAGCTGCATTAATTTCTGTCTTTTTCTTTTGATTATTTTTTCATGCCTTATTTTTTGGCAGTTTACCTTTTGCTACTTCTGATGTTCCTTCTATTGCAATGTTAATGATCATTGATGGAATTTCAGTTGTGTCATCAGCCCTTTGTTTGAGGGATGTTTTTTATCTTGGTAAGTTTATGTTGCTGCTTTTCTTTGGGCTTGTTTTTACCTTTTGCGATATCAAATAAAGTGGACTTTTGGAGCTGCTGGTGGTCTTTCAGTGCATTTCATTTTGGTTCTGGGTGTTTTTATCTTCTCAGTTTCTATTTCTGATATGTTGCTTCCATGATTGTGTTCATTTAACATATTTATTATTTTGTTTGTAGATGTTCTTATATGAAGTCTGGCTTTAAAGATATAGGGTGATCTTTTACCAAATCTCCCAAATTTTATTGTCTGATTGTGGTTGTACTTTGCAAAGCAGTACAGATATCCTTCATGATTTGTTTTTTCTTGATGGCTTTTTGAGGTAATTTTCAACATATTTCAGTGACTCTATCTATGCTCGAGCATTCTGTTAATTTTTTTCCTGCCTTTTACTTTATTTTATTGTTGTTGTTTTAATAGGATCCAGTAGGTGGCAGTAGCTAAATTTTCTAGTTTGTTGATGTGTCTTTACTGTATTGGATGTGATTCTTCCTCTACTTGTCCTTATACTTGTTTTGGATTTATTAATTTACAATTTTTTCTAGGAGAATTATTCTCATTTCATCTGTTTATCTGGTATGTTTATTTGATCTTCATTTATTTTAACTATTTTTGTAATGATTGTATGGGAAATGCAACTGCTGTTAATGATAACAAAGTAAGCACGAGGAAAAGTATTAAGATTACAAACTGGCCCAGAGGCTTCTGTTTGCATTTCACTTTTCTGTTCTTAAAGTATATTCTAATTTGATGATGTGTGAAATTTAGCTGACTGGCTATTTCAGCCTTCCACTGATATTCTGATAAACTGATTAAATGAAACTCCTTTTATAGTTCTGCAAGCTGGGTGCTGCTGTAAGAAAATCTTGCTTTCCTGAAAAAGGAAACAGATACATATTTATGATCATATCGGTGTCTCGATTGCTCAGATCTATAGTTATATACAATAGTTTATATAATTTTTATTTATTTTTTTTTGTTAAATTGCTTATTTAGGAAAAAATAATTTGCATTTTGATACTGTCTGCACTTCCGTTTTTAAAATCTTAACTACGAAATGCATATTTGTTTCCATTTTTTTTCATATCTATTTGTTTTTTAAGCTGTGGTAATTGAACATATAACACTGTTGTTGTTGCATTAATTACATTGATGTGTGTTCAGCAAATCATCATTCTGCCATGTCACTTTCTCCTCACTTTAACAATGACACTTTGTTGCTGTTCATATAAATCATTGAATGCAGATGGTAAAATCTCTTGATTTGAGCATTCATAAATTCTTACAAAGCTAATGACCTGGGTGGGTGTGTCTAAGCCTATACAATTGTTATAAAAGAATACTGATGTCCTGTTTACATATAGGACATATAGGGTGATGCATTTATGAGGTAATTATGTCCATAATGGACAGGTGTCAGTCCCTGTGTAAATTGTCATCATAATCACATTCTGTTGTGCTATGATATTCATGGGACTGTTCTGCATGATAGACACTTGCTTTTCTTTTCTGTTATCTTTTACAATTAATGTTGACACAGCATGGGACCTGTGGATATTCTCCCAAGGAGAAGATGAAGATGAGCACATGTAATGCCACTGCCAGAGTCTTCCAATGATGATGGTGATAACGATGATGACAACAGTGAATAGGGACCTGGACCCACCCCTGCCCAAGCCATGATGCCATGATGCCTTCACTCCATAGGATACAATGATATGACCAGAAATGAGGCAATTATCAGAAGGACATTGGTAAGATCATGACTGGCATGCTCTGGGCACAGATGAGGGACATAATGGGGTCCTTCTTTGATGATATGGCATGGGCTATGCAGGATTTGTTCAGGGTGATAGCTCATTCAGGGGTCTGAGCCTCATCAGCCTGGTCCCTGCAGTCCTTAAGTATTGTCTTTGCATTCCACTCATGTTATGCTTCCAACATGGTGATTTCCATTTCAATAATTGGACTGTTTACACACTCTTGTGCATACATACCATTTATCTGTCCTGCTTATGTGTTATAGTGATGTGACATTCACTTCGATTTCAATGTGTGCATGACACACGTTAGCACATTAAACTTTCCTCTTACATTCAACTGTCCATGCACTGCGGCAGTTACGCTATAGGTAGTGCTGCAAGAGGTAGCCTGTATGCAAGTCTTTTAATGGGGCAAATGACAGACAACATATGTTGTCCATACTCCATCAGTAACTATGCTATGGAATTGTGTTTTGCTGTGGCAGATATGTGCAACATGCAGACATGTCATTCCCTGTTTGTTCTGGATTACAGTTGTCATGTGTTAGAAAAATATGTATTAATGTATGTATTTAGTGCTTATTAGAAGCTAAAAGGGTTAACAGATTTTGTTCTATTTTATGTACAGCTTAGTTTTGTATGAAACTATGAGATGCTTTCTGAAATTGCAAGATGCTCTCTGACCTAATATTTGCTAGCACAGCAAAATTCATGTTTATGCCTTGTGGAAATTTACTGAGAAGCAGGTGATTATCTGCTAAGTCAGGAAAATAATGAATAGAACAATACTGTTTTCTATAATGTTATTGAACTTGAACAATCAGCTCTGTTCATGTTATGAGAACATGCACAGCTGCAGAAAAAGATAGATACAGTTGAACAAAGACTGCTTGAAGAAATGAACTATAATCTGAACTTGCTTTGTGCTTGAATTAGCCATAGTACCTTGAATGGCAACATCAAATAGTGAGAAGTTGTATCTAACCGGTGGTCTCCAAGGCCACGTTATTTTTCTTAGGAAGTTTTTTCATAAACTTGATAGTGTCAGCAGAAAATCATGGATAAACAGCTGCTATGAAATAATATTGTAAGAACTTGTGATTTGTTACGTCAGCTTAGTAGGCAATGTCTTGTAAGAAATGTATAAGAATGGCTTCACTTCCTGATTCTAGTTAGACAAACTCTGTATTAGCACGTTTTTGTCTCCTTGCTGCAAGAATTAAAGTGCCTTAACCTGAACCTGCCGTGTATTGATCTTTTTGAAGTTGTTTTTTCCTTTGACCGATTGGTCCTTCGAGCCGGAAACCTCCACTTCGCCCGGATCAGACAGACTAGGTGGCGTGAAAGCGTACGGGGAAGAAACCACATCGGTTCTTCTTATTTGAAAAGACCTCCAACTGAATTGTCATACAAAAGAGGCCATCCACTTTCTGATCTGTGACTGAAGGGCGAGTTTACCTCAAACCAGACGATCAATCATGGAGGCTCAGGTAAGGTGAGATTTACCTTTTTTTCTGTTTTAGTTCAGGGACTTGATTTGCATTGTCTGTCAGGGGATTTGTCTTGTACAAGTCAGGGACAGGAAGATTGCAGTCTTGCCATAGATCAGGGAAACAGAATAGGTAAGGCAGTTATTGTAGATAGACTGTGAAAAAGAGAAATCGTGGTACCACGTAAAAATAAGAAGGGTTACGTAACATTTTAACAGTTAGAACAATATGGGAAATAAGTGCACAAAAAGATCCCAAGATCCGCCGTTAACTGAAGATGCAAAATATATGCAATTACAGCGTGCCGACAATGTTAGGTACTATACAAAATGGGTTAATAAATATGAATTTGATGGCAAATTAGAAAAATCTTCACTTATTAAACTTGTCAAACAGCTTAAAACCGATGCAAAAGGTCAGGTTAAAAAGCAACATCAATTAGGAATTCCTCAGGCACACAGGTGGATTGAGGAAGCAAACCGTAGGGAACAAAAGAGTAATAATTCAAAAGCAATGTTTCTAGATAAATAGGACAATAATTTGGTAATAGCATCAGCCCCTCTGCCCCCCTGCTTCCCTTACCAGAATATGAAGCAAGTGGACAAGCTGGTCCACCTCTGCTATACACGGGTGTCCCCGCAAAGCCAAGACCGTTTGTCAGAGTTCCCGTTGAGACTAGGTCTCGAACACATAACTTAAGAGGGGATATTGAGTTATATTAAATGAACAAAAATTCATGAGCTATGAGTGAAGAAGAGATATGTCCACTCATAGAAGTACCAAATCCTCAGGCAGGACAGGAAGGGCAGGACCCAACTCTCCTGGTATATAGACCATGGACACCAGAAGACATCTGGAAAGCCACAGAGGGAATTCCCCATCCAAAAGTTAATTTTAGAAAATTCTTAGAAGACTTACAGGGCATGAGGTTAAGTTATCACTTAAATGGAGAAGAAGTAGAAAAAGTAGTTAGATAAATCGTAGGTCCGGAATGGCACATGATTAGTGGCAACTGGAATTCCCATGACGCAGAACACAAGCCACTCCCACATAGCAACGCAGAGTTGGATAACAGAGTAAAAGTTCTTACAGACCGAATCTTTGAGAAATGGAAGCCTAGGGCAGACTGGACTTGCATTAATCAATGCATCCAACAAGAAGGTGAAACTGTTGACAGATATTATGCTAGATTATTAGAGTGTTTTAATAACCATTGTGGAATGCAGATACCTGAAGGCCAAACGCATGATTCCCCATATGAGCAGCAGCTAAAGAATGCATTTTTAAAAGGCAGTATTTTGCCTATAAGCAGCTTTATTGCAAAGCACATGGTAGACCATTGTACAAGTAGATTACAGTCACTACTTGAATATGCTAGACATGCCGAAAGGCATTTTAACAGTAAAAAAGAAAAAGAAAACCCAAGTATTCTCTGTAGAAGATGGAGCAGAAGTTTATGTAGTACAGTCCGGGAAAAAGGGCAAAAAAAATGCCCAGGAAAATAAACAATCTGATCAACGATCAGAGGACTTTGAAGGGCGAAAGAAAAGGGGGGAGTGTTTTAAATGCGGTAAGAAGGGATACCTGGCAAGGGATTGCAAGAAAAACAAGAAGGCAACCACGGAAGATAAGGAAGGTGAGGACTGACTATATAATAGCCAGGAATCACTAGAAGACAATAGCTGAGAAAAGATAAATGCAAATGTGATAGAGAGAGTAAAGGATGTGACAGAAGAAATAGAGGAAGTACATGAAGTCACGGATAGTGAAGAAAATGAAATTTTAGTCTTAGCTTTATTGAGCTTGGAGCTCTATTTAGCAGACACAAAACCAGAAGTTACACTCCTGGTAGAAGGGAGAGAAGTCACGTTTTTGTGTGACTCAGGGGCATCACGGACCCTGGTACATCCCTCCAAACTGCCAGAGAACTCAGTCACCTGATTACATATTAGTGAAAGCAGCTAATGGACAGCTGTATCAGGAGCCACTCTCCCATAACATTGCAATAACTGATCCTGTTTCAGGATTAACCCAGAAAAGCAAAATTGTCATTTCTGCAAAATGCCCAGTAAATCTCTTGGGCAGGGACCTTATGCAGCTATTTGGCATAGCAGTAGTTCCAACTATGCAGGGTATGGAAGCACAGCGACAAATTGATACTTTTGCAGTGCGATCGGAGGGTGAAACATTTTATTGGTACAGCCAGGCCTTGGTTACGACTGGTCCAGGGGCAGTAACTGAAGAGCTGATGAATGTAGCCATCAGCAAGTTCCCCTCCCTTGACATTGATAAACAACATTTGTTGCACTGTACTCTGTAGTATTGTAGCACACCAGGACCTGATAAGGAATATGAGCAAGAACTGTTTAGAAACCATGCAAACAGATTAGTATTACGTAATCTGTACTGGGACACAGAAGGGAACAGTGTAGTTAGCTGTTCATTGCCCCAGGAATTCTTTGCACTTTATAAATCTAATCAATTACCACATGTTAGTTTGACTAAGGACAAAAATGTGAAATGGGCAGACCTAGGAGAAAAAGTCACGAGGTGGGAAAAACAGACGGAGTTAGAACTGTCAAAACAGGGAGTACAGAAGCAGAAGTTAAATTGGATAACAGAGACACACCCAGCTGTACACTTGCAGTCAAGCAAGGATAGCTGATTAGCACTCTTACTAGAAGAGGAAGAAAATGCCTTACGGAGCATACCAGACACTCTCTGGTCAACAGGGAAATCAGATGTAGGACTCATTCATACAGCAGGACCAGTTACTTTCACACCAAAATCAGCATTTAGACCACACAATAGACAGTATTCCTTAAGGAAACATGCAGAAGTAGGAATTAAAACTATAATAGCAGCTTTACTTAAGGAAGGAGTCCTGGTAGAATCTCCCGATTCACCATGTAACACACCCTTATTTCCTGTTAGGAAAGCAAATGGAGAATGGCGTATGGTCCAAGACTTACAAGCTGTAAATGATGCAGTAATACCAAGGGCACCTATGGTGCTGGATCCACACACCCTGTTGAATGATCTAAAACCTCAACAGAAATATTTTTCTGTGGTGGATATCAGCAATGCGTTCTTTTCGATACAGATACACCCTGACAGCCAACATTGGTTTGCATTCACATTTCAGGGGAAAAGGTATACATACACGCGACTACCACAGGGGTATTGTGAAAGCCCAACAATATTCTCACAAGAAATGGCAAGCAACTTGGCGGGATTTACCCCACCAAGAGGCAGTCAGATTTTACTTTATGTTGATGACATCCTGCTGGCAGCCCCCACCCTGCAAGATTGTAAGGAAGATACTGTAGCATTGTTACAATTTTTAGCTATTCAGGGACATAAAGTAAATAAAAACAAATTGCAGCTTTGGAAAAAGCAAGTTAGATACCTAGGATATGTAATATCCAAAGAGGGCAGAACATTAGATGAGGACAGAAAAATAGCGATTTTACAAGCACCGAAACCCATTACCAAGAAGGAAATTATGTCCTTCCTGGGTACGACCAACTTTTGTCGGAGCTGGATCCCAAACTATGCTTTGGAATCTGCACCGCTGACCAACCTGATATACAAGAAGCCTATGGCAGCACAGGATTTATTACAATGGACACCAGAAGCAGAATCTGCTTTCTGCAAATTGAAACAGTTGATAGCATCCTCACTAGTCTTAGGATTACCAAACTATCATAAACGTTTTTTCCAAACTGTAGATTGTAAGCAAGGTTATATGACATCAGTGCTAACGCAACAGCATGGGGACAAACAACGCCCCATTGCTTACTATTCGTCACAACTGGACCCAGTGGCAGAGTCATTGCCCTACTGTGTACAAGCAGTAGTCACAGCTGCAATGGCAGTACAGGCTTCGGCCTCAGTAGTGTTGTTCCACCGTCTCACCTTGAGAGTGCCTCTTGCAGTCACAATTATTTTACTGCAAGAAAAAGTAGCATATCTTTCTCCTGCTAGACATCTTTCCTGTATGACTATACTGTTGAGCCAACCTCATATGACAATTGAATGATGTACAACTTTGAATCCGTCTACCTTGCTCCCAACCCCTGCAGACGGCACACCACACAGCAGCCTGCAGGAAATTGAGCAAAAGACACTGCCTAGAAAAGATCTAATGGACATTCCCTTGGATGATGCCGAGGTGACATATTACGTGGACGCCTCATGCAGAAGGGGTCCTACAGGGCAGAAATTAGTAGGGTATGCAGTAGTTTCTGATACTGAGATTTTAGAAGCAAAGTCTTTACCACACAACCTATCTGCACAAGCAGCAGAATTGATTGCCTTGGCACAGGCATGTACCTTGGCAAAGGGTAAATGTGTAAACATTTTTACTGATAGCCAGTATGCTTTTTCTACTGTACATGTTTTTGCGCAACAGTGGAAGAATAGAGGAATGATAATATCTACTGGCAAACCGATTAATCATGCGCAGTTTATTTTAGATTTGTTAGAATCTATTCAGTTACCTCAGAAAGTAGCTATTTGTAAATGCATAGCTCATACCAAGCAACAGGATAGGATTTCAAAAGGTAATGCGAGAGCTGATACGACTGGAAAGCAGGCAGCTTCAGCTTCAGAAATATTTCTTTTGAGTGACGAATTACAACCTTCTGAGATTTTAAATTTAGAAATGTTGAAAACAATGCAGACACTTACTAGGAAAATAGAAAAACAGAAATGGATAAAACGAGGAGCAATTCTTGAGAAAGGGCTGTACATGTCCAAAGAAGGAAAACCGATTTTGCCGTCTAATTTGTTTAGATATGCAGCTTTGTTGAGCCATGGGCAGTGCCATGTCTCAACAGGGGGGATGGTACAGTTAGTGAATCGAGTGTTCACAACATATGGATTTATAAACTACACTAAAAATTTTTGTGCGGCATGTCATGTTTGTAATAAGTATCATGCACAAGGGGCATTGAAGCCTAAGCAAGGGAGTTTCCCTGCACCACCGTACCCATTCCATACTATCTGTATGGATTTCGTAGAACTGAACAAATGCGAAAATAAGAAGTATTGTCTTGTCATTATAGATATGTTTTCCAAATGGGTGGAAGCTTTTCTGACTAAAAATCCAGATGCAGCTACTGTTGCAAGAATTCTTGTTAGGGAAATTATTCCTAGATTTGGCATACCGGAAAAGATCTACAGTGACAATGGCACACATTTTGTAAATCAAACTATACAACAGCTGAGCCGATATTTCAGAATTTCTTTGAAAAACCATTGTGCATATCATCCACAATCTGCAGGACTAGTAGAGAGGCATAATGGGGTTTTGAAAAGTAAACTTAGGAAGTTAATTAGTGAGACACAAAAAAATTGGGTGTACTGCCTGCCTCTGGCACTGTTGAGCATAAGAACTGTTCCAAATGCAAAGGAGTTAACTCCTTTTGAAAAATTATTTGGGAGGGCATATTATATACCTCAGTGGAAACCTTTCATGCCTGCAGACCAGGAGGCCGACAGTTCATTCGCAGAATATATGAGATGACTTCTAAGTAATAAACAACTTTTGCAGTTAAATTCTGTTTCAGATAAAGAACAAACCAGACCATCAGAAGCAGCAGTAGTCCCAGGCATGTGGGTCTGGGTGAAGACCATAAAGAAAAAGAACTGGACGTCACCGAAGTGGGAAGGGCCATACCAAGTGCTACTGTCAACACCCACTGCAGTCAAGATCGCAGAGCGAGCATCCTGGATTCATTTGACACACTGTAAACTGGTTAAAAACTTTGAACTGGACAAAAAACTTGTTACTGTTACACAACAAGAACAAAATGACCAGATATGGAGCAAATAGGAATGCAGAACAACCTCAGAAGTATTGCATGATCATTCTGTTAACTATACTGATAACAATAATCTTTTTGCTGTGGCTGTTCCTTTTTCCAGCCACACGAGCTGAACTGAATAAATGTGATGCGTTACTCATAGACTGGCATCCAAACTTTAACACTTACCAAGCGATCAAACATGTGTATGCTGAGACTTTTAATGTTTCAAATTGTTGGGTTTGTACAGCTATACCAACAGCATACGGGGGATTATTAATGACTGCTATCCCCCTAGGGGTCAATGAGACCTGGGAAAATTTGATTTTTGATACTACGACTGTAAAATCACAAGACAAAATAGCATTGTACCTGCCTGTTACACAAAAGGGAATTATTTGTTTTTACAAAAATGATACTGTTCAAGTGGGTTGGAGCAATTGTAATGTGACTGTTCCTTACAAATGTTATACCAAAGCTAATAATGCAGGTTCTATTTGTGATACAAACTATGACTCATTTCTTGAATCAATGCACAAAACAGTTAATGAAGTACAACATAATCCTGTTCTTTTTAAGCAACTATCTATCATTGATAGAAAAATGTTTCATGCAGGGCAAGTATATATTAATACTAAAGTAGAGGATTGTTATTTTGTGTGTGGGAAAAAAAAACATACAAATGGTTACCTGAGAAGTTGTTTTTTGGGTTACCTGGTTCCGGCCATACGACACACTGCAGTTTTGCCTCGAGGAAGAATTTGAAATGTCAGAGAAGTCACCAAGAAACCTGGAAATCCAATCAAGAAACCTGAGAATCCAGTGGGACGAATCGAAGCAGGTTGGAGAAACCATAACTCCATAAAAAACAAAGATAAACTGACACACATGGACTTGAGTGACACTATTATATCGTGGGCAGGTATAGCTCCTGCATACGGCACAGTAAAATTGATTTGGGAGCTGAGAAAACTGTCCAAACTTCTCGAAGTAATGAGCAATGCAACTTTTTCTGCTTTCGAATTAGTAACTGATGAACTGAACGCTATGAGAACTGTGGTGCTTCAAAACCGCATGGCTCTTGACTTCATCCTAGCGGCAAAAGGCAGTACTTGCACTTTAATAAAAGAGGAGTGCTGTTCATATATTCCTGACAACCAGCACGAGATAGATGATCACCTTGATGTAATTCAGCAAGTGTCAGCCATGACCAAACCAGGCCCAAACCCACTGATGGATTTTTTCCATAATTTGTTTGGGGGGTGGGGTACCATCCTAATGAGCATCCTGATTGCCATTTGTGTGGGATTACTTCTATTAGGAGTGTGTGTTTGCTGTGGTATTCCCTGCATGAAAAGATTAATTAAAGATTTTATAGACATGTCAGTTTCTGAGACTTTGTATCAAAGTACAGAATTTGAAGAACTGTTAAAAAATGAAACACTTTCATAAGTTTAAACTAAATGACTCTCTTAACTGAAAATCCTGAACGGAAGAGGTTAGGAGAAGAAGCAAACTGTTTATGCTTTTGAAAATAGAATAAAAAGTATTAACAGGGGGAAATGTTAGAAAAATATGTATTAATGTATGTGTTTAGTGCTTATTAGAAGCTAAAAGGGTTAACACATTTTGTTTTATTTTATGTACAGCTTAGTGTTGTATGAAACTACGAGATGCTTTCTGAAACTGCAAGATGCTCTCTGACCTAGTATTTGCTAGCACAGCAAAATTCATGTTTATGCCTTTTGGAAATTTACTGAGAAGCAGGTGATTATCTGCTAGGTCAGGAAAATAATGAATAGAACAATACTGTTTTCTATAACGTTATTGAACTTGAACAATCAGCTCTGTTCGTGTTATGAGAACATGCACAGCTGCAGAAAAAGATAGATACAGTTGAACAAAGACTACTTGAAATGAACTATAATCTGTACTTGCTTTGTGCTCGAATTAGCCATAGTACCTTGAATGGTAACATCAAATAGTGAGAATTTGTATCTAACCAGTGGTCTCCAAGGCCACGTTATTTTTCTTAGGAAGTTTTTTCATAAACTTGATAGTGTCAGCAGAAAATCATGGACAAACAGCTGCTATGAAATAACATTGTAAGAACTTGTGATTTGTTACGTCAGCTTAGTAGGCAATGTCTTGTAAGAAATGTATAAGCATGGCTTCACTTCCTGATTCTAGTTAGAGAAACTCTGTATTAACACGTTTTTGTCTCCTTGCTGCAAAATTTAAAGTGCCTTAACCTGAACCTGCTGTGTATTGATCTTTTTGAAGTTGTTTTTCCTTTGACATCATGATATATCACTGCCATGATGTATTATTGTATGTCATGGGTTGGCACTACTGATGCTATTTGGGCTCATATACAGGTCCTCTCTATGTGCATGTAGTGTTAATGTATACACAGTGTTACAGATAGCCCATTCTTTAACAATACTGATTTTGTTATATGTAGCATTTCCACATCCATCATGTCTTGACATTTGCTTATACCTTTCACAAATAGTTTTACACATTAACTGAATGTGCGTGTGTATGCACATAGATACATACTAACAAACAAATGTACATTTGACATGTGAGCATGCATTGCGGTACAACTGAAATGCTGTAACAATGCTCACAGGAGTGTCCTCTGCTCTGTAATAAGCAGGGTGTTTGGCATGCATTTGCATTTCTTTAATCGACATTTGCATGACAGTATATATGCACATGCTTCCAATTCTTAGCTTGTTTACCTATGCATGATGATGTGACATGATTGCACATTATTGTGCATGCGTGCTTTATACATATCCACTTCTGTGGATATCAGCAATCAATCTGGGGATTTTACATACATTTTCCATTTGATTAAATGCATTTATATTTGACTTCGAAAGCACCCCACACCCTGTACCCATGCATTTGCATTGTGTCAAGTTACCTTGCCCTGCTTTACCATATGGACCCAGGTTGTTCACCTCCTTCCCACCTTCATATTTCACTATTACTTTTTGCAAGTATGGTTGTCTTTGTTGCAACTAATGACCATTGCCATGTATTAATTAGACACAGTGAACACATGCCAATTGTATGTCCATTTTACAATGCGGGACACATGAACAAGTTGCTGACTAATGCTTGAAATAATACATTCTTGTTCTCATTATACCCACTGTAGTTCTTCACAACCATGTACATAACCTGCTCTATTTATTACGCTGTACTGTTACATTTTTGAATATAGTACATGTCATTGATGTGTGTCTGTGTATCGCCCTTGCTTTCATGTACATTCCAGTTTTGTCACTGACAGACATACATACACATCTTCACTGAACTGTTGATTTTGACATGGCATATGTGTGTAACATATACACATTCTGTTACATGTTTGCTTGGGTTGTGTGCACCTAGTTGTGCATGTGGCAGCCTGAGTTGCTTTTCTGCAGTACTTCTGTTTGGCACTGTGCTTGGTTGTTTGCTTTTCACATGCATGGTTGTAGGTTTGTTTCTGTCCACTGCTGTAGTTATCTAGCATTGTTAGACGTGCATTTGGTCATCTGTGCTGTTGCCTGGCTTACACCTGCACTGCTGAAGGACTAATTGGATACATGTCTATTTTTCCAATTTGAACTGTGATTCTACTTTATTATCCTAGAACAGATATCCACCATTGGCCATACACATCCAGATATGACTACAACATAGTTTGGGCAACATGTTGTAATTTGATAGTGCATAGGTAGATATATTTTTCTGCATTTCACCATGGCTGGTATGCATCCTCACCATGTTTGTCAACATTCCATTGCCTGAGGTGTGCACTGTGCCCTCTGTGTAACTTACTCATCCTTATTGTTTTTTTCAAACCTTTGTCACATGTTGTGCTACTTGTTCTATGGGTATACCTCATGTGATGACCTTCCCCTCCACTTTCCCTATGTTCACCTTTCCTTCTATTCTTAAAAATAAAAAAGGGGCCTATTCCCACCAAAAAAATAAATAAATAAATTGTCCATGCCCCTCTGACTTTCCCTCAGATTTTCCTATTCCAGTATTCCTCTTGTGTGTCTCGCTTCTTCTCCCATACCCCACATCTTCTTTTCTATCTCCCACTTTCATCTGATGTGTGTGTGTGTTAATTGTGTTCCCCAAACAAATCTCAAACCCACTGTTAGGAAATGTCAGCTATGGCGAGGTGACTGACCTCTAATTTTCTTATTTGAAAATTTACAGATTCCATCTTAATCCATAAGTCCAAACTACCATATTTTATTACTACACGGTTTATGGAGATATCTGATATCTATATCTATATATATATATCTATATATATCTATCTATATATATATATATATATATATATATATATATATATATATATATATATATTACAAACAGCACTGTAGCTTTGAAGCATGTATTTTATGTTAGTGGATGAGTTATGGAAATACCTAATAAATAACTATGGAGTTTTCTGTGATGTTTCTGGGTCTATACCTGAAAATATTTGTTATGAATGCCATGTGGTTTACACTGGGGTAGTTGGCTTTTTTTTGTTGGACTAATAATAAGAGTCTGTTACATTCTGTAGTTGTCCTTAACCTTACTGGACAGATTCTGTTATATGTATATCTGTATAACTATCAGGATGTTTGAACAGTGATCATCATTCTTTAACTTTATTAATGTACAATATGACTGGACAACCATTTCTCATTACTTATGGATTACTTGCAGATATGTTTATTGTGCCTTTGATACGGTGATACTCCAGTGTGGACTAAGCTATTCTGAGTTTCTTGTAGTACAATTGCTTATTGCAATGTTTTTCACAAGTTTACCCTGATACTGCCATAATACACCAGATTCTGTGAGCTTTATGGAATCTGGCCCTTTGTGTTTTGCAAAGAGAATGAAATGTTTAATTGGGGTAGCAGATAATGTCCTAGCTAAATCCCATGTATGCTGGCAAGGAAGGAATAAATACTATTTGGAAAATTATGAAATGGAAGTAAAAAGCATTTATATATATATATATATATATATATATATATATATATATATATATATATATATATATAAATAACATTTGAAATGTCGAACATATGAAATAGAAAAGTAAAAAAAAAAAAAACACTTACCTAAACACTGCTAGCAGGGGGGCAAGACCCCCTGTACCCCACATGGGGGGCTCTGCCCCCCACACCCCCTGTAACTTAAATATACCAACTGCGAGATCACACTACAGTGCAGGAATGGAAATATTTCCATTACGCACTGTACAGGTATGCCAGTTCTGCATTGTCAGCATTTCAAATGTCAATCATATGGTCTCGGCCATATAACATTGGGAATTTTGAAGTGTCAGCAATGTGAATATATATATATATATATATATATATATATATATATATATATATATATATATATATCCCTATCAGGTAATAAAGTTGTCAGAAACTCGAGCCTCATATGGTCAAGGCCATATTATTCATCCATCCATCCTCAACCCATTTTTCCCATGGGACCAGGGTGTCACTTCAACAGTGACAATCATCTGAAGCCAACGTTTAAACCATCATGTGGCTAGCCCTGTCATGGTAGTTCATCTGTACCACTCACACACACACACACACACACACACACACACACACACACACACACACACACACACACACACACACACACACACACACACACACACACACACACACACACACACACACACACACACACACACACACACACACACACACACACCTACAAACAATTTAGAGTGTCCAATCCACCTATTGCATGTATTTGGAATGTGGTAGGAAACTGAATCACCTGGAGAAAACCAAAGCAACCACAGGGATGACATTCAGACTTCACACAGAAGGCACCCCAGCTGAGAATCGAACTGGAGAACCTCTTGCTGTGAGGTGACAGTGCTAAGCCCTGAACTATTGCAGCCACCTAATGAGACCACATGATCCAGTTTTTGAAAACTTGAAGCTTTTGAATAGAGATTGTGGTACAGCGAGGATTGGCAATTAACCTTCTCTTCACTGCAGTGGGATCTTGGAGTTGATATATATAATTTGCAGAGGGTGTGGGTGAGGAGTCAAAATGGAGCTTGCTTCTGCTTAAATCTAAAAAAGTAGATTTTTAGATTTTTTTTTTTTGATATTCGAGTTTTCAGAAACTCGATCATTTGGGCTTGTCCCTATGAATTTCAAGTTTCTGAAAACTCAGTCATCTAACATAGCTCTCTCTCTTTCTCTGTATATAGCTATATAAATATATATATATATATATATATATATATATATATATATATATATATATATATATATAAAAGTTGTATATTTAGGGTTGTAAAGGAGAAATGAAGTATAAGGAAGAGAGAAGATTTTAGTAGTGCAGAGGTTTATACTACTGCATTAATAATGCTGTATATGTATTTTAATTGGTTTTTATAGTGTTGTCTAACGGAGATATAAGAAGTGAAAGGAAGTTTGGTTTCAGTTTTAACAAATACTGAACCCCTATTTTTTTCACAAAGTACGATTGGATGTTTTGCATCTACCTTAACGAACATCAACCCTGGCAGATAATAGCTTGGTATAAAGTCTTAACCCAAGGATATCACCTCTGGAATGTATCACTTTTTCACTTCCCTTTGCTGCAACTTTTTTTCAAAAATATGAAAAAATGGAATTTTGCAAAATCCACAGCACCATGTCTAAGGTCAAACTGCAGCAGACAAAAATTGCACAAAGTATTTAAAGTATTCAAAATATTCCACAACACTTAGTAGTTTACAAAAATATGCATCGTTTCAACATTTTCATAAATATTTCAAAGAACAGTTGACTTTGAAATATTTCATAACTCATGAGATAAAGTGCTTTATATTTGTCAAAAAACATTCTATGCATTATGTGTACCATGTTCAAATTAGAAAAAAATGAACTTCTTGTTTTCTTATGGAGGTATAAGAAATAACATAGATTTTTATAGGTGGGTTTTAAGACCCCATATAGAATGTTAGAAAAATGTGAACACAAAACTAAACTAGTAAACAAGTCGGGTAGCAGCAAAACCAGTGCAGACCAGTAAAAGCCAAAAAGATTTAATAAGATTAAGCTCTTTTCGTTTGCTCTGTTCTTCAGACAACAAAAGTAATCACATTGTGAGTATATATACATTTCGCTCTGGGTTAATTAGTTGATTAATCAATTAACTTACAGAGGCAACCAACTTCTCTAATTACAGAGCCATCCACTGACAATAGTAAAATACTTATGCAAAAATACTAAACAGCATTCACAACCAAATAGTGGTAGTGATAAATCTAAAAATAAAGGGGAATTCTAATAATACTAATAGTTATGGTAATAGTTGATATAAAAAAATAGTAGATATAGGAAAAACTATATATCTATATATTATTTATATATACTAAATAACATATATTGATATGTGTCTTTTTTGTATATAGAACATTTTTTATATATAAGTAAAACCATACTAGAGTAGATTTCAGTGTGAACATTCAATATAAATAAATCAAACATTTATCAACATTCACTTTACAGCTTCTCCTATCTAAAATATGTTTATGTCTAATTCATGTTAAAACCAGATGTATATAAAAATGAATAATAATTAATTTAAAATAAATTAATTAAAATAATCTGACATTCTATATTAATATATTAATATATTTTCCTAAATTCATCTTTTTAGTCTTTTAAGCTTTAACACACTGCTCAAACTACAGGTCTCATTTATACCTGGTAGATTATATGCATTAAGTCTAATCTGCCAGAATAGTTCCAGCTCTTCGAGTTTCAATGGTGCAGGACCACCTCTAACATCGAGCTCTGGCTGGTCTATAACTAAAAATCTGAACTGATGTCCAGAAAATTCTGCCACATGTTTAGCTAGGGCATTGTCTTGTTTGTTCCTGCTAATGGCATATGAGTGTTCATACATACGGTCACGGAGTCTCCTCTCCGTCTTACCGATGTAAAATGCCTGGCATCCCTGGCATTTAGCCAAGTACACTACCATTCTAGTGTTGCAATTGGCCCTACACTTCAGTCTGTATTGAACATTTATTTCGAATCTGTTGGATTCAGTTACTAATTTGCAAAAATTGCAATTTTGGCATTTGTACATACCAGTTATTTTTGGTTGTTTTTTCCGGCGTTGTTCATATAGTACCTTCAAATTCCTACCCTTCCTAAATATAGTGCCCGGGTATTCACCCAATTTATTTAATATACTAGGGTTACTTGCAAAAATAACCCAGTTTTTTCGTAGTATCCCTATACAGTGGTAACTGAATGTATTATAGGTTGTAATGAACTTTGTTTCTGGTGAATCAGGTGTGGCAAGGGCACTCAATTCTGTTACTACAGAATTTCCCATATTTTCTGATGTGATCTCTTGCATGGTAACTATCTTTTTCATTGACAAAATAGGTTTATACATTCCTTTAGTAAGTTTGTCACTCACTTCCAAGATCAGTCCTGAAATTGGCTCCAAAGGGTAGCCTCTCTGTGTGAACATCGTTCCCAAGAGTTGACATTCCTCTTGGAAATCCTGTTCAGTAGAAACTATACGAGCTGCTCGTACTAACTGACCTTTAATTACTGAACATTTTTGGTAAAAAGGGTGGCAGCTGGTAAAGTGTAAAAAACGTATTCGAATATGTTTCCTTCCTGTGTATTTTTGCCTGGTAACATTTCAAAGCACGTTTTTTTGATAAATTAATGTCTAAGTCTAATGTCTAAGTAAGCTATCCTAGCAGTATCAAAGGTGGAAGTGAAACGAAAGAAATCAGTTGAGGTGTTAAAAATATTTAATACTGTTTCACTCGACTTTTGGTTACCGTTAAGCAGAATAAAGATATCATCTACCCATATAGAATGTTGAATGCGGTGCTGATGTCCTCAAAGGAACTGAGAAAAAGAAACATCTACGATCACAATTCATAACATAACTGGCTACTAAGTGTAAGAAGTCCACATCTCAGTGTCATTTATACATTCATGGATCCCACTGATATAGGGCAATTCATCACTGTACTCTAAGATTTCTGGCATATCACACCAGTTTTATGCAATAAGTGCTAACTGTCATGTGTAAGAGGTGCACACTTTCTAAAGTCATATTGCACAGTTTGTTTTATTTTAATTTAAATTGTCTTAAATGGCAATCTACCAATAAATATGCATGGCTGTGCCCCCAAACTGATATCACCTCATCATCAGGGTAGTAAAGTTTGAGTATGGAAATGCTGTGCTTCTCTGCCTTGTGGCTTACTGCAGCATGCTGAGCCTCTTAATTATTCATGAGGACATTGTTTGCAGCCATCCTTGAATCAGATATTGTGGTTAAAACAAGGCTGCGCAGATCAGTACTAGCCAATGGTGAGCTCATACTTCCCCTTTATACGTCTCACCCCACTTCATTGCAAGGTAATACACAATACTAGTGATGATACAGAAGAAGGCAACAAAGGTTGCTCACTCTTTACTACAGTTCTTATCATATGTAAAAATACCCACATATAAAATATCCTACCAGATCTTATATTAATAAATTAATTAGCTAGTACACTAGTCTAAAAGAATCTGACAAGTGTCAGAAAATGAGAATGCAAGACCACAAAGGGGTGCAATGTGATCAAATGTTTCAGGCATTTCTGTAAATTGCTCACACTGAAAAGATATTTATATGCTTATTGTTGAAAAAAAAAACTAAATCTATTTAAGAAAGGATTCCACTTCTTACATATGTTTTGTATTAGATGATTAATTTGCATGGTAAGGATTCTGGAAAGTGAATAAGAGTGTCACATAGTGGTGGTAAAATGTAGTATTTAGAACAGTGTATTTACTTTACTAAAGTCTGTGATGTGCGTGTGTGTGTGTGTGTGTGTGTGTGTGTGTGTGTGTGTGTGTGTGTGCGAGAGCGCACGTGAGTATGGATGTATGTTATGTATTTTGATGGGTGACATTTTATTCAAAAATGTTGCCATAATTTTCAAAGATATGTTCTTTAACAGTTTTGAATTCACTGCATTATGCACCTGCTGACAATTAAGCTTCCTTGAGATGTTTCCCTTACCTGGGAACTTCACCTGGATTAGGCTGAGAGCTGTCCAAAGGATGACATCATTCAAGCATTATAACCTGTCCAACATTCTGACAATGAGAGCATTTATAATGGTTTAACCTCATACCTGGATGGGATAGACCTATGATCTACATCAATGTGGAAGCCTTGTCTTCCTCATGTGACTGCATGCTCCTTCATACTCTAGTTAAAGCATGCAAATCAGATGGTAACTTTAGATATATAATAATTGTCTACAGGCCATGTATTTGCATCAACCCCCTTCTCCAAGCATTGCAGCAGAGCATGGGTAGTTTCATCTCTTCTTCCAGGATAGGTATGCCTTTCCTTTTATGCAAAACCATCAGGCATTCAAGCCTAGTCAAATTGAGATATACTGAGTTCTAATCAATCCATTATCATGTTATTCCACCAGACTGAGAAATAATGTTGAAATTCCCTTTTTGGTTTACATTTGTTAGATTATTTCATAATGAAATAACAAAAAATGGCTAAACCAAGTCACAAACCACCACGATTTATTAAACCCCAAAATTCACAATTTATTAAGACCACAAAATAAAATGAGTGCTTTCATCTTAAAACAGTGTGAGACTTCTTCAGATAAAATACCAAGAGTATCATCTTACTTTATAAAGTAACAAAACCAATCAGGTATCACCATCTTAATAGGCTCTAATTAAACAAATAATTAAACATTTAACCATAACATTCAATTAAAAATATAAATACACAATTAATGTAGCCAAATTCTTATCATATATAAAAATACCCACATATAAAATATCCTATTAACTCCTATATTAATAAATTAATTAAATACATCATCTGATTTGAGCTTTTAACTTTAACAGCCAGCCAGTATTTCATAGTTCATTTTGTCCTACATCATCTGATTTGGTCTTTTAACTTTAACAGACAGACAATATTTCATAATTCATTTTGTCCAGACCCCCGTCTGCATTAAAATATAGAATCCAGTATAATTTACTTTTCTCCAAATATAAGGACCATGGGCCACCTCTCATGTTATGTACCACTTGCTCAATGAATATAAATTTAAAATTATGTCCTGTATAATTCAAAATATGTTTATAGAATGCATTTGTCATTTTACCTTTACCAATCTCATAGTGATGTTCATAGATTCTGTCTCTAAGTTTTCTCTCTGACTTCCCAATATAGAAGACAGGGCACATTTGACAAAGGGTCCCATAGACAATACCATTATTATTGCAATTCTACTTTGCTTTAATTCTAAATTGTTGGCCATTAATATCAAAGAATTCATCATCAATAAATTTACATAACCTACAATTCCCACATTTTGTCATAGATGCACCCATGATGTATTTATCTTTAGTTGGATACTGTAATAAGTTTTTCAAGTTATATCATATCTTATAAGTAATAATAGGTTTCTTACATACCTTTTCTTTTATCATCCTATCCTCATATTAAATAGTCCAGTTGTTAAAAATAATTTGTCTTACCAAATTACTGTCAATACTAAAAGTTGTCACAAAAGATATTTAAAAATTTATATTCCTAGCATTATTATTTGATTATTGGTCAACTTGAGTTATTGCCCCTAAATTGATGGTCCTTAAAATTGGCAAAAAATAATTGTTCCTTCTTTTGTTAATGACTTCATTCATCAAATTCTCAACAAATCCCATAGGGTAACCCCTCTTTAAAAACATAGATCTTATAGTCTCACATTCACTTAAAAATTTTCAAAACATGATGCCATGCTCACTGCCATAACAAATTATCCCTTTACTACTGATGTCTTCTGTGAAATAGGATGAGAACTAAAATAGTGTAAAAAACAATTAAAGTACATGGGTTTCCTATAAATTTCTGAAACAGACTTTTTGTTGACTGTATCTTTCTCTGTTGTAACATCTAGATAGTTAATCTTATCTAAGCCCACATCAAATGAAAAATTCAAAAATTCGGTAGTATTATTAAGATATACACTAAATTCAGCCATTCGTTCCCTACCCATATTTCAAACAATAAATATATCGTCAAAGTATTTGATGTATATCACACAAGCTTTAAACCATTTGGTATTAAACAAGAACTTATTTTCCCATACCAACATAGCAAAAAGGGGTCCCACATGCAGCAGCTATGGCATCCTCCTTAACCTGTCAAAAATACTGATTTTGAAAAAAAAAATATTCTTCAATACAATCTCTAAAATCTCTTCATATACATTAATTCTATCTTGAGGTACCCCTTTGTCAAAACTGAATTATACTAGACTCTATATTTTAATGCAGTTGGAAGGACTTGACTAAATGAATTAGCTTCTCTTGGCTCTCTGTTAAAGTTAAAAGCCCAAATCAGATGATGTATTTAATTAATTTATTTGGTAAGATTTTTTATATGTTAGTATTTTTATATATGATAAGAATTTGGTTATATTAACTGTGTATTTATATATTTTTGATTTTTATGGTTAAATATTTAAATATTTGTTTAATTAGAGCCCATTAATATGGTGACACATGATTGGTTTTGTAACTATATAAAGTAAGATGGTTCTCCTTGTATTTTATCTGAAGAAGTCTCACACTGTTTTGAAACAAAAATGCTCATTTTATTTCATGGCCTTAAGAAATCATTAATTTTGTGGTTTTGACTGGGCCCAGCCATTTTTTTTATTTCAGTAGTCTGTTTAGCCTGGTTTTAACTATTGTTTCATTTTGAAATAATGGTATGCCCTGTGCACAATTGTTGCCATAAAACGTATATGAATTCTATTTTCTCCAAAGTTGCAATAATCAAATTCTGTTCCCCTCCAAAATGCTGTTTGCAAGAGATGGCTTCTCATTCTGTAGCATTTGTCTTAACAGTGTAGGTGAGATTTCAATTATTTACTAAATAAGTAGAAAAGCACTAAAAATTATTTTCATCCAGCTTACATACAGGTTTTTGCTGCATTGGTGGTCAAGTGGCTTAAGTGTGAGATTTTAATGTCATGGTGAGTTTCACTGCAATATATTGCATTGTTCATAGGTTCATAGGTTCATAGGTTGATACTAGGCTATATGCCCTAGGGCATTTATCAGCCTAGTCAGAGTGTGTTTGGCTTTCACCACCCCTTAAAAATGGGTTTTACTGTGCCCTTTTTAGGTTAGTTTACTGTGCCTCTGTCTAGTAGTGACACAGAGGTGATCCCCGGAGTAAACCTACGATCTCCCATCCACTCGTCAAGATTTCTCTTGAAGAGAGTCAGTGAGGGGCTCTGCCCGATATGGACTGGGATTCCATTCCAGAGTGCTGGGAGCCTCAGGGTCACAAATCTGTCTCTCCAGCATGTCCTATTAATTTCTGTGTTGAGATTCAAGTCCCTTGGGTGCATGGCTCTAGTGGATTTGGATTTTTTGAGGTGAAGCATGTCCATTAATTCTGGGTTGGACATGGTTTTATATGTCAGGCACAGGTCGCCTCTAAGCAGGCGGTATGCAAGAGCTGGAGTTTCTTTAACCTGGCAGCATAGGTCATCTGTTTGAGACCCTTGATCCTCTTGGTGAGGTAGTTTTGTGGTCTTTCCAGTTGCTGCAGGTGTCGGGTAAGGTACATCCCAAACAGGGCATTGTATTCAATTATTGGCCTGATGAGGGATGAGTAAAGGGGCACAATGACCTCCCTTGATCTCGATGTGAACCCTTTCATGATAAGGTGCGCTATATAGAAGGTCTTTCTAATCACTTTGGCAACATGGTTGTCAAAGGAGAGATTACTATCAACTTGGGTTCCCAGGTTCCTAATTACTTCCTCCGTACTTAATGGATTACCGCCTATGTGGTAGATTGTGGGCACTTTGTTTTTCCCAAAGGGGATGAATATACACTTCTTGGCGTTTAGTTTTAGGCCATGGCTTTGGCACCTGTTGTCCATCTCTGTGAGACCCTTTTGGAGGATGCCTGTGTCAGCTGGAGAGTCAATTATGGCACCCAGTTTGCAATCATCTGCGAACCTGGTCAGCCAAAGTCCTCCCGTGTTGGCCTGTACCTCTGAAAAATATATACTGAACAAGAGCGGTCCCAGGACTGAGCCCTGTGGGATGCCACTTGTAACAGGTTTAGAGTCTGACATGGCTCCCACAATTCTGATCATGGTGGGTTCTGTCCTTGAGCCAGTTTGCAACCCATCTTATGACATAGGGGTTAATATTTAGGCTGGAGAGCTTATCTATGATGCCAGAGTGGGGTATGGTGTCAAAGGCTTTTGTGAAGTCCAGGTAGGCTGTGTGGACTACCTTCCCTTCATCTGTGGCCTTGGTGACTGTTTCGAAGAAGTCTACCAGGTTCAAGAGGCAGGATCTGCCTTTAACAAAGCCGAATTGTTTAGGATCTAGCGTCTGTAATTCCCCAATGTCTTTGTTTATGAGTTCCATGATGATCTGCTCCATAGCGTTGCAGACCAGGCTAGTCAGGCTTATGGGGAGATAGTTTCCAGGGTCCGATGAGGCTCCACCTTTGTGGAGTGGGACCACTGTTGCTGTACACCATTCCTTGGGTACATATCCTGTAGTAAGGCTGAGATTGAATAGTAACCTAATATGAGGTTTTAGCTCTTGTTGGAGCTCCTGTAGGACACAGCCCGGGACACCGTTCAGTCCCATTGATGCTGTGTTTTTTGCTTTGGAGAGGGCAGCTCCCACCTGAGCGTCTGAGATGACAGGGGGGCAACTCTGCTGGGATAGATATTTGCTCTTTTGGGGGGGGAGGGAGGATTTGCACTGAGCCTATCCGCCAGGATGTTGGCAATGTCTGTGGGTTCAGTGTATTTTTTGTCATTTTGGACTAACTCCAAACATATCTGGGAGTTGCCATCTAGGTTTCTAACATAACTAAAGAAGGCCTTGTGGTTATCTTTAGTGTCTTGTGCAATTTTTCTCTCGAAGCTGGCCTTGGAAGATTTTATGAGGGACCGTAGTCTTTTGCTAGTACTGATCAGTGATGCTTTCTTATTGAGGGATTTTGCTCTATCCTGCAGTAGCTTCCTCCTTTTGTTGCATAGCTTATTTATGGCAGTGGTCCACCAGACAGGATGCCTGCCTTTGGAGGATTGGGTCTTGGTTTTATTTGGGATTGCATGATCCATGCATTCCTGAAGATGTCCATAGAATGCATTTATAAAGGATTCTACAGTCTGGGCTGTAGTTTCCACTGGCCCGGGGGCTTTGAGTGAATTCACCTCGGTTTTGAGAAGTGTGAAATTAGCCTTGGAGAAATTTTTTACTGTGGTTTTCTGGGGTAGTGGTGGGGTCGGGATGTGGATGTCCAGCGAGATTAATTTGTGGTCTGATCTTACCAATGATAGGTGTACCTCTGGTGCAGAGCATAGAGTCCCCATGTTTGTGATGATCAGGTCCAGTATGTTTTTCCCTCTTGTAGGTGTGGTGACCAGTTGTTCCATAGCATTTGAGTTTATAAATTCTAGGAACCTCTGGGCTAGGCTGTTGGGGCTTGAGTAGTGCTCCCAGTCTATGTTAGGGTAGTTGAAGTCATCCAATATAAAGGTATTTGGAGAGACCTTCATATTCTCCAGTGTTCTCAGGAAGACCACGTGAGGTTCCAGAGTCTGGGATGGTGGTCTGTAGCAGGCTACAAACTGAAAGGCAGTTTTGCCCACTGTTAGTTGCACATGGATGGTTTCCGATGCTTCGTGCAGTGCCACTAACCTGGAGGTGTGGGTATCCTTGATGAATATGGATACTCCCCCTCCTTTTGTGGTTCGGTCTGAGTTTTGGGGCCGAAAAACATGGTATGAGGTATAGCCTGGTAGTGCTGGGGTGCTCTTGGGAGCCTTGAACCAGGTCTCTGTTACTGCACAGACATCAATATTCTCCATGCTGAGGAGAGCTTCGAGTGCTTGCATTTTGAGGTTTAGACTTCTGGCATTGAGTAGCATTACCCTTAGTTTATTTTTCCTTGTGTTGTCTATGGAGGTGGGTTTGTCTTTTGAGCCTTGCCTAAAAAAGCCACTATGGGGTGGCAAGAGCCTTTGCCAGTATCCAAAAGCCCAGAGGTGACAGGTGAAAGCCATCCCTAGTGAAGCAACGTGGCTTGTCGAGCATGTCATCCCAAGCTGACAGACACTGGATCCCCTTTGAATGACACCAGAACTTTAGCCAATTGTTAAAATCAATATTTTTTTCTTTATACTGTGGCATCATTTTGGTGAGGGTAAGATGCTACTCAAGGTCAGGGTCATACCTGTCTGGGCTACATGATCTGAGAGCTCCTGTATGTCTCTTTTCATGTAGTCCAGGGAGATACGGCTCAGGTCATTCACACCAGCATGGACAATGACAGAGTCATATTTGTACTTGCTTTGGAGTGACCTGAGTGCTTGTGTTATGTGGCAGATCCTGGCGCCAGACAGGCAGCTCACAGTGACCTTCTCCTTGATCAGCCTGGTGAGTGGGATGTCAGTGTGCCTGACAATAGAGTCACCTATTACAAGTGTATCAGGTGTGTTGTTTGGCCTTCAGGGTGGTGACTGTTTGGCACACTGATTATGTGAAGTATGTGTTTAACTTTTTTTGTTTTGTGGTAGAGGTTGCTTGGATGTCTGCTTTGGAGGTCTCTGCTGCTTAGGCAGATTTGTATTTAGAGCCTCCAAGTATGTTTTAGCGTGTTTATGTGTTTGGTTTGATGATGTGGTAGGTCTATGTGCGACTGGATTTGTGGTGTGTATGGCTACCTTCTCCTCCTGACTGGCTGTGCCAGTACTGCGTTGAGAGAGCTCAGCCTCCAGTTTGGCTATATGGTTGCATCTCTCGCATATATTAGTACTTGCTGGGAGGAGGAGAGGGTTGTCTGTGTACATGAGGCAGTTGTAACATTTCCTCAGGATTCCCAGATTCACCAGCTGGACTGTAAAGGAAACTAGCAACTGACCTTTGGACATGCTGGTAAATTATAAGTAACTCCTTTATGGCTGACAAAAAAGGACCAATAGAGGATGAGTACTCCAAGGGAGTATATGAGGAGGTAGTGCTATTAGTTTATTAGTGCTAACTTGTATAATTGCTTGTAAGAGCAGTGCTAAGTTGTAGGTTGAGAATAGGTCTTTACTTGAGAGAATAGAGAAGATCTAAGGAAAAAAGTGAAGAGCAGACTTTGTCGAGCCGAGAATTGTTTAAGCCTGGTTAAGCAACGCTGCCCAATGCTGCGCTATGCTCAGAATCGTGCAAAACTGCGCCAAAGCGGGTTTTTATACAGAGAACTTAAAAGAGCTAGAAATTAGCCCAAAACAGCCAAAAAACTACAAGATTCTTGTGCTGAGGTCACTTCTCCAGGGACAGATAGGCTGCTCAAAGCTCCCCACTCCCACTGTTGAACAAAGAAACTTCCTTCTACCCAAGTAAGGAAATGGGCAACACGGGAACTATTCTAAAGTCCAGAATACAGCAATGCCTGTATTAGGGACTATTCTAGGTCAGGAAAGGTGGGAAACAAGGATATTTTTTTGTTTTTTTCTTTTATTAGCAGAACGAACAGCAGAAAAAGTACAGTAAAATCTTAACACAGGCTAATGCACTTGAGTGAGTAGCCTCAACAATTAAATTCAAACAAACAAACTTTTAAAAGTGCAGGTAGTGGAAATCACAAAAAAACAAGCTTAAAACAGGCAAAAGAGCAAAATAAACTCGCTTTTCGGTGAGGAAAGACGGTCGCACAGGTAATAGCAGTAAACTATACTTAAATCTTGGAAGCAATCACTCTTTTCATTTCTCTGCTGCTAGCACCACACTGCAGGACCACGAGGAGCTGTTGCTGAGTAGGAAGAAGTGAAAAAATGGGCCAAAGTGGGATTTTATACAGGGAACTTAAAAGAGCTAGAAATTAGCCCAAAACAGCCAATAAACTACAAGATTCTTGTGCCGAGGTCACTCCTCCAGGGACAGATAGGTTGCTCAAAGCTCCCCACTCCCACTGCTGAACAAATAAGCTTCCTTCTATTCAAGTAAGGAAATGGGCAACACAGGAACTATTCTAAAGTCCAGAATACAGCAATGCCTGTATTAGGGACTATTCTAGGTCAGGAAAGGTGGAAAACAAGGATTTTTTTGTTTTTTTCTTTTTTTAGCAAAACGAACAGCAGAAAAAGTACAGTAAAATCTTAACACAGGCTAGCTCACTTGAGTGAGTAGCCTCAACAGTTAAATTCAAACAAACAAACTTTTAAAAGTGCAGGTAATGGAAATCACAAAAAACAAGCTTAAAACAGGCAAAAGAGCAAAATAAACTCACTTTTCAGCGAGGAAAGATGGTCGCACAGGAAATAGCAGTAAAATATACTTAAATCTTGGAAGCAATCACTCTTTTCATTTCTCTGCTGCTAGCACCACTTTACAGGACCACAAGGAGCTGTTGCTGAGTAGGAACAAGTGAAAAACTGCGCCAAAGTGGGTTTTTATACAAGGAACTTAAAAGAGCTAGAAATTAGCCCAAACCTGCCAATAAACTACAAGATTATTGTGCAGAGGTCACTCCTCCAGGGACAGATAGGCTGCTCAAAGCTCCCCACTCCCACTGGTGAACAAAGAAGCTTCCTTCTATCCAAGTAAGGAAATGGGCAACACCATACCTCTCAACCTGGAATCATCAAAAATCTGGACAAGGCCCATGAAAAATAGGTACAAATCTGTGCGCTGATTAACATCAAATTTGCAAACATAATGATGTAACCCCGCCCACTCCAATGGAATTGTGGAATACCAACTTTCAAATGCAAACTGACGAACATACAACCAAAATATGGCACCAGGGTCCCCCCCTGCAGCCATTTCAATGTCCCATTATCTGGCTATTTCACCCCATTTACCATAAACATTAATGTGTGCATACTGCTTTACTTCTACAATGATTACTTGGATTTTATTTTTACATTTTATAGCAGAATGCACAAACACTAATATAAACAAAGCTGCTAAACAAAGCAACACTGTCTCACAATGAAAACAGACAAGGCATTAAAAATGTTTTGCCCTTGAAACTCACATTCATTGAAACAGCATTAAAACCCACACCACATCTAAAGAAAATGCATCTTGCCAGTGGTGGATAAAATTACCTTTGGGCTGTTTTCAAATCAATGACGTCTTGCACACAAAACAAGAAACATGCATGTGTTCTTTGATACACCTTCCAGACTTTATTAAATTATATTCCTTGTATAATACAGCACACTTGTGCGAGTGAGTTTTAAATGTATTGTTTTGAACATTTTTTCAGTAAGCAATGAAACAAAATGCATGAAGGAATAATGACAAAACTGCCCAATTCAGAACATGTCCATCATAAAAGTTTACTCAAACTTCTACATTCCACCAGTATCAGTAAATATGCATAATATCTGCAGATGTAAAAGTCATCTAAATAATTCCACATGAAATAGATCTGTAACTAATGAAGAGGTTGCTGCTACCCAACAACTATATTTAATTGTTTCATCTCCAAATAAAGTGTTTGTTGCCATTGAGGAATACATTGCCTATGTTACATTAAAAAAATAAGCTGGTAATACTGTAACAGGGAATAGAAAACCACAAACTTTAAGAGGAATAGAACACACACCCTACCATCAATAAGAAAGTACAGCCCCCTACCATCAATAGGAAAGCACACATACTCCCTACCTTCAGTAAGAAAACACACAAAGAAAAGCAAATTAAGAACATGCACACTTAAATGCAAATGCAGACTGCACCACCCCTTCAATAAGAAAGCACACTTAAATGCAGACTGCCGTTTCAATATGAAAAGCAAATCAAGAACAAGCACACTTAAATGCAAATGTAGACTGCTGTTTCCATAAGAAAAGCAAATTAAAAAGTACTTGCAGTCACAGAACAATGTTTGAGCTTTTCACAAGCCAGTCAACTGCTCCATTTTATGCCTTTACACACCTTACAACTGCAAGTATCTTAATCTTTAACTTTATAAAATTACAACCAGGCAATGAGGTTTCTTAACTGATGTTGCACAGCCAGAAGGTTGCCTTAAACTGTTCAACCTGCTTAGGCACACAAGTTGGATTTCAAACAAGCATTTTATTGCTCAATCAGTCACAAACGTAACTATGTATGTTAACTCCTGACCTGGTGGCTCTCTTGTATCTATGCTGAGACGTGCATAATTTGGGCAGACCATTCAGACACATAATCACTGAGATAGAAAGGGAATGCATCTCAGTGATTATGTGCCTGAAAGCTCTGCCTGCTGAATTATTGACAAAGTTAGGAAATGAACGAAGTAAAAAGTATTTGAAGGGAGAGAGAGAGAGTAAGATCACTAGCTGGAACATAGCAGGCATCCAATAAAATGCTGCTGCCTTAATAAAATATGTGATTAAAGGCACATCGGAATGATTCTGATCTCAAAAGACTGACAGTAGAAGCGAATCGTCAGTAAAATTCCACAATTAAAAAGACTGCTGTGATCCTGCAGAGATACGTTCGATGCACATTGCAACATGTACGTTATGAGAAATAAAGTTTAATGACTTCACTACACACACAGTCACAAACACACCTCTTGTCTTAATAGTAGCTAGCTTTGAAGCACAAGTAAACCATTGTGTAATACTTGCTTGCGGCTAAACTACTAGTATGAAGAACCAAATTGTGCTCAGTACTGTGTACTATTCAAACACTAGTATGAACCTGGTAACAACTTGAGCTCAGTTACTCAGTACCATTCAAATATCAACACACACTGTGGTCCCAGTAAACGGACGTGAAAGAAAGGACCGCTAAATGAAAACTACTATTCAAATAAAAACGCTCAGTACCATTCTGCTTGCGGCTAAGCTACTGGACAATGGCACAGCTTATGGTTGCACACCATTAAGAAATAGTTAAATTTTCACTTGTTATGCCGTTAAGTGTAGCCCAAATTTGTCACATAATTAACTAAATCTAATCTAAGTCTAATTAATGTAGACTTGTAATGTAAGCTACCGGACAATGGCATGGCTTATGGTTGCACACCATTAAGAAATAGTTTAATTTTCACTTGTTATGCCACTAAGTGTAGCCCGAATTTGTCACATAATTAACTAAATCTAATTTAAGTCTAATTAATGTAGAAAATGATAACATTTCTAGTTTCCGTAAATATGCATGTATTCCAAATGGACCGAGGCAGTATATACTTACTGCTAATATGAAGAAACAAATTCCTTGTTTTACTTGTCCTTTACCTGTAGCAGTTGGGAAATGCATGCAAGGCTTAAATGCTAAGTTTTACTGCTGCTGGCTGGCCAGAAAGCGCCACTCCAATTCTGACAGGCTGAGAGCCTGTTCACAGAGCTGACGTCATCACACATGCCTCTGCATGTGATGACTTCAGCAGAAAAAAGCCGGGAAAAAAAATTAAAATAAAATAATTAAAATAAAAGGCCGGGAAATTCGGAAATGAATGGGTGCCACTCGGGAATCGTGGCACCCCATCATTTGGACCTCAAAACCGGTAAAGGATGAGAAATTCAGTACAGTTGAGAGGTATGGGCAACACAGGAACTATTCTAAAGTTCAGAATACAGCAATGCCTGTATTAGGGACTATTCTAGGTCAGGAAAGGTGAGAAACAAGGATTTTTTTTTGTTTTTTTTTCTTTTTTTAGCAGAACAAACAGCAGAAAAAGTACAGTAAAATCTTAACACAGGATAGCGCACTTGAGTGAGCAGCCTCAACAGTTAAATTCAAACAAACAAACTTTTAAAAGTGCAGGTAATGGAAATAACAAAAAACAAGCTTAAAACAGGCAAAAGAGCAAAATAAACTTGCTTTTCAGCGAGGAAAGACGGTCGCACAGGTAATAGCAGTAAAATATACTTAAATCTTGGAAGCAATCACTCTTTTCACTTCTCTGCTGCTAGCACCACTCTGCAGGACCACGAGGAGCTGTTGCTGAGTAGGAACAAGCGAAAAAACTCGCCAAAGAGTGTTTTTATACAGGGAACTTAAAAGAGCTAGAAATTAGCCCAAAACGTCCAATAAACTACAAGATTCTTGTGCTGAGGTCACTCCTCCAGGGACAAATAGGCTGCTCAAAGCTCCCCACTCCCACGGGTGAACAAAGAAGCTTCCTTCTATCCAAGTAAGGAAATGGGCAACACAGGAACTATTCTAAAGTCCAGAATACAGCAGTGCCTGTGTTAGGGACTATTCTAGGTCAGGAAACAAGGATTTTTTTTTGTTTTTTTCTTTTTTTAGCAGAACAAACAGCAGAAAAAGTACAGTAAAATCTTAACACAGGCTAGCGCACTTGAGTGAGCAGCCTCAAAAGTTAAATTCAAAAAAACTTTTAAAAGTGCAGGTAATGGAAATCACAAAAAATAAGCTTAAAACAGGCAAAAGAGCAAAATAAACTCACTTTTCAGCGAGGAAAGACAATCACACAGGTAATAGCAGTAAAATATACTTAAATCTTGGAAGCAATCACTCTTTTCATTTCCTGCTGCTAGCACCACTCTGCAGGACCACGAGGAGCTGTTGCTTAGTAGGAACAAGCGAAAAAACATGCCAAAGTGGGTTTTTATACAGGGAACTTAAAAGAGGTAGAAATTAGCCCAAAACGGCCAATAAATTACAAGATTCTTGTGCTGAGATCACTCCTCCAGGGACAGATAGGCTGCTCAAAGCTCCCCACTCCCACTGGTGAACAAAGAAGCTTCCTTCTATCCAAGTAAAGAAATGGGCAACACAGGAACTATTCTAAAGTCCAGAATACAGCAATGCCTGTATTAGCAACTATTCTAGGTCAGGAAAGGTGGGAAACAAGGATATTTTTTTTGTTTTTTTCTTTTTTTAGCAGAACGAACAGCAGAAAAAGTACAGTAAAATCTTAACACAGGCTAGCGCACTTGAGTGAGCAACCTCAGCAGTTAAATTCAAAAAACAAACTTTTAAAAGTGCAGGTAATGGAAATCACAAAAAGCAAGCTTAAAACAGGCAAAAGAGCAAAATAAACTTGATTTTCGGTGAGGAAAGACGATTGCACAGGTAATAGCAGTAAAATATACTTAAATCTCGGAAGCAATCACTCTTTTCATTTTTCTGCTGCTAGCACCACTCTGCGGGACCACGAGGAGCTGTTGCTGAGTAGAAACAAGCAAAAAACCATGCCAAAGCAGGTTTTTATACATGGAACTTAAAAGCAATAGAAATTAGCCCAAAACAGCCAATAAACTACAAAATTCTTGTGCTGAGGTCAATCCTCCAGGGACAGATAGGCTGCTCAAAGCTCCCCACTCCCACTGGTGAACAAAGAAGCTTCCTTCTATCCAAGTAAGGAAATGGGCAACACCATACCTCTCAACCTGGAATCATCAGAAATCTGGACAAGGCCCATGAAAAATAGGTACAAATCTGTACGCTGATTGACATCAAATTTGCATACATAATTACGTAACCCCGCCCACTCCAATTGAATTGTGGAATACCAACTTTCAAATCCAAACTGATGAACAGACAACCAAAATATGGCATCAGGGTCCCCCTGCAGCCATTTCAATGTCCCATTATCCGGCTATTTCACCCCATTTACCATAAACACTAATGTGTGCATACTGCTTTACTTCTACAATGATTACTTGGATTTTATTTTTACATTTTATAGCACAATGCACAAACACTAATATAAACAAAGCTGCTAAACAAAGCAACACTGTCTCACAATGAAAACAGACAAGGCATTAAAAATGTTCTGCCCTTGAAACTCACATTCATTGAAACAGCATTAAAACCCACACCACATCTAGAGAAAATGCATCTGGCCAGTGGTGGATAAAATGACCTTTGGGCTGTTTTCAAATCATTGACCTCTTGCACAGAAAACAAGAAACATGCATGTGTTCTTTGATACACCTTCCTGACTTTATTAAATTATATTCCTTGTATAACACAGCACACTTGTGCGAGTGAGTTTTAAATGTATTGTTTTTAACATTTTTTCAGTAAGCAATAATACAAAATGCATGAACCAATAATGACAAAACTGCCCAATTCAAAACATTTCCATCATAAAAGTTTACTCAAACTTTTACATTCCACTAGTATCAGTAAATATGTATAATCTCTACAGAAGTAAAAGTCATCTAAGTAATTCCAAATTAAAGAGATCTGTAACTAATGAAGATTTTGCTGCTACCCAACAACTATATTTAATTGTTTCATCTCCAAATAAAGTGTTTGTTGACATTGAGGAATAAATTGTCTATGTTACATTAAAAAATAAGCTGGTAATACTGTAATAGGGAATAGAAAACCACAAACTTTAAGAGGAATAGAACACACACACACCCTACCTTCAATAATAAAGCACAGCCCCCTACCTTCAGTAAGAAACACACATACTCCCTACCTTCAGTAAGAAAACACACAATGAAAAGCAAATTAAGAACAAGCACACTTAAATGCAAATGCAGACTGCATCACCCCTTCAATAAGAAAGCACACTTAAATGCAGACTGCCGTTTCAATATGAAAAGCAAATCAAGAACAAGCACACTTAAATGCAAATGTAGACTGCCGTTTCAATAAAAAAAAAACAAATTAAAAACAAATTACTTGCAGTCACAGAACAATGTTCAAGCTTTTCACAAGCCAGTCAACTGCTCCATTTTATGCCTTTACACACCTTACAACTGCAAGTATCTTAATCTTTAACTTTATAAAATTACAACCAGGCAATGAGGTTTCTTAACTGACGTTGCACAGTCAGAAGGTTGTCTTAAACTGCTCAACCCACTTAGGCGCAGAAGTTGGATTTCAAACAAGCATTTTATTGCTCAGTCAGTCACAAACGTAACTACGTATGTTAACTACTGACCTGGTGGCTCTCTTGTATCAATGCTGAGACATGCATAATTTGGGCAGACCTTTCCGACACATAATCACTGAGATAGAAAGGGAATGCATCTCAGTGATTATGTGCCTGAAAGCTCTGCCTGCTGAATTATTGACAAAGTTAGGAAATGAACGAAACAAAAAGTATTTGAAGGTAGAGAGAGAGAAAGTAAGATCACTAGCTGGAACATAGCAGGCATCCAATAAAATACTGCTGTCTTAATAAAATATGTGATTAAGGGCACATCGGAATGATTCTGATCTCAAAAGACTGACAGTAGAAGCAAATCGTCAGTAAAATGCCACAATTAAAAAGACTGATGTGATCCTGCAGAGATACGTTCGATGTACATTGCAACATGTACGTTATCAGAAATAAGGTCTAATGACTTCACTACACACACAGTCACAAACATACCTCTTGTCTTAATAGTAGCTAGCTTTGAAGCACAAGTAAACCATTGTGTAATACTTGCTTGCGGCTAAACTACTAGTATGAAAAAACAAATTGTGCTCAGTACTGTGTACTATTCAAACACTCGTATGAACCTGGTAACAACTTGAACTCAGTTACTCAGTACCATTCAAATATCAACTCACACTGTGGACCCAGTAAATGGACATGAAAGAAAGAACCGCTAAATGAAAACTACCATTCAAATAAAAACACTCAGTACCATTCTGCTTGTGGCTAAGCTACCAGACAGTGGCATAGCTTATGGTTGCACACCATTAAGAAATAGTTTAATTTGCACTTGTTACGCCGCAAAGTGTAGACCGGATTTGTCAGATAATTAACTAAATCTAATCTAAGTCTAATTAATGTAGAAAATGATAACGTTTCTAGTTTCTGTAAATATGCATGTATTCCAAATGGACTGAGGCAGTACATACTTACTGCTAATATGAAGAACAAAATTCCTTGTTTTACTTGTCCTTTACCTGGAGCAGTTGGGAAATGCATGCATGGCTTAAACGCTATGTTTTATTGCTGCTGGCTGGCCAGAAGGCGCCACTCCAATTCTGACAGGCTGGGAGCCTGTTCACAGAGCTGACGTCATCCCGCATGCCTCTGCACGTGATGACATCAGCAGAAAAAAGCCGGAAAAAAATTAAAATAAAATAATTAAAATAAAAGGCCGGGAAATTCGAAAATTAAGGGGTGCCACTCGGGAATCATGGCACCCCATTATTTGGACCTCAAAACCAGTAAAGAACGAGAAATTCGGTACAGTTGAGAGGTATGGGCAACACAGGAACTATTCTAAAGTCCAGAATACAGCAATGCCTGTATTAGGGACTATTCTAGGTCAGGAAAGGTGAGAAACAATGATATTTTTTGTTTTTTTCTTTTTTTAGCAGAACAAACAACAGAAAATTTACAGTAAAATCTTAACACAAGCTAGTGCACTTGAGTGAGCAGTCTCAACAGTTAAATTCAAACAAACAAATTTTTAAAAGTGCAGGTAATGGAAATCACAAAAAAACAGCTTAAAACAGATAAAAGAGCAAAATAAACTCGCTTTTCGGTGAGGAATGACAGTCGCACAGGTAATAGCAGTGAAATATACTTATATCTTGGAAGCAATCAATCTTTTTATTTCTCTGCTGTGAGCACCACTCTGCAGGACCACGAGGAGCTGTTGCTGAGTAGGAACAAGCGAAAAAGTGCACCAAAGTGGGTTTTTATACAGGGAACTTAAAAGAGCTAGAAATTAGCCCAAAATGGCCAATAAACTACAAGATTCTTGTGCTGAGGTCACTCCTCCAGGGACAAATAGGCTGCTCAAAGCTCCCCACTCCCTCTGGTGAACAAAGAAGCTTCCTTCTATCCAAGTAAGGAAATGGGCAACACCATACCTCTCAACCTGGAATCATCAAAAATCTGGACAAGGCCCATGAAAAATAGGTACAAATCTGTGCACTGATTAACATCCAATTTGCATACATAATTACTTAACCTCACCCACTCCAATGGAATTGTGGAATACCAACTTTCAAATGCAAACTGACGAACATACAACCAAAATATGGCACCAGGGTCCCCCCTGCAGCCATTTCAATGTCCCATTATCCAGCTATTTCACCCCATTTACCATAAACACTAATGTGTGCATACTACTTTACTTCTACAATGATTACTTGTATTTTATTTTTACATTTTATGGCACAATGCACAAACACTAATATAAACAAAGCTGCTAAACAAAGCAACGCTGTCTCACAATGAAAACAGACAAGGCATTAAAAATGTTTTGGCCTTGAAACTCACATTCATTGAAACAGCATTAAAACCCACACCACATCTAAAGAAAATGCATCTGGCCAGTGTTGGATAAAATTACCTTTGGGCTGTTTTCAAATCATTGACCTCTTGCACACAAAACAAGAAATATACATGTGTTCTTTGATACACCTTCCTGACTTTATTAAATTATATTCCTTGTATAATACAGCACACTTGTGCAAGTGAGTTTTAAATGTATTGTTTTGAACATTTTTTCAGTAAGCAATGAAACAAAATGCATGAGCCAGTAATGACAAAACTGTCCAATTCAGAACATTTCCATCATAAATGTTTACTCAAACTTCTACATTCCACCAGTATCAGTAAATATGCATAATATCTGCAGATGTAAACGTTATCTAAATAATTCCACATTAAAGAGATCTGTAACTAATGAAGAGGTTGCTGCAACCCAGCAACTATATTTCATTGTTTCATCTCCAAATAAAGTGTTTGTTGACATTGAAGAATACATTGCCTATGTTACATTAAAAAAATAAGCTGGTAATACTGTAACAGGGAATAGAAAACCACAAACTTTAAGAGGAATAGAACACACACTCTACCTTCAATAAGAAAGTACAGCCCCCTACCTTCAAAAAGAAAGCACACATACTCCCTACCTTCAGTAAGAAAACACACAAAGAAAAGCAAATTAAGAACAAGCACACTTAAATGCAAATGCAGACTGCACCACCCCTTCAATAAGAAAGCACACTTAAATGCAGACTGCCGTTTCAATATGAAAAGCAAATCAAGAACAAGCACACTTAAATGCAAATGTAGACTGCCGTTTCAATAAGAAAAGCAAAGTAAAAGCAAAGTACTTGCAGTCACAGAACAATGTTCTAGATTTTCACAAGCCAGTCAACTGCTCCATTTTATGCCTTTACACACCTTACAACAGCAAGTATCTTAATCTTTAACTTTATAAAATTACAGCCAGGCAATGAGATATCTTAACTGACGTTGCTCAGCCAGAAGGTTGCCTTAAACTGCTCAACCCACTTAGGTGCACAAGTTGGATTTCAAACAAGCATTTTATTGCTCAGTCAGTAACAAACGTAACTACGTATGTTAACTCCTGACCTGGTGGCTCTCTTGTATCTATGCTGAGATGTGCATAATTTGGGCAGACCTTTCCGACACATAATCATTGAGATAGAAAGGGAATGCATCTCAGTGATTATGTGCCTGAAAGCTCTGCCTGCTGAATTATTGACAAAGTTAGGAAATGAACAAAGCAAAAAGTATTTGAAGGTAGAGAGAGAGAGTAAGATCACTAGCTGAAACATAGCAGGCATCCAATAAAATGCTGCTGTCTTAATAAAATATGTGATTAAAGGCACATCAGAATGATTCTGATCTCAAAAGACTGACAGTAGAAGCAAATCGTCAGTAAAATGCCACAATTAAAAAGACTGCTGTGATCCTGCAGAGATACATTCGATGCACGTTGCAACGTATACATTATGAGAAATAAGGTCAAATGACTTCACTACACACACAGTCACAAACACACCTCTTGTCTTAATAGTAGCTAGCTTTGAAGCAGAAGTAAACCATTGTGTAATACTTGCTTGTGGCTAAACTACTAGTATGAAGAACCAAATTGTGCTCAGTACTGTTTACTATTCAAACACTAGTATGAACCTGGTAACAACTTGAGCTCAGTTACTCAGTACCATTCAAATATCATCTCACACTGTGGACCCAGTAAACAGACATGAAAGAAAGAACCGCTAAATGAAAACTACCATTCAAATAAAAATGCTCAGACCCATTCTGCTTGCGGCTAAGCTACCGGACAGTGGCATGGCTTATGGTTGCACACCATTAAGAAATAGTTTAATTTTCACTTGTTATGCCACTAAGTGTAGCCCAGATTTGTCACATAATTAACTAAATCTAATCTAAGTCTAATTAAAGTAGAAAATGATAAAGTTTCTAGTTTCCATAAATATTCATGTATTCCAAATGGACCGAGGCAGTACATACTTACTGCTAATATGAAGAACAAAATTCCTTGTTTTACTTGTCCTTTACCTGGAGCAGTTGGGAAATGCATGCATGGCTTAAACGCTATGTTTTATTGCTGCTGGCTGGCCAGAAAGTGCCGCTCCAATTCCGACAGGCTGGGAGCCTGTTCACAGAGCTGACGTCATCACGCATGTCTCTGCACATGATGACGTCAGCAGAAAAAAGCAGGAAAAAAAATTAAAATAAAATAATTAAAATAAAAGGCCTGGAAATTCGGAAATTAAGGGGTGCCACTCAGGAATCGTGGCACCCCATCATTTGGACCTCAAAACCGGTAAAGAATGAGAAATTCAGTACAGTTGAGAGTTATGGGCAGCACGGGAACTATTCTAAAGTCCAGAATACAGCAATGCCTGTATTAGGGACTATTCTAGGTCAGGAAAGGTGGGAAACAAGGATAATTTTTTATTTTTTTATTTTTTTAGCAGAACAAACAGCAGAAAAAGTACAGTAAAATCGTAACACAGGCTAGCACACTTGAGTGAGCAGCCTCAACAGTTAAATTCAAACAAACAAACTTTTAAAAGTGCAGGTAATGGAAATCACAAAAAACAAGCTTAAAACAGGCAAAAGAGCAAAATAAACTCACTTTTCAGTGAGGAAAGATGGTCGCACAGGAAATAGCAGTAAAATATACTTAAATCTTGGAAGCAATCACTCTTTTCATTTCTCTGCTGCTAGCACCACTCTGCAGGACCACAAGGAGCTGTTGCTGAGTAGGAACAAGAGAAAAACCACGCCAAAGCATGTTTTTATACAGGGAACTTAAAAGAGCTAGAAATTAGCCCAAAACGGCAAATAAATTACAAGATTCTTGTGCTGAGGTCACTCCTCCAGGGAAAGATAGGCTGTTCAAAGTTCCCCACTCCCACTGGTGAACAAAGAAGATTCCTTCTATCAAAGTAAGGAAATGGGCAACACAGGAACTATTCTAAAGTCCAGAATACAGCAATGCCTGTATTAGGGACTATTCTAGGCCAGGAAAGGTGGGAAACAAGGATGTTTTTTTTTTTTTTCTTTTTTTAGCAGAACAAACAGCAGAAAAAGTACAGTAAAATCTTAACACAGGCTAGCGCACTTGAGTGAGCAGCCTCAACAGTTAAATTCAAACAAACAAACTTTTAAAAGTGCAGGTAATGGAAATCACAAAAAACAAGCTTAAAACAGGCAAAAGAGCAAAATAAACTCGCTTTTCGGTGAGGAAAGATGATTGCACAGGTAATAGCAGTAAAATATACTTAAATCTTGGAAGCAATCACTCTTTTCGTTTCTCTGCTGCTAGCACCACTCTGCAGGACCACGAGGAGCTGTTGCTGAGTAGGGACAGGACAGATAGGCTGCTCAAAGCTCCCCACTCCCACTGGTGAACAAAGAAGCTTCCTTCTATCCAAGTAAGGAAATGGGCAACACAGGAACTATTCTAAAGTCCAGAATACAGAAATGCCTGTATTAGGGACTATTCTAGGTCAGGAAAGGCGGGAAACAAGGATTTTTTGTTTTTTTTTTCTTTTTTTAGCAGAACGAACAGCAGAAAAAGTACAGTAAAATCTTAACACAGGCTAGTGCACTTGAATGAGCAGCCTCAACAGATAAATTCAACAAACAAACTTTTAAAAGTTCAGGTAATGGAAATCACAAAAAACAAGCTTAAAACAGACAAAAGAGCAAAATAAACTCGCTTTTTGGCAAAGAAGGATGGTACCACAGTTAATAGCAGTAAAATATACTTAAATCTTGGAAGCAGTCACTCTTTTTATTTCTCTGCTGCTAGTACGACTCTGCAGGACCACAAGGAGCTGTTGCTGAGTAGGAACAAGCGAAAAACCGCACCAAAGTGGGTTTTTATACAGGAAACTTAAAAGAGCTAGAAATTAGCCCAAAACGGCCAATAAAGTACAAGATTCTTGTGCTGAGGTCACTCCTCCAGGAACAGATAGACTGCTCAATGCTCCCCACTCTCACTGGTGAACAAAGAAGCTTCCTTCTATCCAAGCAAAGAAATGGGCAACACAGGAACTATTCTAAAGTCCAGAATACAGCAATGCCTGTATTAGGGACTATTCTAGGTCAGGAAAGGCGGGAAACAAGGATATTTTTTTGTTTTTTTCTTTTTTTAGCAGAACAAAGAGCAGAAAAAGTACAGTAAAATCTTAACACAAGCTAGTGCAGTTGAGTGAGCAGCCTCAACAGTTAAATTCAAACAAACAAACTTTTAAAAGTGCAGGTAATGGAAATCACAAAAAACAAGCTTAAAACAGGCAAAAGAACAAAATAAACTCGCTTTTCGGTGAGGTAAGATGGTCACACAGGTAATAGCAGTAAAATATACTTAAATCTTGGAAGCAGTCACTCTTTTCGTTTCTCTGCTGCTAGCACCACTCTGCAGGACCACGAGGAGCTGTTGCTGAGTAGGAACAAGCGAAAAACCACGCCAAAGCAGGTTTTTATGCAGGGAACTTAAAAGAGCTAGAAATTAGCCCAAAACAGCCAATAAACTACAAGATTCTTGTGCTGAGGTCACTCTCCAGGGACAGACAGGCTGCTCAAAGCTCCCCACTTCCACTGGTAAACAAAGAAGCTTCTTTCTATCCATGGAAGGAAATGGGCAACTGTGTTCTAGCAGTGTACTTTTCAGGGTATTTTCTCCTTTTCCCTCACTATAGGGAAACCATGGGGTGTGACATGCCTTGCTTTTCATATTGAGGGGTGCAGAAGGGTTTGTCCCATGCAAAATATTTTTTTTTATCTGTCTTGTTTTTTTTAAGTTTTTCTACTCACCACATTTTTAACAATTGAGTAAGAAAGAGTTTTAATAATTCCTGCAAAAATTGCATTTTTAATCATATATCCCCAGTTTATAAATGTTTAATAACCTGTGAGAAAAGTTTAATTCCATTCACGTGTTATTATTATCATCATCATCATTATTATTATTACTATTAATAATAATAATAATAATAATAATAATAATAATAATAATAATAATAGAGCCTGACAACCTTTGGTAGGATCTCATTTGTGAAAACCCATCAGTTTCAGCCTGGTAATAGCCATTTTGATAACATAGGAAACTGTGATATCAGCTGCTGGTAAATACTTCCTGAAATTTTACATTTAATGGAAATGTGCTACGAGATAACAGGCTTTATTTTATAGTTTTTTAGCCAATCAGATGACAGTGAATAAAGGGGTAACTGTCTAAATAAGTACAGAACTTTCCAAAAGTTTGTAAAAATTGAGTGAGTTAAAAGTTTCACTTCTAATGCGATCCAAACATTAACAGCAGTATTCAGAGTCCCATGTTATGGATTCATATAGTGGTAATGTAAAAAGAGCAGCACTATGTTGATATGCAAATAAGAGTAGTGGAGGATATGGAAACAAACAGGCATTTTGATAAACAAGCCTACCTACAACAAAAGCATAAAGCAGAGACCAATAACCAAAAAATGAGGAACCAGTCAAAAGGTAACTAATAGACAAAACAGACTGAGACCAATTACATGGATAAGGTGCTGTATACATTGGCATATTACTGTGAGTCATAGAGATAAATGTAAAAGGACCTAATTTCATGCAAAATGCATAAAGGAGACCGAATTTGTGTACGTGTTAACAGTATCACATATTAGTGTGGGATTACTCAAGTTACGTGGCAAATTCATTTGTAAACTGTGGACTTATTAAACTAAGAAAAAATATTAGAAAATATTGGAAGTTATTAAATTATAGTTATAAATGAGGGATGATTACTGAGTTCCTTCTTGAAATGTTTGTTTTATTCATATGATGGTCAACTTACTATGATATGCTGTCATTTGTAAACAGGAAATCATTACAGCAACAGTGGAAATGATTAGTGATCATGGAGAAAATCATTTGCTTTGATGACTTAGTGATTATGCATATTCATAGGTTCATAGGTAGGTACTAGACTATTGGCCCAAGGGCCTACGTAAGCCTAGCCAACAAGGTTCACTGGCTTACGCCACCCATGAAAGTTATTTTCCTGTGCCACTGTCGAGCAGAGACACAGATGTGATCCCAGGGGTGTATTTCTTATTTCCCATCCACTCATCAAGATTTTTCTTGAAGAGTGCTAATGAAGAACTTTGCTTGACATAGATGGGTAGCCTGTTCCAGAGTATGGGAAGTCTCTGGGACAGGAATCTATCCCTCCAGCATGTCCTGTTTATTGTGGTGACAAGGTTTAGGTCCCTAGAGTGTGTAGCTCAGAGGGATTGGGATTTCTTTAAGTGGAGCATGTCCAGCAGCTCTGGGTTTGACATAGCTTTATATGTTAGGCAGAGATCACCTCGGAGTAGGCGATATGCTACGGTGTGAAGCTGGAGTTTTTTGAGGCGGTCAATGTAGGGCATTTGTTTGAGGCCAGTAATCCTCTTTGTGAGGTACTTCTGTGGCCTTTCCAGCTGCTGCAGATGTCTTGTGAAGTACATTTCGAAAGGGGTGTTGTGCTCTATAATGGGTCTAATGAGTGTAGAGTAGAGGGGAACAATGACCTCTTTTTCCTGGATGAGAACCCTTTTATGATGAGGTGTGCCATGTAGAAGGACTTCCTGACTACTGTGGCAATGTGACTATCAAAGGAGAGACTACTGTCCACCTGGGTCCCAAGGTCTCTTATCACACTTTCAGTGTTAAGTAGATTGCTGCCTATGTGGCAGTTCATGGGTACAGAGTTTTTACCAAAGGGGATGACACTGCACTTTTTGGCATTGAGCTTGAGGCCATTGCTCAGACACCAGGCATCTGTCTCAGCGAGGCCCTTCTGTAGGACGTCCACATCATTTGGGGACTTGACTATGGCTCCTAGTTTGCAGTCATCTGTGAACATCGTTAGCCAGAGGCCTTCTGTGTTAGCCTGTGCTTCAGAGAAGTAGATACCAAACAGGAGAAATGCAGTGATATATCTGAAGTGCCAAAGTGGCAAGTATGTTTTGCTGGCTAAACTTACTGTATCTGGAAGACTCTTGAGTGTCACTGATATTATTATGATTACAAGAGTGTGGTAAGGGTTAATTAAAGGATGGATATGTTATCAAGCTGCTTTATTTGCAGTCCTCTGCATGTGTAAATAATGGATTTTGTGTTGCATAATTTTTTGTTTTTCTGAAGGTGGCAGGTGTTGTTTGACTGATGATTATATCAAAAAGTTTTGTGTATAACCGGCATTTTATTTGCAAGGTCAGCAAGGGAAAAAATTAAGTCAACAGCAAGTTTGTTGGATTGCAAAGTAGATATAATAGAAGCAACTATGCTTTTTACAACAGATTTGCGGACGGTGTGAAAATTTTGCTATGAATCACGAGTAGATGAGAGCATGCTTCATTACCATGCACCATTTCATTTTAGTTTACATATCATTATTACTTCATTTGCTTAGGTTTATTCACGGTCATTTTATGTTAATGTAAGTGGCCTCCATGAATCATGGCTTAACTGTACTTATTCACAGACAGCGCTGATAGTCAAAATGTGTTCATGCAAATACTAGGAATATCACCCTATTTCTAACTGTAAAACACAGTGAAGCCATGGTGGTACAGCGGTAGCATTGTTGCCTCACAGCAAGAGGTTCTCCTGTTCGATTCATGGCTGGAGTGCCTTCTGTGTGGAGTCTGCATGTCTTCCCCATGGTCGAGTGGCCTCCAAAAGACATGCGTGAATGGGCGTGCCTTTGCTGAAGGTTGAGCATCGGGCTGGCGACTCGGCACCATAAGAAATCTACTGCCAATCATTAGTGGACCGGAGTTCCGCTGTGTCAACCCCTAACCGGGAAAAGCCGAAAAGACAAACAACAACAGTACACAGCAGATGAGAAATAAATGAGAAAGCTGAAAACATTTGTGTAGAGCAACATGTGAATGCATATACTTCAGATCTGTATACATAGCTTACATTTTTAAAGAAGACAAGGATACAAACTGTAATTTCTAAAATTAAACCAGCTGGGAAGATAATATCCAAAGGTTCTCAGTTAACATGTCTGTTCAGCAGAAAAGTAACTTCCTGCTTCTGGCTAACTTTTTTTTCCCAGGAGTTTTGACCTTATCAGTTGGTTCTGAGTATTGCAAATTAGGCAGCAAGGTAATAAACCCATTTTATCATAGAAACAGGAAATGCAAGGTCATGAGAACATGACACAGAGAAATGCAAACCTAAAATGATGCAGCAGTGGGATTGACAAGGTGTCCTGTCTCATAAAACAGGACGTCAATATTTCTAGTTATAGATGGACTACAGTTTGACCACTTCAAACAACTAGAAAATTTGCAGGACAGTATAACAGAATAAAAATGCTTAGAAATATCCAATGTTTGAATTATGGTTTAGGAAAATAAAACTGAAACCTGCCTCATAAAGTAATACATCAAGAATATTTATTAGCATATGCTGAATAACTGATGTAGTAAATGGGTCCTTTCAGTGTTCTCTGTCTAACACTACATGACCATTTTAAACAGTAGAACAGCATTATTCACTTAAATAAGTGCTTCTGCATTTATGTGAACATGTTAAAAAATTAGAACTGTGTGAAAGCATTGCATCACCCATTTGTATAAAATGTGGTTTTGTCCAGAAAAGTATGGCTTTGATGGATTATTAAACATTTTGCAAAGAACAGAATGTGCATTCAATATTCTGCCTGCACAGTGTGTAAATCTTTCGTTGGGGGACAGTTCTATCAAATTAAAAAGGATCTTTATACCATTTCAAATACCACCTAAAGTTTAAAGAGCATTTCTTGATCGTATTTTTAACAATGTGATGGCAACTGAAACTATGCACACAGGAAAGAGACAGCAGTTTAGAAATAGCTGACTAGAACCACTTCTAAATAAATAATTATGCATCAAAAGCAGCAGCAGTACAAAAGGGGGGTGGGGTCAGACAAGAAGTTAATGTGAAAATGTGATATATTTTCATAATCCACACGCATACATGTGTGTGTGTGTGTGTGTGTGTGTGTGTGTGTGTGTGTGTGTGTGTGTGTGTGTGTGTGAACTTCTAAATATATATGTATTTGTGGATCTACTTTCATTCACTGAAAACACATTTCACTGAATTTCAGTTCACCCTCAACAAATCGCTGAAAGTTCAAATCACTGTAAACTCATTTCACCGAATCACACTTCACTGAATGTAAGTACTAATGGGAAAATAAAATGTATATGCCCTTTTCCCAACTATAGTGCGATCCTGGAGTTAGTATATAAAGTCAGGGAGGGTGTGGGGGTATGGGAGCCGTAGCCCCCCACCTAGTTAGCTTTTATATTTATGAATGTCATTTCACTGAAAGCTAACAATATAAAACCTAAAGTAGGTGGGGAGCTACGGCCCCTTTATGGCTTGGGATGCAGCAGACAGCCTTGTAAAAGTACATAAATATGTTTTGTCAGCTTGTACACTGTATAAAACAGGATTAAAATGATATAAAATGAGTTGCTTATTTATTTACATTTGTTTACCAGGGTAGAGCACTCATCTCCATAGACCTTTTTCAGACTCAGCCTGGTAGTGGTGTCTGGTTAAGTGACTTCCTTAGTTATGGAATAGAGGCTGAGGGAATCAGACTTTGCACTTCTGGACCACAGGAAGTAGAGCGTTTACAGCTCTTTAACCCTCAACGCCAACTGCCAGATAGTTTCCATAATGCTAGTTGTAGACAGTCTAATATGATGAAGCCATTCCACATTATTACTTTATTAGTTAGTTAAAGGAAGGATGTATACAAACATGAAAATGCAAGTCCACTGTTTGGCACAATAAAGGTTGTCCTCCAATACCACAGTACTGTAGAAAGGCGAACTCTTACAAAGTAAGGAACAGTATTCTCTAAGAGATGAGGCTGTGGAAGGTATCACTCCATGATAAAGAACAGTATTCTCTAAGAGATGAGGCTGTGGAAGGTATCACTCCATGATAAAGAACAGTAGTCTCTAAGAGATGAGGCTGTGGAAGGTATCACTCCATGATAAAGAACAGTATTCTCTAAGAGATGAGGCTGTGGAAGGTATCACTCCATGATAAAGAACAGTATTTTCTAAGAGATGAGGCTGTGGAAGGTATCACTCCATGATAAAGAACAGTATTCTCTAAGAGCTGAGGCTGTGGAAGGTATCACTCCATGATAAAGAACAGTATTCTCTAAGAGATGAGGCTGTGGAAGGTATCACTCCATGATAAAGTACAGTATTCTCTAAGAGATGAGGCTGTGGAAGGTATCACTCCATGATAAAGAACAGTATTCTCTAAGAGATGAGGCTGTGGAAGGTATCACTTCATGATAAGGAACAGTATTCTCTAAGAGATGAGGCTGTGGAAGGTATCACTCCATGATAAAGAACAGTATTCTCTAAGAGATGAGGCTGTGGAAGGTATCACTCCATGATAAAGTACAGTATTCTCTAAGAGATGAGGCTGTGGAAGGTATCACTCCATGATAAAGGACAGTATTGTCTAAGAGATGAGGCTGTGGAAGGTACCACTCCATGATAAAGAACAGTATTCTCTAAGAGATGAGGCTGTGGAAGGTATCACTCTACTCATGGGAGCATACCTCAGAACTGTATAGATTTTTGCCTCATATTTTTGGTCCATTTTTAATAAAATTGTGATTTTCTGGCAAATCATTGGCACGTCATTAAGTATTAAAGTTAGTAAATAATGACAGAGATTCGAGTTTCAGGTTTCATACTCCAGAAAATTCATACTAACGCAAAACCTGCTATGCTATCTACCTTCTAAGTTTGTAAGAGCAATATTTAAAAATGATCCCTATTTTTGGACCTTTGTCCCCCAGTCTTTAAAGTTTTGTCCAGATTTCTTGCTCTAAGAGGTTGAGATGTATGAATGGGCGATCCCATCATGGAAAAGGCTGTATATTTCCTGACCAGAGATTAAAGAAAAGGTAAAACAAAGAGAGGAGGGTAATTTCGAAATGTCTCATGTGAACTTAAATAAAGTACATATAGAATAGAATCAAAAAGATAGCCTAAGTAATGTGAAGCATTATACCTTGTTTGAAATGAAGTGACAGATATTAAGTAAATTTTCTAATGTCTATCTGGGAATGGTATTACATATATCCTTAGGATAAATATTAACATTAACATACACCTAACTGGAGGAAAATACTGCTAAAAGTAGTTACACTGAGGATATTAACATCTCCCTTTAAATTTGGACTAAATTTTAAATGTAATATTCTAATCCAGACATTTTGCCCTTTACTACAAACCTGACAGATTTAGTATAATCTGCTTTACTGATCTGGAATATGAAAGAAAAGGTTTACTTGGAAACATTTTTAGAGTAATGTGATTTATTGATGGGAAAGCACGTTTATTTGTTTTTCACATAGTAATATATACATATGATGTTATTAATGTTTTACTAACATTTTTTTCTTTGAATAATGTTAAGGAAAAAGTCTAATGGTTTTGTTTTTGATTACATTAATAATACTGTAAAGTCTTTGTTTTATTTATTTATTTATTTGTCTAATTGTGATTCACAAAATATTTAATATTTGGATGTTTTGATTTTTAGAAGACAGAAGAATATAATTCCTCAGATTTTTTTAAATAATTCTGAAGTAGTTACCTGCATTTTGAAACTGCCCACCCTCCATTTCTGAAAAAGAATTTTGGAGTCAAATTATCAAAATGTCAAGGTTATCTAAAGGTGAGGTGAGAATGCTTTTGTTAAATGCTGTCTGATTTTGAAAAAATGTTTGTTTCTAGTGTCTATTCATATTTATTGATATTTACTGCTTGATAAATGAATCCAACTGGTACAACAAAATAGAAGTATTAAATTTTGACCAGTTACATCCAGTTCATATGAAATTAAAGGCAATATAATCAAATGTGAAACATAAAGGGGTTTATAAATCTCAGTGGATAGTCCAGATGTAGTAATTAGAAAAATGTACAGTCTGATTCTGGTATAGTTGGATTTACTAATGATGATCCAAGTGTCTCTTAGAAGAGAAACCTTTTGACCATCATCAATTTAAAATGATGTAGGGACATGGTAGGCATTTGTAATGACTTATGATGTGTCAAATAAGCAGAAATGTATGTTTTCTTGTGAAATATGGTCAGCCTGAGTGTTTGTTGCTTATAGTCCTTATTTTGCTGACTGTTCTAAGAGTAGCGCCTTTGATTGCTGCAATCATTATTATTACAGTACTGAATGGTTGGCTTCTATAGCAACCTAACATGCTTGCAATATTTTTCCTAGTGAGGAAGACTAGCAGAAAAATTGAGTCAAAAGATAATCAATCATATTAATTCCACAAAGAAACATGAATAATACAATATATGAATGGTAATAGCTTTTTGGGGCCAGTATATTTAAGAAAGGAATTTCAAGTCAAAGGGCTCATACATGCAAAAGCCCTGGGGTGGTTTATGTAGCTAATTGTTTTGGCTGCAAAAATTTCTGTGTTTGTAAGACAACTTGAAAACTGTCACAGCATATACATAAACACATATTGTCCATTAAAAAAAGATCTAAGTAATGCACTGGCAAAACATTCTTTAGTTTCTAAAGATTTTTGAAATTTTGTTTTTATGGCGGCTGACCAGGTAAAATAGATGTTGCTGGAGGTGACGTCAACAACGAATTAGAAAAAAAAGAATTGATATGACAAGTACTACTGTAGGTTGATAAAAATCTAGGGTTAAATGCATTTATTTGTAAATATTAAATGCTTATTGAATACAAAGCAGTGGCAACTGTAACAGAATATTACTAATATTGATTTTTATATAATATAAGACATTTGTTCTCATTATATGAGTAATTATACAATTGTGAAGTGCTATTGGGCGGCACAGTGGTGCAGCGGTTAACGTTGTCGCCTCACAGCAAGAGGTTCTCCGGTTCGATTCTTGGCTGGGGTGCCTTCTGTGTGGAGTTTGCATGTTCTCCCTGTGTTCGCGTGGGTTTCCTCCGGGTACTCCAGTTTCCTCCCACATTCCAAAGACATGCATCTGGAGCATTTCTCCCCGGGCCTCCACTGAAAACAGGCTCTGTGGAACCTAGTCGGACATTCCCGGTCAACAAATGTTAAATAAAATAAATAAATAAATATTGTATGTAAAATGTTTTACATGGCAGATAATTACAACCAGCTGTATAGGTCATTTGACTTATTAGAAGAGGTATAAAGGATGATTTGTTCTTTTTGGTCTTTTCTGATGAAGTTCTTGATTCAGTAAAGAACTTCTTTCAGCTTTTTTCCGGTTAGGGGTCACCACAGCAGATCACCTGTTTGCTCATGATTGGCAGTCGAGCTTTTTACGGTGTTGAGTTGCCAGCCTTGTGCCCAACCTTCCACAGAAGGCACACACATGCACACCTAGGGCCAGTTTAGAGTGTCCAATCCACCTGCAGCATGTCTTTGGGATGTGGGAGGAAACCGGAGCACTTGGAGGAAACCCACACACATGGCATGCAGACTCCACACAGACAGCACCCCAGCTGAGGATCGAACTGAAGAACCTCTTCCTGTGAGGCAGCAATGCTAACCACTGCACCCCCGTGGCCACCCTTGATTCAGTAAAGAACAAAATCACATAATACACTTTGAGAGTTGCCTGATTGGTGTAATAAGTATTTCAGGCATGAAAAAGTAGGAGTTTAAAAACGTTACACTTTGTGTTTTAGAAAAATGAGTGTGGGTGACCGACTGCTTGTTACATTTATTTTAATAAAGGAGAGTTACACTGGCAGATTTAACTAGTGGCCATTGACCATACTGATTTAAATGGCATACATATGTATTATTAAGCCTGTTTTAAAGTAGAATTAAATTATTTTAATTCATGTATGAAAATCTGATTGGATGAATGTTATCATGTAATTAAATATTAATATATATATATATATATATATATATATATATATATATATATATGTATATATATATATCTCTGTAGTTTGAGTAAAAGGACATAACTGCTTATTTTAAAGAGTGTGGGATGGCCTTTCTCTTCATTTGTGTGTGTGTCTGTATCTCTATTTATATATATATATATATGTATATATATATATATATATATATATATATATATATACATACATAGAAGCATATAATATATACATGCACACAATACCCCCCCCACACACACACAGGTCTACTTAAATTGAGTTGTTGTTGTTTGTCTTTCGGCTTTTCCCGGTTAGGGGTCACCACAGCGGAACTCTGGTCTGCTAATGATTGGCAGTTATTTATTTATTTTTTTATGGTGTCAAGTTGCCAGCTCAACGCCCAACCTTCAACGAAGGCACACCCATTCAACGCATGTCTTTCGAACGCCCACTCAACCGCAGGGAGGACATGCAGACTCCACACAGAAGGCACTACCAACTCAAGCTGAGAATCGAACAGGAGAACCTCTTGCTGTGAGGCAACAACGCTACCGCTGCACCACCGTGGCTATGTCTACTTAAATTGAGTGAAAGACTGAAATGTTGATGTGACTAACATCAAACACAAAACATCAACAGCAAATAAAAAAAGAAAAACAAAACAAAAAAAAAACATTTATTTTTGCAGGGGTTAAGCCTTCTGACAACACCACAGTCCCTGCTAATCATATATACTATCTCCAAGATCAAATAACATTTGGGAAAAGGTATATTCCCCTGCCCTGAGAATTGTGAGATCTCACACATCTATCAATAATCTGCTAGTCTACCAAATTGTGTTGACTAAATGGATGCCAACCAAAACTAGATCTGCCCACATTTGCTTCTTCTCTGTCTATCTGTATATATAATGGGTCTATTTCTAAATTTTGAACTTTCAAAAAGTCAACTTTCTTATTTTATATATATATATATATATATATATATATATATATATATATATATATATATACACACACATAGACAGATATGTATGTGTGTCTCTATATACAAAGATATATATATATATATATATATATATATATATATATATATATATATATATATATATATAAAACATGCATAAATGCAAGCACACATAAATTTATAAAAAGTTGTTAAATACTTGCCCAAAAATCAAATGACAACTTTCTGAAATTATGTACATAACATCTAATGAGAAATCAGCCTTAGATATGTTTTCTTGAAACAAGTGAATTGTTGCCTGTAAGGCAGCGGCAACGGAGCATTCCAGAGATTATCGTGTTGAAGTAATAGTGAACAGATAATACTTGTTACTTAAGATTACAATTATAGCCCATTAATGACTTTAAAAAGTATTGAAAAGGTCTTAAAATAAAAAGCTCAGGAAGGCATAATGTTTGAATGGATGAAATATTGACTACTAGTATGCAGTCTGCAATCTCAAATGTTTTACATAACACTCAAAATTGACAAAACCTATTTTTCATCCCCAAGTAGATCTACTGTTCAGGAATGTGTTCTTTAGCACATTTCTGTGTTCTTTCTGTTTTTCTTGAATTTATTCATAACCACTACTCAGTAATGTTACTTTAAGTTACAAGACATTGACTTTCTTTGGTTGATATGTGATATTCATACCAATAATTCTTTATCATTTATGCACTTTAGATGTATAGCCTGTATATACCAGCATTACTCATGAAGTTGGACTAAAGACTGTGGACTATTGATTAATTACACATACAGGCTTTACTAGCCTTAAATATCCTCTGGCTACAATAAGTTTTGGTTACTCATAATGCAGTACTAGTGCCCAAAAACAATGTTTTCCATTTTCAGGAAAAATGTTACCTGCAACTAAAGGAGGAAAGAAATGAAGGTTACATTTTATCTGATATGTACAGACTTGTTTATGTGCTACATGGTAAAGGAGTTAATTTATAACCACGCCCACAATAAGTACACATGTGATATGGTTATGTGGCATACGTACCGATGACAACTGATTTTTTTTTCTATCAGAGTAATAGTAGTATTCTAAAAGTGTTTATTAATTATCTGAATTCACATGCTTTTGGTCATAACATAAATAAATATGACCTTTTTATAATTGACTTTTTAGACATTAACCACTAAACTTGTGGATAAATCCATAAATAATGCCCTGTTTCAATAACTATTTACAACAAATTCTCTGTTGGCAATTAACAGTTGTCATCCAAACATGTGACTGCCGCGGTGGTGCAGTGGTAACGTTGTTGCCTCACAGCAAGAGGTTCTCCCATTCGATTCTTGGCTGGAGTGCAGGGAGTGCCTTCTGTGTGGAGTCTGCATGTCCTCCCCGCGGTTGGGTGGCGTTCAAAAGACATGGGTAAGGGCATGCCTTTGTTGAAGGTTGGACGTCAAGCTGGCACCTCGGCATTCATGAAAATCTACTGCTAATTATTAGGGGACCAGAGTTCCACTGTGGTGACCCCTAACCAGGAAAAGCCGAAAGACGAACAACAACATCCAAACATGTGACAGCATTCTAATATCTTAGTGCCTATGAATTCACAGGATATGTACTGAAGAAAGAAAATCTGAGTCATATACATGGGAACTTTGACACTAAATTTTTACAAAGAGCCTGTAAGTATGAAACAATAAACAGAGCTCATTCTAATGTTTCTAGCAAGGATAGAAATAGTCTCTTGTCATATTATGCTGAATGCTTTAAAAAAAGAAATTCAATAATACCATGCTAATTAGTACATGTGGTACAAATACTTTTAAAATTAGGAAGATAGTCTGTCAGCATACAGGACTTCACTGCCCACCACACCACACCCCACACATAGTCCACAAACGTGTGTCTCACAGCCAGTAAGTCCTAAACATAAACCTAAACATAAATCCAACATGTTAAGTCATATGAGACTTAATTGTAGACACACGGATGTGCCCCTCAGCAGGCTGGATAAGGAGAAAGTCACAGTTAGTTGTTTGTCAGGTGCCAGAATCCACCATTTCACCCATGTACTCAAGTCTCTCAATAGGCACCATTATGACTCTGTCATAGTCCATGCTGGTGTGAATGACTTGAGATGTACCTCTCTGGACTATATGAAGAGAGACATGATCAAGCTTGCTGAATAGGTGTCCAAGGCAGGCATGTTCATAGCCTTAAGCAGCATTCTACTGTCAGCCAGAATGATGCCTCTATGCAAACAGAAAATGATTGACTTTAACAATTGGCTTAGTTTCTGGTGCCATTCCAAGGGGATCCAGTACCGGTCAGCCTGAGAAGACATGATTGACAAACCATGATGCTTTGCCAGAGATGGCTTGCATCTGTCTCCCTTGGGCTTCAGGCTCCTGCTAAAGGCTCTTGCCACCCCCCCCGCTTTTAGGCAATGCCATGAGGTCAAAACTACCAACATGAAAATTTCATCAAAACGCAAATTAAAGGTCATGCTGCTAAACGCTAGGAGCCTAAACATGACACTGCACTCATTGCAAGCATTCTTAACCCTGGAAGATGCTGACATTTGTGCAGTCACAGAAACCTGGTTAAAAGCTGCGGAGAGCACCCCAGCCATACCAGATTACTCATGCTATCATACATTCAGACCGCAAACCTTGGGCAGCAAAGCAAAAGGAGGTGGAGTTGCAATATATATAAAAGACACGCACACATCCAAGCTGGTTAAACTGTATGATGTACAGGAGACACTACAGGTAGAGTTGACCATTGACAGGACCCCTGTTCAAATCATAGCTAGCTACAGGCCCCCAACTTTGACTCAAGATGCCCATTCCCCCTATCTGGAGCTCTATGAATCTATCAAGAATCAACCCTTTACACTGATCCTGGGCGGCTTTAACTATCCAACCATAGACTGGAAGAACTACTCATGCCAAAACACAAATGCCCAGAGATTCCTTGATTTTGTCAATGCAAATGCCTTGGACCAGCTGGTTGACACCCCCACAAGAGGTGAAAATATCTTGGACTTCTTATTAACCAACATGAGTAACCACTGCGACATCCCTACAGTGTCATCCTCCCTGGTAAGATATGACCACAAAGCAGTCACTTTCAAAGTCATCATCTCCCCCAACCCCCCCCCCCCCCACCTCCAGCTAGGCTGAAACAAAAAAAAGCTGACTGAAACTTCCTGAGGGAAGGTATAAAGAGCTTCACAGACCCCTGCCCCTCCATAACAACTGGCACATATGTCCAAACCTACACCAAAATACTGTACAAGTATTTATATAGCTGCATAGAATCAGGAATACCTGACAGGACAAAATCCTTCTCCTCAAGAAAGATTAAACCTGTCTGGAGGACATCTGCAATAAATAAACTCTATGATAAAAGGAAAAAATTGCTGTCCAGGACCAATAAAGAGCAGGTGCCTAGTTGGAAGCAATCCCTCCTTAGCCTGAACAAACAAATAAAAGCACTAGTGAAATCCGCCAAAGCAAACTTCAAGTCCAAACTGGCCACATCTACTAAAGACAATCACAAGACTTTCTTCACATATCTCTGCAATCTCAAGTGAAGCACTCAGATCTGCTCAGAACTGCTGGTCAAGAACACCACATACACAAATGCCATAGATATAGCCAACTTGTTGGCAGACAGGTTCACTGAAAACTTCATCCCTCTGTCCTCCCCTTCAGTAAATCAGGACATCCCCAGCACCTGACCCCTCCCCTTATCTCTAGAGAGCAAGCCATCACTGCCCTATCAAAGGCAAAAAATACAGCCTCCATGGGACCTGGTAACATCCCAGGCTGCATCCTACATGAACTCGGGAAGAAACTTGCAGTACCATTAGGCACCCTATACAAAGCCCGAGTACTATCTTCATCCCAGTCAAGTGGAGGGCAGCCATTGTCATCCCTTTGCACAAAAGTGGAGCATCGAATGATTCAGGAAATTATAGACCCATCAGCCTAACAAGCCTGATCTGCAGGCCATGGAGAAGGTTATCATGGACCTCATTAACAAGGACATTGGCAACCTCCAAACACTCGATCCCACAGTGTTTGTTTTCGTCAAGGAGAGGTTATGCCTGTTAAATATGGTTGACTTCTTTGAGACAGTCACCATAGCCATGGATGAGGGGAAGACAGTGTACACAGTCTACCTTGACCTTTGATACTATTCCCCACTCAAGTGTTATAGATAAACTCTCAACTAGTCATCAATCTGTATGTTACAAGATGGGTAGCAAACTGGCTCACTGATAGAACCCACCTAGTCAAAATAGGGGAAGCCACCTCAAGCAGTCAACCCGTAATGAGTGGTCTACCCTAGAGATCGGTCTTGGGGCCTCTGTTAGTTGGGATATACTTTTCTGTAGTGCAGGTCAAAACCAGTGGGTTATGACCAAGTTAGTAGATGACTGCAAGCTCGGTGCTGTCATAAATTCCCCTAGTGATGTGGACATCCTCCAACAGGGTCTCACCCAAACAAATGATTGGTGCCAGAAACATGGCCTCAAACTGAATGCCAAAACATGCATCATCACCCCCCTTGGGGAGAGTGATGTCCCCACAAATTATCACATTAATAACAATGTCCTAAGCACACAATTAGTCGTGAGGGACTTGGGCACCCAGGTTGATAGCAAACTGACTTTTGATCACCATATTGCCTTTGTTGTACAGGAAGCTTTCTACATGGTCCACCTCACTAGTAAGGATATCTCATCCCGGGACAAGAAGGTCATAACATACCTGTATTCTTCCCTTATAAGACTCATTACTGAGTACAATGCCCCTTTTGGCATGTATCTCACAAAGCACATGCAGCAGCTGGAGAGACCACAGAGGTTCCTCACCAGGAGAATCCAGGGCCTCAAACATCTACTCTACACAGATAGGCTAAAAGCCCTGTCCTTCTACTCAGTCTCCTACAAACTCCTCAGAAATTACCTCTGTCTGGCATACAAAGCAATCTCAAAACCTACCTTGATGGGACTGCTGCATATCCACACGTCAAGCTCTACTTGAGTAACCACATGTGTGACCTTAACCTGGTTTGTAACACCAATAGGACTTGTTGACAGGACAGATTTGTGTCCCAGTGACTCCCCCTTCTGTGGAATAGGCACCCATTCCACATCAAGCAGAGTACCTCATTAACCCTTTTTAAGTGCAACCTGGATAACTGGATGGGGAACAGAAAATACACCCCTGGGATTCCACCCGTGTCCCTGCTGGACAGGGGCATCAGGTGCTGACTTGTTAGAACATGAGCTAAATTCTTGGCTAGGCTTGTAAGGACCTCAGGGCCAATAGTCTAGTAACTTCCTATGATCCTATGATCAGTTAATGGGCTGCTTCCTCTTCCAAATGCACATGGTTGATTTCCTTCCACTTTTATTTGCATAGTGCATGATTCTGAGCATGTCACTTAAGCAGACAGTGCTTTGTAATTGCCCCTGAAAACAGACTATTAATTAAAAAATTCAATAAATATTAGCTTTTATTAAAAATATGACGGCTGGTCTGTTCATCTTCTTGTTCTCTACCACAAGATGAAAATGTTTTTTCTATGATGGCTGGTTTGTTCATCTTCTTATTGTGCACATGAGGTAGTCTATCCTCATTCTCCTGTCCTTTAGTTTTATCAGTCTCTCACTCCATTTTCTTAATGGAAAATGATCCAAGATTCTAGTGCTGGATTATGCAGTGCATATAGCCTTCATTTTGACCTGCTTGGTTTTATCATCCTTTCAGACAATTAGTGTAATCTGATTCTTTAAGAACAATGCTAACCTAGTCTATGAAGGTTGAAGCCTTAAATATCCCAATCTTTTTTTTTTTGTGTCAAAAAGTGGAGATGAGCAGTTTTCTAAAAAAATTCCATTTATCTTTGCACTAAGACAGCCCCAATACAGCTCTTTCTATTCCTGATTATAAATGGTGATAAAGGTTTCAAGTTCGGAATTATGGATATTTTAGGAACTCCTATAATATTAATAACTGAAAACAGAAATGCTGTAGAATTGCATGGAAATCGGAAACACCTCAAATACTCCAAAACCAGGAAAACAAGGATAAAAAGCCATAATTCATTTTCCACTTTTTTTAATAAAAGAAAAAGGTTAGATTAAACACTTTCATTCCATAATCCATAACTTCTTCAGAATAAATACCATCTTATATCATTTTTTAAATAGCTTGAATTTAAAGAAGCCAGCACAAATTCATCTTTGAATATAAAATACTATACAGAAATACGATAATGCTATAAAATATATGTATATACATATTATCTCCATCTTCAAAATCAATCAATTTTAAATGCGTTTACTAAACTATCACATAAATTACATACCTAACATTTATGTTAGAATGACAATACATCATATTTTCCCAATTAATACACTATTATGGTATGAAACGTGTTTGTAAAACATAGTTGTGTAAAACTTTGAAAATAAATGATGTGGGTGTATAAAATAAAAGTATGACAATTTACCTGCCCATATTTTCAAAGCTAGAAGTATTGAGTGCATTTCATTCTATCAAGGTGGATTCATTGCATCTAGTTTCTAGTTTTAATTGCCACAATAGTTCCTTATACTCAAGTTCTGATTCCCGTTCTCCACCTCTTGGATTCACTAAAACTTTCTCAAAAATACCAAATTTAAAACTGTTGGATTTGGTGCATACATTTGTAAAAAGCATTGTTCAAATTACCTGTCCTAATATTGTATAACACAAATTAGCTAAGGGTGATTGTAAAACTAAGGGGGTGATTTGCATAGCAATATGTTCAGAATTTTCAAGTTTCTGTGTAGCAAAACAGAATGTGTATTACATAAAATAATTTATGAACACTTACATGATATTAGGATACGTAATTTGGACAAATTCCTATCCCGACTAGAATATAAGGAACTACTGTGGCAATTAAATTTGGATGATAAGTGTCAGGCTGGAGGGTCAAGGGCAAGCCAGAGATAAAGTTCTTGTTTTGAAAATTTAAACCAGTGAAAAATATTTTTTTACTGGAACAGGGAAATTTGAGAAACTTTCAGACTTTCTATGAAGATTTATATAAATGGTTGGAAATAATTTTTTTTCAGAAACTAACAAGATAAGGTTCTAATACAATCAGAGAAAAAAATCAACCAGTGAGTGGATTGGGAAAGGATTAACATGAAAACCAACAAGGCATCTACAAGGCAGGAGAGCAAGAAGGATTGGATTAGTTGCCAATAATTTTTTAAGGGAGCAGGATTCCAAGTAATAGATAGTTGGCTAAGAGTGTCAGTGAAACAGTAGATACAAATTCCTTGGACCTGAGTCAATGGATAAGGTCACAACAACAGCATTATATAAATGTAAAAGTAATATGAAAAGCCTAAAGAAATATAGACCAATATATCTATGCAACATAAACACCAAGATTTGTTGTGAGGGGCCTTAATAACCAGAAGATAATGCTTCTTTAGATAAAGGTAGTAAAAGAGTTTGTGAAAGTTCAATTGCTGGCAGACCAAAGGAGAGTTCTAGTAAATGCTCAACTTATATGAATAAAAAAGGTAAGTCTGCATCAGGAGCAGTCTTATGGACAGTCAGAACTTTGTGTGTGAACGGAATATATGTTGAAGTTGCCTGGAGACATGACAGGGAAAGACAGATGGCTTAATGGGGTGCGGTCTCTCTACTAAAGACTGTGCTTTTCTAAATGCAGTGTACATAGAGAATGCAATTTGAAGAGAGATTGAGATAAGATGAAAGAGACAAGGAAGCCCTTTGTCAATGCATATGTTCATTCTAGTTACAGAAGTGTTGTGCATAGCTAAAAGAGAGCTGTGACAAGCTAGAAAGAGTGGAACAATAAGTGGGATTTACAATTTTGTGTATGACTGCATGCTGTTATTAGGGAATGTTGGTAATTAATTGCTTAGAATACCTTAGACAAAGTCAAGGATAGATTTCCAACCTAAGCATTGGTTGTGATAATGGTGCAAGAAACAGGCAGAAGAGTCATGAGTCTACCATGGACAAAAGAGAGGTTAAAATATCTAAAAATACAGGCTTATATAACAGACAAAGATATTAGGGACAAGAACTGGCAGGCGTTGAAAGATAGAGAGGGTGTAATGATGGATGAGCAGGTAGGGAAAATGAATACACAGCGAGAGAATGTAGAATTCATGAGATGTACAACTCTTCCATGCATTATGTATTTAAACAGGTGCATGCCAATAAAATCACAGTATGATATACCTGCTAAAATTTAAAAAATTGAGCGGTTCATAAGGAGGGGAAAAAGGGGGTGGGTCCTAGGTTCCTAAGTAAGTACTTAGGTTGAAAAAGACAGGCTGAGGGTAGGAAACAGAGTAGGAGATGCGGGACCCAGATTTCCCTGGAGAATGCAGAGCTAGAATTAGTCATTTTGGGGGATGGGAAGGGAATGGAGAATGGAGGATGCAGACAGAATGATGGAAAAATATCAGGGAAGGAAACTGACTCTATTCTAGAAATTCATATTGTAACAATAAATTGACAATGCTAACACTTTAATAGTCAGTGAGTCTTTAGAATTATTACAGTTTCCCATGTAAAAAGGTCCCCGACTACATCGCAGAAAAATAAAATATTTATTTCAAATACAGAAGTATGAGGCCATTTGTATCTTAACAATTGCGACTCTACAACTTACCTTTTTAAGGATAGCTGTTTCTACATTATCTTCAGTTTTAAGATATAACATTAATAAATTCAGATTGCATGTATTATGATTAAGTTACAAAAATATGAAATATTTCATCTATTACTTCATAACTCAGACATAAATTCTACATACTACTCTCTCACTCATTTTGCATTCTGCATAATTTTGATTGTATTGCTGCCACAATTAAAAATACCACACACACACACACACACACACACACACACACACACACACCATTATGCTGCATAAATGTTAACCTGAATTACTTTGTTCTGAGTCAGAACATGTTTAGTAAGTTTGGAATTAATAGAGCTGCAGTCAGACTTCTGAAACATCACATATTTTTACTTCAGTGTGTAGATTGTAGTAAAATAATGTTTCATTTTACATAAGCTCTAAACAAACTTTTCCATCTAGAAAGACCCTGGCATTTTATAGATAAAAGAATTTTTTTTTTAAAGAACCATTCTTATTTGGATGGACTAAAAATGCCTGTCATTATTTTTTGTGGTCTTTAGGTTCCTGCAAGGTGATTGATCCCTTACTTTCTCATCTGTGTCAAAGCCTGTTCTCTGTGACCTACTTTTCCTTAAAAATATAACCTCCTTTGTTAATGCTTATTCCAAAGCCCAACTTCTTTGCAAAAATAATAAGTCCAAATTCAGGAATAAATTCATCACCCAGCACCTCCCCTCATCTATGAAAAAATCATCTCATACATATTAAGCAACGAGAAACCTTAACAGCTTTCAAAATAATTAGATGAGTGACAGGGATCCTTAAAACTCTTCCCAAGAGTCACTGCCTATGAACTTCTAACCATGCCAAGTTAAACACCATCACAACTCAGTCTTTCCCATTCATTCTATACATCTTGTCCCCTATATTTTGTCTAAATTCTCATTTCCCTTCCCTATAGTATAATCCAAGCTAAAATATATATATTCTGCATATAACCCCTAACATAATCTTCCGAGCTGAAGTAAAAACAGTCATAAAAACTGTAAATCCACAGAAAGAAGTCAGGAGTCCAGACAAAGTAGAATTTAGCATGTTTGTCTCTTTATTAGAAACTTCATCAGAATAATCAGTAAAAGCAACCCCATTTAAGGGATCCTTAAAACTCTTCCCAAGAGTCACTGCCTATGAACTTCTAACCATGCCAAGCTAAACACCATCACAACTCAGTCTTTCCCATTCATTCTATACATCTTGTCCCCTATATTTTGTCTAAGTTTTGGAAAATCAGCTATTTTCAAATTCAACAATCAGTTTTATGATATCAAAAATATACTAACACATAACTGCCCAAAATAATATATAAGAAAGACACCACTCTTATGAACATCATTGAAGCCAACAACAGTGTGAGAAATAATGGGGGGGGGGGAGTATAATGAAACGTGGGTTTTGCCTACAATGCAGAAATATTCAGGAAGGTAGAGAAGTATGGATACTCAATTATGGGAAATACCTCCTCAGAAAAAAGTATACATGCCGTAGTAAAGGTGTGGTATATTTAACAGTGTGCTCCTTATGTTCTTGTTATTATACAGGAAAAATTATCAATGCACTTATGAGATATATATACCAACATAACTATGATATCAAGAAGAGAGACATAAAAAATACTTTAGCTGATGACATTGTTATACATGATGGAGATTTTTTTCTGATTTACTATTATAGATCAAGTCATAATGGGGGAGAGGGGAGGGCCCCTAAATGATTTCTTGGAACTGAAGGAACTGAGATGGCAAATAAGAGCCAATGCCTCTGGGTATCCTGATTTGATTAGTACTATGTCTATCAGTTCGATTTTAAGGTTAAAAGCAGAGTTTTATAAGCAAATATATGTTTGAATATATAAGTGCATTTGTATACACACACATTCAAGTATAAAACATTGTTACCATGTTTTAAATGAATAAGAATTGTTGAAAGGAATGGTACCATTTTAACATGGATTTTATTCTGCATTCATTTTCCACAGGAAATGATGTCATTATTAATCCTGTGAGAGGTGTATTTAAGGGTGGGGTTGCTTGTACTGATTATTCTGATGAAGTTTCTAAAAAAGAGACAAAAGCGCTAAATTCTACTTTGTGTGGATTCCTGACTTCTTTCTGTGGATTTATAATCTTCTGAGCTAATAGCCCACTCTTAAGGGCTCTTTATCTATGGCATATTTGATTGAAATAATGCTACAGAAGCAGTTACTACACAATTACTGGTCTATACAGATACTTAATGGCAAGGAATCATATGAGTCATAGTCCAAAATTGTGATATAGTTGAGATGTAAGTGTAAAAGATTGCTAATTATATATCTGGTATATAAATGTGCATGATTTAATCAGAGGCGCCTTTAAGTGTTCTAGTTGTAGGGTATGTAACTGGACTGATAGGTTCATTCATGAGGAAATCAAACACATATTTCACAATACTCATTATGTATGTTACTAGATAACAGGTTTGATACATGCAGCTGTATATGACTGCAGTATGTTTTATGATGGAAACCTGAGAGAAGGCTATACAACAGAATATTGTAATATTTGCTTTTTTGGGCTATAAATAATAATAAAAAAACATGCATAATGCTTTGGGAAAATGTATTGATGAAGCTACTCATACATTCAACTTTCAATTTCAGACCATGCGATGGATTTCAAAATGCTCCCATGAGGGTAATTTCACTAACAGGCTATTAGTATATGAAGCCACATAGAAGTATTTTCTAAATACAGTAAATGGTAATGGATTGAGTCCTGGATTTCTATTAAACCTTAGAATGCAGAGTGATGGCAAAGGTGAAATGTGGACTGTTTAATTGACTATGACTGTACCATATATAATAATTCATGAAGGCTATGTAAGTGAGGACATGGTTTTAAAGGTTTTTGTAGTTTGAAAACAGTAACAGATCATACTTTTCAACTGTAGAAATTTTCACAGAATGTACAGATTTTTGGCTCATATTTTTGGTCTGTTCTTCATAAAATCTATGTTTTTCTGACAAATTACTGGGATGATCTGAGGACTGAAGTCACTAAATAATGACATACATTTGAGTCTCAGATTTCAAATCCTTCAGAAAATCTATGTTAAAACAAATCCTGTTACTTTAGTAACTTTCTAAGCTTATGAGTAATATTTAAAATATGTTCCTAGTTTTGCCCCCCCCCCATCTTGTCAGTCTTTGTCCAGATTTCTTGCACTGAAAGGTTGAGAGGATTGTAACAGATTTGCCAAAATTGCTAGCTACTAGAAAAATGTATCTTTTTGAAGCTGAGTTCTCTTTATTTTACAAAGAAATGCATATGTTTTGTTGCTGTTTAATGACATTTAAGTCATGTGAAGATGTTAGCAGTTTTGTGATCACACTCATGCTTTTGAATATTTGGAGGGTGGCAATATCTACTATAAAAAACAAGTCATCCTATATTTTCATCTTGTGACATGCAATACCCAGCTGAGTTTACCTTTCAAAATACATCTTGAATAGCCCCTTATTTCTTTATAATGGTAGCTTTGTCATCTTACTGGCTGTAGATAATGTATTCCATAAAACGACTAACAGCTGCTAACAGAAATTAACACATTATGACTTTTTTCTTTAAACTGGTTGAGAAGATATGTTCAGTCAGATACAGCACACTGAACTAAATGTAAAAAAAAATCCAAGAACCAGCAGCGCAGCACAATAGCAGAACCAGGTTAAACTGCTTATTAATAAAATCATAAGCACTTTCACAGTTCAAGTACTGCTTCCTCAGACATTCAAAGTACAAAAAACAAAGCCATGTTATAGACATTCATTAACTGGATAGGCTGCACCTCCTAAGGAGGTATATAACATGGCTTTGTTTTTTGCTCTTTAAACATCTGAGGAGCAGTACTTGAATTGTGAAAGTGCTTACGTTTTTATTAATAAACGGTTTAATCTGGCTCTGCTATCGTGTTGCACTGCTCTTTTTTGGATTATTGGACTTTTGTATCCTCAGGGCAGAGCATTCATCTGGTGTTGTTTGTCTGTTTCTGTTTTTAAATGGAACCAAACACAGAAATTTACAATAAGACTAAACCAATGCAGAAAAAAAGGCTTCCTCTATTTTGGGCCTCAGATGAGTTCTAAGACTCTGTTCAGTACCGTCTTACAAAACAACCAGATTCGGAAAAGCCTGTAATACATGTCATAGCAAGACACCAAAGGTCTAAATTATCCTCAAAGTGTCTGGGACATAATTTAGGAGCAATGTGCATGCCTTTCAACTTTACATAGTTCACCATACGTTGGATCACTGTTACTCTTAAGTGAAAGCATTATAGACATAATACTGACCACAAAACCAGTATAATAAATGATGTAATGCACATGCTACTGTACAGACAGTATAGTATCAACCATGGATAACTGCTTATACTATTATGCTTCAGAACCAAAGATGGTATGATGTCCTGTACAATCCATTTACCTTACATTTGGTAGCAATTTCTGGATCCATGAAAGGAACATAGACTGCCAACTAGGCTACATCAGCTATTAAGAGCCCCATCTGTTTATGTACGATTGTATGCTGCATGTATGTTGCATTTTCTAGAAGACAGCATAGGTGAGCAGGACATGGACTGCATTCCTGAGTCTTACACAGGAAATGCCTGGCACTGTACATAATGTAAATATGCTTCTAAATAACCTAGAAGAGCATGTGCTCTGCACACAGGTAAAAGAACATTCAGCTATCCAAATGTAATCAGACTGAAAACAACTATCTATTGCTTGTAGTGATATTATCAGGAACTACCCTAGATGAATCCAACAGGTGACAGATGTTTCCTTGGTGACTAAACAACCACCACTCATGTGCATATATCTGTTCAGTGCTGCAACACAATTCTATGAATGGGTAAATAAATGCTTTCCCAGTTTACAGTATGTGATTAAAAACCAGAGATTTGTAAGCACGTCTCAATATGTACACAAGCAAGCTGCTTCTATCTGTATATAATTAGCTAGGTATGCATACTAGTAGATGTCATAGGCAGAAGTTTAGTACTCTACTGCAATTTGCACAGTCATCCTTCTGAGAACTAGTATGTCCATGGTATTTGCGGCAACACTAGAGTGGTGATACACTATAGGGTTAGGGAATTTATGTTATATGTCTTCAACAGAACGTCTGTGCACATATGTACTTATCAGTTATGATACATTTGCATATAATGAAAATCATTGAAGACTACTGGTGAGTACAGGGTGCTGCTGTGACATGATACAGAGGTACTAGGTACTACAGTGTGCCATCTTCTAGGATGTTCATGAAACCCTAGCAATATTATGACATGAAAAGTACCAGCTAAACTGGTATCTGATGCTCTGCAAATGTACTTATCAGTTACAATACATTTACATATAATGAAAATCAGTGAAGACTACTGGTGAGTACAGAGTGTTGCTGTGACATGATACAGAGGTACTAGGTACTACAGTGTGCCATCTTCTAGGATGTTCATGAAACCTTGGCAATATTATGACATGAAAAGTACCAGCTAAACTGGTATCTGATGCTCCGGCATGGTATCTGTGTTTTCACTGCAAAGGTTAGCAAACCCAATGTGTGCATATTATGGTCGTTTATATGCATAAATACATACATATTTTATAGGCTATACAAGTATTTGCATGTCTTCAATATTTATTTATTTATTGTTTTTGTTAACTGGGAAAGTTTGACTGTATGTTCCAATTGGGTTTAACTTATTTCCAATGGAGGCCTGGGGAGAAAATCTCCACTCGATAAACTTGCAATTAATAGTTTTCATTTTTAAGAACAATATTGTTTTCAGCACAATTATACAGTAAATAATATCTGCATTCACAAGTTACAATAAAATACAGGTTTGATAGAATGTGCCGTTTACAGATTGATAAACAACAGGTGCATACACTACATTTGATATGGAAAGTAGTTATATGTAACAGATTTTACACAAGCAGCTAGGACCTTTACATTAAGCTAAGACATTGATTGATGGATGAATTAAGTGAGAGAGAAATATATGTTCGAGTATTGAGCATGAAAGTTATCAAAAGCGCTGTACAAACTTCATAGAGAAAATAAAGTGAGGAAGATTGTCATTAAGTGCTTGACAGAGAGTACAAAAGAAATGAAGAAAACTGAAAGGGGATTTGAGTTGTTGAAAAGAGAGACAAATATATTAGGTTATGGAAAGAGAGTGAGGGAGAATGGTGAGGCGATACTGAAGGCATGATGTGAGATGAAAAATATTAGACAGGCTGTAAAAGGCAGGGTCCTCTTGGACAAGAAAGTGGAAGGATGTGAGAAGATTAGGGAAGATTGTGAGGCCATGGGAGAAATTATTAGCCTGAAGATAAGCATAAGCAAGTCCTAGATTGATTTAGGCATTGTTTGAGTTGAATTTTGAAGCAGGGTAGTTTGTTTATCATTTTAAGTTTGTAGGGATAGCAGCTGGGCAATTATCAGGAGTATAATGAGTTATCTGATGATTTGTTAGATTTAGCAGAACTTACAAGGAATTTTTTGGTGAACCAAAAATCCCTTGCAGGAGTATAAGGCGGTAGTGCATTTTTAATGCTGAGCATTTTTCAGGATAATGTTTTAGTTTAAACGCAATAAGTACCTGAGGGAATGTGGGGTTGTTGTTTAATTCTATCTGGTTTAGTTGTTTTAAGATCTTACAGTGGTGAGTTCTATAGGTAGCATTAGCAGCAAATTTTGAAACTTTATTATAATAGCAGGCTCCTCTGGTCTTTAGTGTGGCACTTATGTTAGTAAGGATAAGAGAAGCATAAAAAAAGGGATGGAAGTAAGGAGGTTGAGGCTAGAGTTTTTCTTGCTGTGTTGATCATGTAGTATTTGGCCCTATAGAAGGAATATCATTTTTGGTGAGTTTTTTAATAGTTTGAAGTGCAGGTAGACAAATTTGAGGTTGTTGCCTATTTGAACATTTAATAGTTTAGTAGGGGTTACTATTTCAATTCTAGTATTGTTAGCACACTAGAAAGATTTAATTTGGCTGTGAACAGCATTAACTTTGTTTAGTTAGGGCTAAGAAACAGTGTTGAAGTGCTTAACCAGAAGAGAAGGAAGTTTGAGTGATTTCTTAGAGTTCAAGTAATGTTAGGACTATACATGTCAATGTTGAATCATCTGCATATTGTGCAATGTTAGCCTTACCAATGAAATTTGTTAATGAAAATATTAATGAAATTAAAATTAAATCAAAATATTATATTAAAGATATTAATTGTGATATGTAGGTCATTTATGAAAACCTTGAAAAGCAAGGGACCAAGGAGAGATCCTTGAGGCACCCCAGTTGTGCACTTAGAGTAATAGAGAGATGCCATTTTATAATTTTACAGCTTGAAGTCTATTTCTGAGACAGCTGTTGAACCAAGTGAGAGATAAGGTGGTTGTCTGAGGAAGGAGAGTTTACAGAGTAGTGTTTGGTGAGGCACAGTGCCAAAAACTTTTGGCAAATCAAGGAAAAGTGCAGTTAATGAATTCCCTCCATTCCTGTTACTGTTGATAGTAGTAACACAGCTGTGCTGTGTGGAGCTTAGTAAATTGCTTCTAACAAATTTAAGTAGATGGGATTGGATAGTGGACAGAAAGGCTATTGGCCTGCAGTTGGTGATATCAGTAGATGAGCTACGTTTGTGTATTGGCAGGATATAATACTTTTTCCAGATTTTAGGGATGTGGCTTTCTATGATGGAGCAGTTTATTACAATAGAGTTTGGGTAAACTAGGTTCTCTGCTGCATGTTTACTATACTCTCCTGGAAGATTATCAGTGAGCAATTAATAGTTGGTTTGAGTTTGAGTAAATATTTCCTGATGGTGAATGTGGCGGCAGTTTATAATCAAATATGTTGGTATTATTTGTTGACACTAGAAGGAATGGTGTGTTGCATGTAATAAAGTTAAGAGGAAGGTTACTGTGTTAATAAAATTCATATTTAATTTACGGGGAATGCTTTCATTACTGTAGTTAGTAGAAGGGGATGGTTAGTGTAACCAGGATGTATAAGTTTGATGATGGAGGACTTGAAATGTTTGGCTTTGTTTTGCTTACTTTATTAGAAACTTGTATAGTAGGCTTTTTGTTAAGTTAGGTCATGTGTTTTGCTGTATTTCGAAGTTGTTTATAGTTCTGGAGGCTGGATTAAGTTTTAGTTTGTTTCCAAGTATTACAAGTTCTATCTCTGTCTTCTTTCATTAACATGTTGGTATTTCTAGTTATCCATGGTGCAAGCTTTGCTTTAACTCTTTTGTTTCTTACTGGTTCATATGCATTTGGGATGAGGAGAAATGTTTCATTAAAGTATGTGACAGCATCAGCTAAAGGGAGGGTATGAAGTCAGTTGTATCTTAAGCTGGCCAGGAAAACATCATTATGGAAGGATGTGATTTTAGGTACTAGATTACAGCAGTGTGTTTCAAGGGGTAGTTTAGCTCCTTAAATGTAAAAATATGGAGATGATACCTTAATGATTTAGACAAGGAGCAAAAAGTGAGGATATTGTTTGAAGAATTAGTGAATATCCTTCCAATGGTTGAGCTTTTATTATTGGCTGTGTATATCTAATAGGGGTAGAGATTAATTGTTTTAAGCCTTATAGGTTGATTATATTTTGTTGGAGTCATTAATAATAGCTTATCAATCTATATTGAAGTTTCCTAGTATTGTGGTTTCTTGTAAGATATTTGCTGACACACATGACAGTTTTTCTTCTGCAGTATCTGTGTTGTTACCTGGGACTATGTAGATAGCAATGATGAAAAAGGTCTTATAGTTATTAATTTAAAGTAAGGATGCAAGAATCTCAGCAGTTTGGGTAGATGGGGGCTATAAATAAAATGGAATAGTTGGAGGGTGTTATTATAGATTATTGCCACACTGCATACTTTTTGTTTTCTCTGTCTAAGCTAAGCATGATATATCCTGGTGATAGCATATCTTGTTTTAGCTAGGTTTCAGTTAAGACCATGATCTCAGGGTAGTGGAAGGCTATCCAATCATGGACTTCTGGGAAATTGTTTCTAATACTTCTGAGGTTAATGCTATAAAGGTGGAAGTTACTGTATTTAGAGGCTTGGGCTAATGAGCAGGATTTATTTGTGGTGGTAGTTTGGCAAGAATGTTGTGATGGATGACGAGACCTTGGTTTGGATGAATATCTCTACAGAGGATAAGTGAGTGAGGGAAGCTGGGGAATAGGAAGAGCTGTTTAAATTTATTTTTTTTGTTTTATTGCAAGTCTGTTCATAATGGAGTTGCAAAAGCTATAGTGTGGTTTGGAAAGGTGGTTACTGGATAAGCAGATACTAAGATTGACTTTGAATTATAGAATCAGATACTTGAATGTGGAATTATTTGAGCTGTTGATGATATGATATTAGATGTATGACTAACAGAACAAGCATTACAATCACCATCAGATAAATATTTTGAAAGGTGTTGGCCAGGTATGGGCAGATATGCAGTGTTGGACAATCATGGTGAATGGGCACAATTTGGAGAAAATGTTAGGGAGGATGCTTGAGTAGCTGATGATTTGAAATATATAGGGTGAGTTTTAAGCAGAGACTGATAAAAACTGTAAAACTTGAAGGTGTGAATGTGAGTTTGATAACAGAATAAAATTGAAAAATACTTTGGTGAGATTAGTGGTGAGGGAGGAATAAGAGGTAAACAGAGAAAATGTGTAGGTGCTATATAGAAAAGGTTTAGAACAAGACAATGTGAAAAGGGAATGAGTTGAAATGTGAAAGTGAAAAAGTCAGGCAGGGAGAAATGTTGGTATATGTAAGAAAAGCAGCTAAAGTTAGAGGTATGCAAGATGAATAGAGCAAGATGGAACTATCTTTTGACTGGAAGATGTCTGTGAGAGGAGATTGGTTAAGTATGAAGGCAAAGGATTCTTGTGGTAAGAATAATGGAGTGGTGACTATAACAATAAGAACACATGGAGAGAGGGAGAACAACATATGTGAAGGGAATGAAGCTATGGAGTATTTGTTGGTAGTTCTATGTAATAGGCAGCACACTGAAAATTTGTTATAGGAATGGGTCTGCAGGTATAAAAGATGGTTGATGCAGATGGGTGTTAGTAGTTATTGTGACAGTTTGCTATAAACAAAGAGTGGGATTATGGTAAAGGTAAAAGTGAGGGTAAAAGCCGGTGGTATATGTAGTTATTGAGATGATTTGCTGTCTTGGACAGTGGAGAGAGAGAGAGAGAGAAAGAGAGAGAAAGAGAGAGAGTCATATACGCACTAAAAGAGTGACCAACTACTTTAAGGTACCATGAAGTAAAGAAGAAGCAGATGAGAATGAAGAGTGTAAAAACAATGGTGGGGTTGTTGGGGAGCTGGGGGTGGAAGAAGAGTGAAGCAGGTTACTGGCACTAACACATTAACATGAGTTAATCTGTAATCAGAATGTAAACACAGTAATGGTCCCAAAACACACCATGAATGGTATTAAATTAGTCCAATTTAGTAAAATTAAAAAAAAAATGTTAGGAGCTGCAGTTCATGTCCTCTCCAGCAAGGTCCTTGTGTGCCTTATTAATGTATCTTCACTTCTTATTCTACATATTTCTTTGCTGAGATCAGAGAACTAAATCTTGATAGTAGCACAGATGATCAGAGAAGTGATGTTGTTGACATTAAATGGTTTTATGTGAACTTTTTTTCTCTTTCTGGTTACAGATATATAGTCATGCATATGCAATGGCTTCACTTAAATTTTGCCAATATCCCATGCTTTTTTTTCTGTTTTTCAGGAACATATCTGGCTCTCCATGTGATCTGAGTGATGTTTTTGAAAAATACAAATTGATTTTGGACTTAAACCCAAATGCACTAGCCATATGCAGTGTGTACCATATCACCAAACCCCACCCTAATTAATTAACTGATGTTACTGTGCTTTTTAATTGCTGCTTAAGATTTTTTATTACATATATATATATATATATTACTTTATAGGATCTGGTTCCTTTAATTTTTGCAGAGTTACTGTGTACCTGTTTCTCCATTTTAAATGCCCAGTTATGGTCAAGATTGTTTAAAATACACATTTTAATATGACAATGGCTTCATCTGAATCTGAACAGGCTACATTTCTGGGGGTTATTCCAGAGTTATTCTTTTACTTCTCAGATTTTGTTTTATTGCTTCATTCTCTAATTTCTTTTCATATAACTGAAATTTCATTTCATTGCAATACTGGACACCAACTTTGATGTTTATTACTTGCATCTAATATAATGTTACCCTGCATACGATAGACTCAAAATTAAATAAAATGAGTTTAAAACTAATGTTATGTACCTGGTTCCTATGAAGAGTACCTTGGGCTTTGAATAACTTGTGTGAGGCCTACTCCTGTTCTTATTACGCAACTTAAAAAGCTATCCTCTGTTTTCTTCTTAATAACCTGTCTGATATTTACTTTATCATTCTTTCACTAAATTGAACATTGTTCCATGTCTAAATGCTTATTCTTCCCTGTATTGTTTGTTACCAATTATTTTTATGACTTTTGCTATATACTATGGACAAAAGTATTCAATTACCTTTTCAGATACCTCAAAAGCTAATATATAAATCATAAAATAAGCTGCATGTTTCTGCTAGTATAATATCTTCAATTATGCTTAATTGGCATGCAATGTTTTGCATTCTTAGACTGAATTTACATGATGGAAAGAAAGATTCTTTGTTCACTGCTTCTTCTCTGCTTTCAAAATAATAACTTATCTGTTATTTTCTTAGCCAAAAAAATTACAGAAACTTTTTCAGCATGGGTTAAATAAGTTGTCCTTCAGCTGGAATATTCATGAGATAAAAATCAAAAATTTTCCCACGACATTAGAGTTTTAACTTTGAGTAAACAGTTTGTCATCTGTTAGGCTAAACCATTTACCATTCCTGCTTAAGTGTATACCATCAAAAATTATACTTGAACTCCATCAGTTATGTGAACAAAATCTATTTTAAGGAAACTTATTTTTAGAATCTGTTTTTATTCAGTTCCTGAAAGATAAGCTGTAAATTGCAGTTGTTATTGTTTTTTTTTTGCAATATGATATGCCTTTCAAAACATTGTTAGCCTTGTCATTGTATTTAAAAAGTGCATTCACTTGTTAAGCTTCCCCTCAGAAGCACGGCATTGCTGATTGTCACATTTTAATAGAGGAAGAACTGATAAATTTTCTTAGAATTTAGCAGTGTGAGTTGATTAAATCACTAGTGTATTTTGAAACAGAGTTTATATCCTGAGCCATCTGGGAAAAATGTAGTTTCTTTATTTAAAGTTTGTCTGTAGTGTTTAAATCAGTAAATATAAAATGTACAACAGACACATACATATTGATGGATAAACATTATACAGTATTATCGTGTGAATGTCAGTCATCTGGGCAACACATGAAACATACATATATATATATATATATATATATATATATATATATATATATATATATTTGTCAAGTGCTAATATGTGTTAGTTGTGGGTCTATATCATAACATTGAAGTGTCAAAATATCAAATGTTACAATATGGAACCCAAAACCACGAAAGCTGAAAACCTCAAAGACTGAGAACAATGATTTATTTCCAACAATTTTTTTCTCTGGGAAAATAAATCACTGTTTCAGTGCAAAATGCAAAACACATGGACACTACAAACTATTTCAAACACCCCCCCCTACTTAAATATACCAACTCTGAGATCGCACCACAGTGGAGGAAATAGCAAAGCCACGGACACAGCCCACCGTTTTCTTTCCCTGGGAAAGAATTTGATGTTCTGCAGCTTCAATATTTTCAGTCTTCGATCTTTCAAGTTCGAGGTTTTATTATTCGAACTTTTCAGCATTCGATGTTTAGATATACACCCGTTAGTTGTGTACCTGCTTAAATGTATTCATGCAGGATGAAGGAACCCAGACAAACCTGTTTATAATGAGCTGAATGAAGCTGTTGACAAAAAGGGGAAACAATCCTCTCAAAGCTGAGTACAAAAAAAAAAAAGGAAAAAAAATATTTTGTTCTGCCATTGTAGCAAACTGCTTGCTATAAATGTAACAAGTGGATTACTACAGATAAAAATATAATACACAAAGTGCTTTAGGAATTAATCTGTTACTGGAAATCCATGAATGCAATATTATCATTCCATTTTGAAAGCCATTTCTGCACTCCTGCACATCATCATGTGCCAATCATGCCCCCCCTCACCTTGCATGTAAGACAGTTACCCCATTCACCCTTCCATAACAGCAACTCTCTCTGAATACATCCCATAGTATTGGAAAATGTTCAGCTTGTAGTAGGACATAAACTGTGTCCTGTATGGCTGTGTGACACAGTGCTGTAAAGTGCAGATGAAACCCTATAGCAGTGACTATGACACTGAAAATGGCATGTAGAGACATAACATATTACTTCTGTTGGAAGTGGTCATATCACAATGATCTGCTTCTCAATGTTGCAGCATGCAATGCTTAGAACTGCAGGGAGCTTCCATGTTGCTGAAGCACCTAATGCTGTCTTGAAAGTTATGCAGTTAATAGATTTTTGGCTTTGTGAATATTCATGCATAACCTCATAATTGAACCATAGTTTCATCTGATTTTGCCCAGTAAGGGCCACTGCATGTGGGTATGAGCTGGGAGTAAATGTACTTAATTAATTAATATGACAAAACTAATTTTCTACTCAGGTCTGTATTCATGTGTTGATAACTGTTAAGATACAGTAGCATACTTAATCCTAAGTTTATATTGCTTTCCACTGTACAGCAGTGTGTTTTCCTCTGTAACAACGGTCGATGCACTATAACCATGCCATTTATAAATGTGTCCCTAAATTGTGAGTGCCACGCAGCTGTTAAACAATAACATCATCTATTAGTAATCTATGTATCATATCTGTCACATGATGGTTACCATATCATCACATATCCTAGTAATGCAACTGTGAGCTGTACCAAATTGTCAGCAGAGTACATTTTTGTATATTTTTATTTTTATTTATTTTATATTTGTTGACCGGGTTTGTCCGACTGGGCTACAAATGCACATTTTCAGCGGAGGCCCAAGGAGAAAAGCTCCAACAGAAAATAGAAATTTTACATATTAAATACAAATAGAAATACATTGATCAGTACCACAGATTACTGCATTACAGTGCCACACATTACATTCATCAGTACTACACGTTATTGCATTACAGTGTCATACAATAAACTGTGGCAAGTGAAATACATAGAAATACATTCATCACAGGGATACATTCATAATTACATATTATATACATAATAGTGCGATAGTTACATAGCTGAAATATTTTACTAGTTATATTTGTACAGTGATGTACCAAGAGGAGAAGATAAAGTAGTAAGTTTGTTTACTGAAGTGAAGGAAGAGAGAAGTAGAAGGTTATAGGGGAGTGTTTACGGGGTACAATTACATTGGCAAGTCCATTTTCATGAAGATATTTTTTGTAGCAGTTTTGAATTGATTTGTGAAATAGACAGCTGGTTAAGAGGGGTGTGGGTCTGGCTTATATAAATACAAGTGTACCTGCATACATAATAAAAGAGTAAAGTAAAAGCAGTTACTCTGAAAGACAGGACCAGGTGTACTGAGGCTCAGAACAATGCTGTAGAGCAACAGAGCTGTTACAGCAGGGTGCAGGTAAATTTACATTCCACGTAGCTTTTTATCTGCAACTGGTGAGCCAGGTACAAGCACTCCTCCACTGCAAGCGATATTGCTGGAATTTCCTTTAAGCTTCTGTTAAGAAACCATATAGAAAATGAAGGAAAAATTGCAGCATCTTCCGTAGTGTGCACTGAGGCGGTCAAGCTATTCAAAATATATCAAAATAGAAATTGGAGCATAGAAGAGAAAGACAACAGTCCTAAATAAGGATTCAACATTTAACATATAAACAAACATGCACTAATTTAAGTTTCATACAGGCAAAAGTGTAATAGTACTTTCTCAAGGAGACAGTAAACAAATGATCAGTCAAATTAAAGAGCTTATTAAAATCACATGGTGTTTTGTTAAAACAAGGTTCACACATGGACATAAAGGAAATGATGTATTTTTCAACAGGCGTTAATAATGATTTCTCATTAAACTGGGAGGTGAACAAACATTCATTAGATTTTGTCATTTCCAGTCTTAAAAACAATTTATTCTCTATGCCACTAGTATGTCTATAAACAGCACAATGCAATGCAACATAAAAACATGGCAAATTCCACCTTACTAAAATGTTTCTAAACAGAGGCACATATTTTCCCTTTGCATATCATATAGACGTTGTTTGAATCTTTCTTTTAAATTTTCCAACATAAAATGCGCTGTCAAAGCATTTTTTGTAGACAACTAGTGCAGTGACAGTGCACTTGCAAGAACAACAGTGTATGGGCGCCTAAGGGAATAGCCTAGATAATTAAATATGGATACCATTTTCAATAATAATATACAAAGATACCTTGGCCATCTGATTAGATTCTTCTTCTCAGTACATCACCAATGGTGCTAATTCATCTGCAGCCATAGTAGGCATCATGATCTCATTGCTAATACGCATTTATTTTTTTACAGTTAATATACATCTATATATATATATATATATATATATATATATATATATATATACATGTACTTGCTTCAAACACATCTTATCATACTAGCATCAGGGGTGTGTAATCTGTAATGAATAGAATATCACTGCTTATAATCCTAGCATTTTATTATACATCTATATTATTGTCATTTCCATTACATCTTTTACCTCATTATAGGCTTTATGAGAAATATCCAGGAAATAAAAAGTGAAGAACCAAACCATGTCAAGGAATAAGAGCATAAAAACTAGTTTATTATAAATGCTTTCACAGCTACATAAGCTGCTTCATCAGACAAAGTCATACAACTAGCCCATCATATTTAAACCTCAAACACCCCAATAAAATAACATATTCAATTAAGTATTAAAATATCCAATTAAAGCAACATTTCAAAATATTAACAGCAAGACCAAATGCTCTTAATATCCATAAACACAAGTCTGCATAAACCGTTGAGATAGCATGTTAAAAACCCTAAAAAGTAATGAAAACAAAACTAAAAATAAGAATAATGACAATTGTACATGGTAGAAACTATGTATGTATCATCTACCTGGAAATCTGCCTACCTTGTAACCCAGGTTTAATAGAGATCTTGTCATCCAAGCCTTCCCCCTGGTGGCCCGCATCCTGATAATCCATTTCCCTGAATGACAAGATCTCTATTAAACCTGTATTACAAGGTCAGCAGATTTCCAGGTAGCCGATACATACATAGTTTCTACCATGTACAGTTATCTTTATTCTTATTTGTATTTTCATTCATTTTTAGGGTTTTTAACATACTATCTCAATGGTCTATGCAGACTTGTGTTTATGAATATTAAGAGTATTTGGTCTTGCTGTTACTATTTTGAAATGTTGCTTTAATTGGATATTTTAATATTTAATTGAATATCTTATTTTATTGGTTGTTTGAGGTTTAAATATGATGGGCTAGTTGTATGGCTTTGTCTGATGAAGTGGCTTATATGGCTGCAAAAGTGCTTACAATAAACTATTTTATATGCTGTGGTTTTGTTCTTCACTTTTTATTTTCTGGATTTTGTTCTGACACTTTGCGTTGGACCATTTATCCTCACTGCTGTAATTAATTTTTGCTTTAGGAGAGATATGTTCATGTTTGCCCATTTCATTAGCTATAAACCATTTCTTGTACTTTTTCTTCCTAGCATTTCATTAGAAGTAGAAAATTACCCATTTGCGATATTATATCTGTTATCTGACTGGTAACAACTAGTGAAGTGTAGCAGTTTTTATCAATATTTTTATACAGGTATGAGTACTGACTTCACTTTAGGTAAATTAAACCATTGATAACACTGGTTTCAAAACAAAAGGACAAGCTCACCTCATTAGAATTTGGCATCTGAGAAGTTGCATTCAGAGAATCCTACTTCTAATCATAATAAGGAAAATGTTGTGAATGAAACATTTTTAAAACATTGCATTAAATAATGCATATTCTTCCCAATATACAACAAAAATGATTTGTATAAAACAGTAGTCCAAGTCTCATTATTGTCTCACTGCCTTGCTTATAATGGTTCCCATTAAATCCAAAATCATGATGTGAAAGGCTTAACTAGGAAAAAACAGATTTTGTACATTAGCATTCAATCTGACAACATACTGTTTCAATCCAGTTTTATAGCACATGAACCCCCAATCTATTTTGAATTATCTATATACAAAGAATTGTCTGTTGTTACTGCACATTCTGCACTTTGATATAAACTTATCTACTACCTGTGTACAATTAAAACAATCTTTTACTAAAGAAATTGTTTAATGCCCTAATGGTTTGTATAATACTACTTAAAAGATATTTCTTTCAGGTATGTGTAACTGGCTACAATAATGTTTTGTCACAGTCTTTTTATTGTTGTTGCTTAAGTCATATGACCTTTTACCTTTTGTTTTGCTTTTTATTTTTTACAAATATTAAAAAAAGATTTCTTTATATAAATGGAAATATTACTGCACAGCAGATTTAAAATAATTATATGCAAATATTCAAAATGACAGCAGTAACAAAAGGGCATACATGTGAGCACAATAAGGTGAGTGATACCTCCAACAAATGAAACCTGTTTTAAGAGTTTTGCTTAAAAGTGTCATTCATTTTACTGTGCTCATTCTATGTGTATAGTAAATTTACTTTCAAAATGCTACAATTGGATGGAAGTTTTCCTCTACCTGTTGTTATTCCTATCTCCACTAAGTTTTGATCATTTGCCTATAATTGACTGACATGTTGAACAAGTGTGTAAGTCATTCGATAGCAATCCTACAAAATGTGAACAAAAGCACTAGGAAACTGGTTGTGCAAATATACTGACTGATCTAATGGTAAACTACAAGTGCTGCTTTCTGTAAATGAGCTTGCTTTATATCATAATGTTTTTGATTTGAATGGTGATTATTACCAGCATGTCACTGGGACATCAATGGGAGATTTTTCCAGCCCCCCCCCCCCCGATAAAGCACATCCAATCACCAGCAAACAGCAATTGACCATGATTATTCAACAATTCCACAAAAGTAGCCACCTTGAAATATTCAAACTCCCTGCACAAGCATCATATGCATGACTTAAAATGCAATAAAAACAATTTTCACAATAGACACCATCAGTTCATTTTAAGCATCCTTCAAGTCTTATATCACCCTGGCCATCCCAGTCCATTCTGTGGTAGCCATATTGCCTCCTTTATCCTCTAATTATGTCTGCCTTCTTCCTTCAGCTGCTTCTCTGCTTTTTCTCCAGCTCAAGGACAAGTCTTGTTAGTCTACATAAGTCATCTAAACTGGTCTGAAAGCCAGGATCCCATGGTCCCTGCTAACAGGCATCCAGGTGTTGTATTTCCTGTTCACCCTGGTCTGATGTAATCCTGACAGAGCACACTGTTACTGCCCAGTTTGTCAAATGTAAGAAAGGCTCAGCTGTGTAAGTGCCCCTGCTCACCCTAATCTGTAGTTGTATTCCTAGCAAGGCCCCACCAACCCACCTATATCACAGAGGAAAACAGAGGGGGGTGCCCTTGTTTGTGGGGGTGATTTCATTTTGAGGCTTCTTACTGTGCCTATTTCCCTTGAGACTTGTCCTGATGGATGGTGCCTAGAGGGAGGGGGTGTGTCTTCCTAATGTACTACCAGCTGAGCGGGGGGGGGGGGTGGGGGTGTCACCAGCCTTGCCTACTCCTTTTGTACCTCTTCTCTGAGCCTAGCCTATTCCTGGTCAAACCTGCCCTTCTGGCCTAGGTTGCGAGCTCCCCAACACAACCCCCATCTTCCATTCTGTAGTTGACTAATGGTGGCACAGTCTCCAGACAAATAATTTTCCAGAGGAAAATCTACATTGTCCAGCATCTGCCTCTCCCAGACAAACAGGCATCCAGATACTGGTATGCAGTACTTGACCATGTTTATTCAACAAATGAAACAAATGCAGACATCTTGAATAATTCACATTCCCTATACAAACATCATGTGCACAACTTAAAATACAGTAGAAGCAATGTACACAATAGGCATCATCAGCTAATCCAAACATCCTTTAACAGTGTTTTCTGGGGTGGCCATACTGCCATATTCAATCTATAAGTAAGCCTACCCACGAGTTATTTCTTTGTTATTCCTCCAGCTCAGTGATAAGTCTTGTTTACTTATATTAATCATCTAAACCTATCTGAAAGCCAGAATTCCTATTCACCAATGACAGGCATCAAAGCGTCAGGCTTTCTGCTTATCTTGGCCTGATGCAATCCTGCCAGAGCAGACTGTTCCTGGCAAACGTAGTACATACAAGAAAGTTTCAGCTAAGCCTTTCTTGTACTCCTTGCCAGCTATCCTAGCTCTCATCACCAAGGAAAACTGAGGAGGGGCCCTACCTGTGGGAGTAGTTCCATTCTAAATCTGCTTAGTCTGCTCATTTCTATTGGAGCCCTATTGAAGGAAGGTGTCTAAACAGAGGAGTGGGACTGTGTTTCCTTACTATCTGAAGTATGAAGTAGGTGGGTTACCAGCCTTGTATGTTCCTTTTGTACCTCTGATGCAAGCCTTACCTCTTCCTGTTCATTCCTGCTCTGCTAACCTAGGCTGCCCACCCTACAGCACACCCACTCCCTCTGTAGTTGTCTCCAGACAAAGTGCTATCCTCATGAAAACATACCTTGTCCATCATCTGTCCCTCCTTTTACAAACATTGTATGCATGACTTAAAATACAGTAGAAACAATTTGTACAATAGGTGTCATCAGTTCATTCAAGCATCCTTTAAGACTTGTATCACCCACACACATACAAACTGGCACACACACACACACACACACACACACACCAGCCATCTTTGAATACCCCCACAAGAGATTCAGAAACTTTCCCCCCATTTTTCTAATAACAAATTTGGCTTGGACTTTAGTAGTGTGAAGAGCTATAAAACAAATTATTTAGATTTAAGTCAGAAAGGCCAAGGCTGAAGTGCAGTGGCAACTAAATTATATAGGAAAGAAGAAAACAGGGAACATTTCTTGCCATCTCCCAAAACTTTTAAAATTCTTTTTGGATTTTAGAGAATTCCTTCAAGTGGAGTATGCTTCAAGTCGATGGACAGATTTTCTAAGTACAACATAATCATGTATGACTGCTACTTTCTAGAGGGTATGATGTTCACAAAGTTAAAAGAGCATATTATAAAGTATGTGCCACGAGTATAAACTCATTATTATTTATATTTCTTTGGGAAGAAAATTGTGAATAAAATAATTAAATGTAAGGTAGATTTTGATAATACATTTTTGGCAATGGAATACCAGCAGTCTACAGAATTTGTAGACATATACATTTGTAAAGTCTGTTAAAATAAGATAAGCCACTAAAAGAATGTATTCTACAGAGTATGATACCTTCTTTTAAACATGCTTATAATTTAGAAAAACATCTTAATACACAGTTACTTTAAATGTCCCACACCACCTATAACCAAGTCACAAATGATTTATGGACTGTGTCCATGCAAACATTGTCAAAGTTGCAGACGTGATTTTGCAGCAAACCATTCAATAAATAATAAATGTACTATTTACTCAATATTCTATGTGCTGAAATGAGCACACAGTATATGTTTGTTTATATTATGTTCATACGGGAATGCTTATTTAAGAGATACAAAAAGAGCTTTTAGAATCAGGTTCTGTGAATATCGTAAAGATATAAAGGCAATAATGTCTGTTCAGAAAACTGAGTGGCAATTTTATTTAAAGTTCAAAAAAGTGTGATGAAACTTGAGTTGTAATGTAGCGTTCAAGAAACAGGAAGCTATATTGATTTTCAAATATAACACTGCGTTCTGATGGAATGAATGTTGAACTACAATGGAAGCAACTTAATTATTTAACCACCTTTTAATCGGTTTTCGTTGATGTGTTATTATCAAATTTTAAGTAGCTGGATTTTATCTCTCAATTTCCTGCTGTAATTCCTTAAAGGCATTTGTTTCAAGCCACCAGATTACTGTTCAGTAAAGCTTAAGGAATTTTATAAAACTGTCATTTCTCAGGATACACGTGTTATTTTTCAAAGTTAGACTACAACGAGAGAGAGAGATGAGGGAACCCACCTAATACAGTGTGAGCACAAATGCCAAATGCTTCAGAGTAGGACTAGTAGGTTGTATAACTGCATACCAAAGCTCTAAAATGTCTACAGACATTACTGCACAATGGAGTAAGATAATATATATATTCTTACCCCATTGGGCATGACGAGCACATGCAAATGATGATCCTTCCCCACAACCGATTCACAAACACCACACCAACTGTAGATGAACTGCTCCCAACATGGTAACTTATGGGATTTGAACGGCATACTTACAGATGCTGTTGTGCTTGCAGCCATACAGATACCCCTTCCCTGCTAGTGTGTTGTAGAGCTGCCAGATCAGAGAAGCACATCAGTGCTGAATTACTATAATAATAATAATAATAATAATAATAAACTCATTCTCCTCCCCCTCCAGATTTCCTACCTTACTAATAGTTTTCTTTCCAGATAGCAACTCTGCAGCTGGTTTCCGTTCAGCATATCCTCCCATTATCCTATTAGCCTTTCCCAATCCATAGTTCCCATCATGCTTTGCGAGTTTAAAATCCATCCTTGGTGTTCTGCGCCATCATTTTACACCTACCTCCACCTGGGATACTACTGCGCTGTACTAGTGGTGTGCAAGAGCCAGTTACATTAAAGTTCACTTAAATTCTGTTTTCATCTAGCCGCAACTCCTAGTGTCACTAACTAGGGCAATGTACAGTCAGTTATTGTTGTTTTAAAATATCATTGCACTGTTATGAGCTATTTTATTGCTGTTTAACTTACGAAGTGTGTTCCTGCTTTACCTGCGCTATGAGCTATTTTTATTGTTATATAATTTGTGAACTGTATTTACCTGCTTCCTGTTGTTGCTACTGAAATATTGTGCATAGTGTATATTAAATATACTTGAGTGGAATATCTGGGACCCACACATCTCAAAAGCTCTACACTGTGTATGTACTTTAGTTCTAACTAAATTGCTGCTGCTGTTGTGTTATTTCTGTAAGGTGCTGTACACCACCGGGAAGTTCCAGTATTCCAGGCCACCCCCCCACTCTACTTTCTAGGGAACACTTCACTTGCTCTGCCCATCTTAGAATTCTTAAGCTACTCCCTCCAGCTAGGCATACTCGTAACCTATATTGTAATTCCACTGTAGCACCCTTAGCACCCTCTCCCTGTTCCTGATTGAACAAATAAGTCCAACTTAGACCATCTGCTCCCTCTCCAGATTTCCTACCTTATTGATAGTTTTCTTTCCAGATAGGAACTCCACAGTTGGTTTCAACCCACTCTGTTTGCCCTCACAGCACTTGGGCTCACTCCGCTCCCCTACTCTACCCCATTCCCAACCACCCCTACATCAATTACATATATATATATATATATATATATATATATATATATATATATATATACACACACACTTACTGTAGCTCCTCCCCTTCACCCCATCATCCAATTGGCCCCTCCAATTCCCCTCTCATTACACCACTAGCCACACCCCTTCACTTTTTCTCAATTACACCATTAGACACATCTCCAACCAAACTCACATATACCCAACATTTTAACTCAACTCATTACCCCATCAGTACAACCTCTTCTCCACCACCACATCTTGCTGTTGCATACTAATTCTTACTCCTTTAGTTACCCACATCCCATACTACAATGTCCATCTCTATTATCACTACTCTACCTACCTTACCTCTGTCTTTCAATTGCCTACTACATCTAACCTCTCTACGTCATTCTTCTACCTCTTCATCCTACTGCCCATTATCCACTTTCCCCATACAGTCTGACAACACCACTTCCTTCTTACAAATTTCAGCCAGCATTTACCACACAAGCATATTACTATGTACCAGAGTAAATGCCCTCCTTCACCATCACCACCACAATAATATTTTCTTTCTAAATTATCCAATCAAAGTAAAATGGAAACTAGAATATATTACTCTCCCATTTCCTGTAACAAACCTATCGCAATGCGGCGACATAGATCCCAACCCAGGTCCCATCTCCTCTCATTTGCAACCCCCCAACTCCCATAAATCAATAAACTTCACTACAATTAACCTACAAAGCATCAGAAATAAATGACTTTCATGCACGGATAGCCCACAACAAACCCGATATTATTGCCGCAACTGAAATGTGGCTAAAACTTTACATTAACGATACAGAATTCCTTCCTCCAGGTTTCGACTGTCTTAGGGCTGACAGACCCTGAAAAAAGGTGGAGGCATCTGTTTAATATACCACACGTCCTTTACTATTGTCCCATATACAAAACCCATCCCGCAGTTGTCCACAGCTGAAATTCTGGTTTCTTTCCTGAAAATGAATAATTGCAAAAACCTCTGTGTGATAGTCATTTACATTCTTCCAGGCAATAACATCCCAGTTCTTGAGGAAATCCTTACCTGGGCATGTACTAACCTAAAAAATGAGACTATCATACTGGGAGATGTAATTATCAACTGGCTAGACATATCCCCACACCACTCTAGCTGCAATATCAGTCTATATAAATTCCCCCAGCTAGTAAACACCATAACCAAGCCTAATAAAAGTAACACTAATGGCTCAATCCTGGACTGGATTTTACTGTCTAACCCAAATAAGATCACGTCCAATGGTACATTCGCCAATAGTATAAGTGATGACTTACCAGCCATTATACAATGTGAATGTACCACAGCAATTAATAAACATCATTTCAGGGTTACCAGAGATGAATCCCAGTTCTGTCCATCCAGCTTTAACCAAAGATTGCTTAGCATCAACTGGGATGTGCTAAAATCACTTCCCCTTGATGAGGCAGTTGAGTTCTTCAACTCAACTTTCCTCAGCATACTAAACAATCTCAAAAGTAAAGACCAACCATGCCAGTTGGCTAACAAGATCCACTAAGGATCTCATGAAATGCAGGGACAAATCATGGAAAATCTGTCAAAAAACAAAAAGCCGTCTGACCTCACCCAATACAAACAGCTCCAAAACCAGGTTAAGCGCCTAGTACTACAAAACAAAAAAAGAACACTACCTTACATTACAAAATGAACACAAGCAAAACCAAAAGAAATTATGGAGCTCTCTCAACTCTTTATTAAATCCAGGCACTAGCAATAATCCTTGCCCAGACCCAAGTAAAGCACCCATTGAAATTGCAGCAACCTTTAACTCCTATTTCATATATACTATAGCCAATCTAACTGCTACCTTTCCCAAGAACAACTTGCCCACCACAGACTTTTTCCACAGCTAACACTATTACACCCTCTATTCCCAGCTTTACTCTGTCACATATACACACCTTAACTATTAAAAAATTGCTTCTGAAACTCAAACCATGCACAAATGCCCCTGACAATATACCCCCAAATTCCTGCAAATATCAGTCAACTCAGTCACTTATCCTATCAGGATACTTCTTAACAGATCTATCCAATAATTATATATGCCCATCATCTGGAAAAAAGCTTATATCCTCCCTCTACACGGGGGGGGGGGGGGCAACATGGACACCACCAACTTGCGCCCCATTACTATACTATCACCCATCTTTAAGATTCTGGAAAAATGTATTCATTCTCAACTTCTTCACCATCTGTGTCACAACTACATCTTCTCCCCCACCCAACACAGATTTAGGCCAGGATATAGTACCACCACTGCCCTCATATCCTTCATGGACACTGTCAACCAAGCCAATGATGCTGGTAAAATCGTCTCTTCACTATTTCTTGATCTTTCTAAAGCTTTCAATACTATATCCCACTCTCCACTTCTAACAAAACTCTCTAACATAGGTACCTCACCTCAAACTCTAAACTGGTTCTCTAATTACTTCACTAACAGGCAACAATCAACTAAATGGCAAAACTCTTACTCCCCTTTCCTAAACACCACCACTGGTGTTCCTCAAGGCTCCAATTTATGCCCACTTCTGTTTAGCATATTTATCAAAAACTTCCACTCCACACTGTCACAAGGCTCTGTCATCCAGTATGCAGATGACTACACTGTCATCTGCATTGCAAACAACATCTCAGAACTACACCAACTCACCCAAAACACCCTCACCTCCACCAAAATTTGGATATCTAATAATCATCTTGCCCTGAACCCCAACAAAACCAAACTAGTAATCTTTTCCCACAAAATGTCCACACCCCTTCAAAATGAGAACTTCACTATTCAATCCCTAAATGGTACCACCATCGACATTGTACCTAGCATAAAACTCCGAGGTGTCATCATAGACGAAAACCTCACAATCGACCTGCACATCCAGTCCAATGTAAAAAAAAAACACATCAAAAGCCTGGCACTCTCTACCAACACAAACATCTACTCAGCACATCAGCCCGACTTTCCCTTGTCTCTTCTTTTCTTTTAACCTTTCTTTTATACGGTGCCCCCCCATCCTCACCAACATTCAGTCCTCTCTAAAGTCCAAATTAGACTCATGCTAGTTTGTAACTAATGCCTCCTACTCATCCCACCACTGCTTATCATTACACAACCTAAAATGGCTTCAACTCCTCAACTATCTCACCTTTATCCAACTAACCACAGCTCACAAACTCATTCATAAACTGTCTATGTGCCCTGCTCTATCATCTATACTTACTATATACCATCCTAACACACCACTCCAATCCAACAACCAACTGCTTGTAAATGTAGAAAAACCCAAACTCTTGGCTGGCCAGATGCTTTATTCCTTTACCACCACAAACATTTGGAACTCCCTCCCCCCAACACTTAGATCCACCCACTCAGTAACCCTCTTCAAGAGATCCCTGAAACAACACCTCTCTTCATCTTGGCTGTGCACATGTGCTAACACCAAATCTCATATAACCTAAGTTCAACTATCACAACTATTCTCACTCCCACTCTACTACTCTGGCATCCTCCTTTCACATCCATCTGTCTTTTACTTACTCTGCCTTTCCATCCTGTCCACTTTGCTCTTCTACTAACCCTCATTGTCCTACCAATGATCCCTCCTGTATACTTCCTTCTCTTCCTAACCCTTATAGACCTACCATTGAACCAGGTGAGGCATTCAGGTACTCTTATATCTGCAACAATATCCACTGACTTTGATTATTCCTACAACAATACTCGCATAGCCTAGCACTCTACGATTACACCTCGTAAATGTGTTAAAAGTTTAAGTACCTAGACTCTAATTAATTCCTATATCTGCTTTGCATCTAGTGCATGAAGTGTCCTACATAAACTTTGCTAGCTGAAAACTACTTGTATGGAATATTCTCATGTATATATCTGTATTGCCTGTATACTATCTTTGATTTAAGAATGTTTACTTATGTACTGTTTTTTTTTCACCAATTGTATACGTTGCTAATAATATGTACTAAATGACTTTATTAATGTAAATTCTGTATTGTATGTAAAATGTCTTATATGTGGAGCTTTTCTCCCCAGGACACCACTGAAAATGGGCACTTCTGGCCCAGTTGGACCATCCCTGTAAACAAATGCAAATAAATAAATAAATAAATAAATAAATAAATAAGTGGGACAAACCCTACTTGCATTGCAGTTATATGTGGTGCATACAATCTTCTTATAATTTCCCCTTCCTCAACACCACAACAGAGTGATATTGGCAAGCTGCAGCCAGTGGGAGCTCATATCTCCTGCATAGCTGTCCATCTTAGGTTCATAAGTTCATAGGTAAGTACTAGGCTATCTGCCCAAGGGCATTTATAAGCCTAGCCAGAATATGTTGGCTTTCGCCACCCCCTTAGATTAGTTCCCTGTGTCTCTGTCCAGCAGAGCCATTAGTTCCCTGCACCACTGTCCAGCAGAGCAACTGCAGTGATCCCCGGGGTAAATTTTCTGATTCCCATCCACCCGTCAAGGTTTCTCTTGAAGAGTGTTAGTGAGGGGCTCTGCCTGATGTATATTGGAATCCTGTTCCAAAGCATGGAGAGTCTCTGGGACAGGAATCTATCTCTCCAGCATGTCCTATTTATCGTTGTGGTGAGGCTTATATCTCTAGAGCGTGTAGCTTTCCAGGATTTGTTTTTTTTTAGGTGGAGCATGTCCATCAATTCTGGGTGGGACATGGCCTTGTATGTCAGACAGAGATCACCTCTGAGTAAGCGGTATGCAACCGAGTACAGCTGGAATTTCTTGAGTCGGGCTGCATATGGCATCTGTTTGAGGCTAGTAATCCTCTTGGTGAGGTACTTTTGTGGTCTTTCCAGCTGTTGCAGGTGTCTTGTAAGGTACATCCCAAATGGGGCATTGTATTCTATGATGGGTCTAATGAGTGATGAGTAGACAGGCACAATAACCTCTTTTGTTCTAGATGTGAACCCTTTTGTGATTAGGTGGGCCACATAGAAGGATTTTCTAACCACCTTGGCAATATGATTATCAAAGGAGAGATTACTATCTACTTGGGTCCCCAGATCCCTTATTACATTTTCTGTATTTAGGGGACTACCACCTATGTGGTAGTTTGTGGGTACTTAATTTTTTCCAAAGGGGATGACTATGCACTTTTTGGCATTTAGCTTGAGGCCATGATTTTGACATCAGGTATCCATCTCAGTGACACCCTTCTGGAGGGTGTCTGTATCAGCCAGAGAATCAATTATGGCCCCTAGTTTGCAGTTGTCTTTGAACTTGGTCAGCGATAGTCCTCCTATGCTTGTCTGTACCTCTGAGAAGTATATACCGGACAGGAGGGGTCCTAGGACTGAGCCCTGGTGGGCAGCACTTGTAACCGGTTTAGAGTCGGATGTAGAGCCTGCAACTCTCACCATGTGGGTTCTATCCATGAGCCAGTTGGCAACCCATCTCATGACGTAGGGGTGTATGTTCAAGCTGGTGAGCTTGTTTATAATACTAGAATGGGGAATGGTGTCAAAAGCCTTTGTGAGGTCTAGGTAGGCTGTGTGGACCTCCTTTCCCTCATCTAATGCCTTGGTAACTGTCTCAAAGAAGACCACCAGGTTTAGGAGGCATGATCTGCCCTTAACATAGCCAAACTGGGTAGGGTCCAAGATTTGGAGGTTCCCAATGTTTCTATTAATGAGTTCCATGATGATGTGCTCCATAGCCTTGCAGACCAGGCTAGTCAAGCTTATAGGGCGATAGTTTCCGGGGTCTGTTGTGGCTCCACCTTTGTGGAGTGGGATAACTGTTGCTGTGCGCCACTCTGTGGGTACATAGCCTGTAGAGAGACTGAGTTTGAACAGTGTGTTCAGGTGAGGGGTTAGTTCATTTTGGAGCTCTTGTAAGACACAGCCTGGGACACAGTCCGGTCCCATTGAAGCTGTGTTTTTTGCTTTGGATAGGGCTGTTTTAACCTGTGTGCCGGTGACTGACGGGGCCCTACATTCATCTGGTATGGTTATGGGCCCTTTAGGGGGTGAGAGGGGGGTGAAGTTTGCAGTAAACCTGTCTGCCAGAATGTTGGCAATATCAGTTGGTTCAATGTATTTTGTGCCATTCTGCACTAACTCAGAGCAGATCTGAGAGTTTCCACTTAGGTTCTTGACATAGCTAAAGAATGCTTTGTGGTTATCTTTGGAGTCATTGGCAATTTTTCTTTCAAAACTAGCCTTGGATGATTTAATGAGGGATCATAGTTTCTTGCTGATACTGATCAGGGATGTCTTTCCTTCTTGGTATTTTACTCTTTTCTGCACTAGTTTCCTTCTTCTGTTGTATAGCTTGTTTATGCAGTGGTCCACCAGACTGGTTTCCTTTTCTTGGAGGAGTGCGCCTTGGTTTTACTTGGGATAGCACGATCCATACATTCCTGCAGATGCTCATAGAGTGCCTTTGTAAAGGCTTCAGCAACTTGGACAGCATTGTCCTTTAGCATGGGGGCTGTGAACCTTTCCACCTCGGTCTTAAGTAATGTGAAGTTTGCTTTTGAAAAGTTTTTCATGGTGGTTTCCTTGATTGGAGGTGGGGGCGGAATGTGGATATCCAGAGTGATTAGTCTATGGTCTAATTTAACCAGTGAGGGGTTGACCTCCGGTGTGGAACACCAGTCACCCATGTTGGTGATGACCAGGTCCAATATGTTGTTCCCTCTGGTGGGGGTGTTGACCAGTTCATCCAGGGTATTCGAGTTTAGAAATTCTAGGAAGCGTTGGGCAAGGGAGTTAGTACTTGAGTAGTTCTCCCAGTTTATGTTTGGGTAATTGAAATCACCCAGTATTAGGGTGTTTGGTAGGACCTTCATATTTCCCAGTGTCTCCAGAAATGCGGAATGGGGGTCCTGGGTCATGGTGGGTGATCTGTAGCAAGTTACAATTTGTATTGCAGTTTTGCCCATTGTTAGTTGCACATGGATGATCTCTGATGCATTGTGCTGTGCCACTAACCTGGAGGTGTGGGCATCCTTAATGAATATGGATAAACCCCCGCCTTTTGTGTTTCGGTCCTGGTTCTATGGCCGAAAGGTATGGTATGAGTTATAGCCTAGTATTGCCGGGGTGCTCTAAGATGCCTTAAACCTGGTTTGTGTTACTGCACAGATGTCGATGTTCTCCATACTGAGGAGTGCCTCAAGTGCGTGCATTTTGAGGTTTAGACTTCTGGCATTGAGTAGCATTACCTTCAGTTTTTGGTTACTTGTGCTATTTATGGTGGTGGGTTTGTCTTTAGAGCCTTGCCTAAAAAAGGCACTATGGGAGAGGCAAGAGCCTTGGGCAGTATTCAAAAGCCTAAGGGTGACAGGTGCAAGCCATCTCTTGCGAGGCAACTTGGCTTGTTGATCATGTCATCCCAGGTGGACAGATACTGGATCCCCTTTGAATGACACCAGAAACTTAGCCAATTGTTGAAATTGATAATTTTTTCTTTATACTGTGATATCATTCTTGGTGAGGACAGGATACTACTCAGGGTCAGGGTCATACCAGCCTGGGCTACATGATCAGAGAGCTCTTCCATGTCTCTTTTCATGTAGTCCAGGGAGGTACGTCTGAGGTCATTCACACCAACATGGACAATGACAGAATCGTATTTGCACTTGTTCTGGAGTGACTTGAGTACTTGTGTTATGTGGCGGAGCCTGGCACCTGACAAGCAGCTAACTGTAACCTTCTCCTTGTCCGGCCTAGTTAGTGGGACATCAGTGTGCCTGACTATAGAGTCGCCTATTACTAGTGTGTTGGGTATGTTATTTTGTCTTAAGGGCTGTGATTGCATAGCACACTGATTATGTGAAGTATGTGTTTCATGGTTGGTGATGGGGTGTGGAGGTTGCTTGGATGTCTGCTTTGGAGGTCTCTTTTGCTTTTGAAGATTTTTATTTAGAGCCTCCGAGTATGTTTTCATGTATTCAATCTTGTCACAGTATCTTCATTAAGTATGCTAACCAGTTCTTTCTTTTAAAAATAAACCAGTTAAATGTTTGAAGAATACCTACTAATGGTTTTCTATACTGCTTACATGCAGACACTATTTTGTACATATTGGATTTTAGTTCATCTTTTTTTATTACCACTGCACCCACATAATGCAGTCAGCATGAGGTTTTTTATTTCATCTTCTATGTCACTTTTGACTTATTTCGTTTTTTTCTTCTTCTCTATGAAATACAACGCTACTGCCTTCTAAAACTGGCTGCATATGTGGTTCATGATCACCCATATAAATAAAACACACCAGACAGGGAGAGGTTTAAAGCTACTAATGGTGGTCCCTCATCAGTGCTTGCATCCATAAGTATATGCTGAGAAGCATTTGGATCGTACAGAGCTTATATCATATTTGGAAGCATATAATTTTTGTGCATTTTGCAAACATCATGCTGTTGTAGTATAAGTTAAAATATGTTAAAAAGATAAAGTGGACAGAAACCACAAGGATAAATATAAGATGACGTATACTTTGGAATGTGGTCATTTTATACACTGCTGTGCAAAATCTGAAAGGTACAGCTATATGACTGACATTTACATAAAATCAAGAGAAAATATCAGAGATATAGGTTCATAGGTTGGTACTAGGCTATCGGCCCTAGGGCCTATACAAGCCTAGCCATAACAATTCCTTGGATATTTCTTCCCACAATATTTACTTCCCTGGACATCTGTCTAGCAGGGTGACTGACATGATCCCCGGGGTGAATTTCCTATCTCCCATCCAATCATCAAGGTTCCTTTTGAAGAGGGCCAAGGAGGCTCTCTGCTTAACATGTATGGACAGTCTGTTTCAGAGTATGGGGAAATCTGTGGGTCAGGAACCTATCCCTCCAGCATGTTTTGTTCATTGTGATGACCAGGTTTCGATCCCTGGAGTGTGTGGCTCTGAAGGATTGGGATTTCTTTAAGTGGAGCATGTCCAACAGGTCAAGGTTTGACATGGCCTTGTATGTTAAGCAAAGATCACTTCTGAGTAGACGATATACCACAGAGTATAGCTGGAGTTTTTTTTAGATGGTCACCAAATGGCATTTGATTTAGGCCTGTGATTCTTTTAGTGAGGTATTTCTGTGGCCTTTCCACCTGTTGCAGATGTCTTATAAGGTACATCGCAAATGGGGCCTTATACTCTATAATGGGTCTAATGAGGGATGAGTACAGTGGGACAATGACCTCCTTTTTTCTGGATGAAAAGCCCTTAGTGATGAAGTGTGCCACATAGAAGGATTTCCTGACTGTTGTGGCAATGTGGTTATCGAAGGTGAGACCACTGTCCACCTGTGTCCCTAAGTCTCTCATCACACTTTCGGTGTTTACTGTACTGCCACCTATGTGGTAATTCATGGGTACATGTTTTTTTCCCAAAGGGGATAACTATACATTTCTTGGCATTAAGGTTGAGCCCATGGCTCTGGCACCAAGCATCTGTTTCTATAAGGCCCTTTTGTAGAATATCCACATCATTTGGGGATTCAATAATGGCTCCAACTTTGTAGTCATCTGTGAACTTTGTTAGCCAGAGTCCCTTAGTGTTGGCCTGTACTTCAGAGAAGTAGATGCCAAACAAGAGCGGTCCCAGGACTGAACCCTGAGGTACTCTACTTGTCACTTGTCTGGAGCTGGATTTGGAGTAAGCTACTTTTACAGTCTGGGTTCTGTCAGTAAGCCAGTTGGCAACCCATCGAGTGACGTAGGGATTTATGCCCAGCTTAGTAAGTTTCTCTATGATTCCAGAGTGGGGGATTGTGTCAAAGACCTTGGTGAAGTCCAGATAGGCTTTGTGGACTGCCTTACCCTCATCCACAGCTCTGGAGACTGATTCAAAGAAGTCCATCGAGATCAGGAGACAAGATCAGCCCTTTACGAACTCAAACTGGGTGGGGTCCAGTGTTTGAAGGTTGCCAATGTCTTTGTTTATAAGTTCCATGATAATGCGTTCCTATGCCCTTGCAGATCAGGCTCGTCAGACTAATGGGATGGTAGTTCCCAGGATCCAAGGTGAGTCCTCCCTTGTGGAGTGGGATAACTGTAGCTGTGTGCCACTCAGTCGGCATGAAGCCTGACGTGAGGCTATGATTAAACATGACACTTAGGTGAGGTGCCAGCTCATTTTATAGGTCATGTAGTACACACCCCGGGATGTCATCTGGTCCCATGGATGCTGTATTCTTAGCTTTGGAGAGTGCGGTTTCTACCTTTGTGGCCGTGATTACTGGAATTTGGCAATCTTTTGGTATTGAGATGGGACCTTTAGGGGGTGAGAGGGGGGTGAAGTTGCCACTAAATCGATCTGCCAGGATATTGGCAATATCCTTGGGATCAGTATATGTAATGCTATTCTGTTGTAGCTCAGAGAAGATCTGAGCATTGCCATTTAGATTCTTGACATAACTATAGAATGCGTTGTGGTTGTCTTTGGAATCTTTGGCAATTTTATTTTCATAACTAGCTTTTGAGGATTTTATGAGGGATCTCAGCTTCTTACTGAGGCTGGTAAGGGAGTTTTTTGCATTCTGGGATTTTCCTCTTTTCTGCAACAGCTTCTTCCTTCTTTTGTATAGTTTGCTTATGGCAGGGGACCACCAGATTGGCTACCTTTTTTTGGAGGAGAGCATCTTAGTTGTATTTGGGATGACACAATTCATGCACTAATGGATGTGTTCATACAGTGCCTTAGTGTAGGATTCAGCAGTCAAACTTTCAGACCCCGTATGCATGGGTGGCATGAAGTTTGTCACTTTTGACTTGAGTAACATGAAGTTGGCTTGGAGAAGTTTTTTACGGAGGTTTCCTTAACTGGGGGGTGGGGGTGGGATGTGGATGTCAAGGGTGTTTTGCTTATGTTCAGACCTGACCAATGAGGGGGTGACCACTGGTGTGTAGCATCTATCTCCCATGTTTGTAATGACCAGGTCTAGGATATTGGAGCCCCTGGTGGGACAATGGATTAATTGATCCAGGGCATTGGAATTTATGAATTCCAAGAACCGTTGGGAAAAGGTGTTGGTACCTGAGTAGTTTTCCAGATTAATGGCAGGGCAGTTTAAATCACCCAGTAGTAAGGTGTTTGGTTGTATCTTAATATTTTCCAGTATGTTTAGAAAGATGTGGTGAGAATCTTGGGGCATGGTGGGGGATCTGTAGCAAGATACTATTTGGATTGCAGTCTTACCTAGTGTTAGTTGCATCTGGAGAATTTCAGATGCATTGTGTTGGGCAACAAGCCTGGAGGTGTTAATATCCTTGGTGAATATGGACACTGCTCCACCTTTAGTGTTTTGGTCTTGGTTTGGTGACCAAAAAGCATGGTAAGAGTTGCAGCCTGGTATTGCAGAGGTGCTCTCTGGAGCCTTGAACCAGGTCTGAGTTACTGCACAGATATCGATGTTCTCCATTTTTAGGAGTGCCTCAAGAGAGTGCATTTTGAGGTTTAGACTTCTAGCATTGAGTAGCATTACCTTCAGATTTTGCATGCTTGTATCTGTTACAGCTTTAGCCAGTAACCTGAATCCCAGGGGTGACAGGTGCAGACCATCTCTGGCAAAGAATTGTGGTTTGTTGATCATGTCTTCCCAGGCAGACAGATACTGGATCCCCTTTGAATGACACCAGAAGCTTAGCTAATTGTTGAAGTCAATCATTCTGTCCTTATACTGTGGTATAATTCTGAGCGAAGGCAGGATGCTACTCAGGGCTAGGGTCATACCTGCCTGGGCCACATGATCCAAGAGCTCTTCCATGTCTCTTGTGTAGGCCAGGGAGGTACATCTCAAGTCATTCACTCCAACATGGACAATAACAGAGTCGTATTTGTACTTGTTGTAGAGTAACTTGAGTGCATGCATTATGTGGCAGATCCTGGCACCCGACAGGCAGCTGACTGTAATTTTCTCCTTGTTCAACCTGGTGAGTGGGACATCAGTGTGCCTGACTATAGAGTCACCTATGACTAAAATGTTGGGTACATTGTCTTGCCTTAGGGGCTGTTGTTGGGTGGCACACTGGTGTTGTGAGCTATGTGTCACTTTGGTTGTGACTGGCGTTTGTTTGCATTTCAAAAGTCCTTGTTGCTTGGGCAGGTTAATGTTAAGGGCCTCCGCATATGTGGGTTTAGTGTTGCTATGTGTGGGTGTGGATGGTGTGGGTTTTGAAAGGCTATGTGTTGATTGAGGTGTAGTGCAGGTGTTAACCTTCTCCTTTTGACTGTCTAGCACAATCTTGGCTGGAGTGAGCTCTGCTTCCAATTTGGCTATGTAAGTGCATCTCTCGTAGGTTGAAGTGTTGAGTGGTAGGAGGAGAGGGTTGTCTGTGTACATGAGGCAGTTGCTGCATTCACCCAGTATGCCCAGATTCACCAGATGGACAAGAGAAATCACTGGATGCTTACCCTTGGACATGCCTGTTTAGTTGCTTTTTTTGTAAAGTACAAGAGTTGTTTTCCCTTACCTTTGCAAGGTACTTTGCAATTATAGGCTTAGTGCCAATGATTAATGTCTCCTTATTGACAAGGAGTGTTGAGTGCTTGTATCAGTTTCAGGCTTCATAGTGCTTTCCATCAGGTTTTAGAGTATGTGCTAGTCACAGGGGTTCAGATTTTAGTGCTACTACTGAGAAACCAGCTAGTTCTAAGAGAAATTTTGAAGAGCAGACTTTCTGGCACCTGGAATAGTTTAACTGTAGCCCTATGGTTCTGCACAATGCGAAAAATGTGCAAACACACGCATTTTTAAGCCAGAAAGTTGAAAGGGATAGAAAGCCCAAAAAGGCTAATAAAATTACAATTTTGGGGCTAGAAACCACTCTTCTAGTGTTACATAGGCAGTACAATGCTCATCACTCCCACCAGTAAACAGTAGGACTTCCCTCTACCACAGCAAGGTCTGCGTAGCTCTGAACACAGAAGATAAAAGTCCTGAGACAAGCAAAGCCTGGGATCTGGACTATACTGGCTAGGAAAGGTGGGAAACGAGCAAACAAGATAGTATTTTTCTGGTTAAAACAGGCTAAACAATGCAATAATACAGTAAAAAAACACAGAAAAGGCTAACGCACTTTAGTGTGTAGTCCTAAACAGTAAATGCAATTAAAACTCTACAAAACTAGCAATTTAAAACTTTTTAAATGAAGCAAGGCAAGTGCACAACTGAAAAACGATTTTTAAATAAAGGAAGAAAGGAGGAGCAGAAGGCCTTCTGAGATGTTCTCTCTGTATTAGGTAGAATGAGCTAATGACACTTGACTGGTTGGAGTGTCCCAGATCAGATTTACAGTAGGGGCGGGCAACTGCAAAGCCACCAAGTATAACAAGATACCAACAGGGAGAGAGAGTAGAGACCAATACTAAAGCTATTAGCCTACACTCTTTTAGACAGTAAACACTACAGAAATCTTGATGACAGCAGTGAGCCACAAAATGAAAGTTTTTAAGCCAATAAAGGAGCAAAGAGACTCTACAGAATGCTTTTAACTGCAAACAAATGATACCCATGCAGGTTAGTTAATAGCAATAAAATACAGTAAAAAGTATGCACCAGGCTATAAAAAGTGCTATATATAAATTGCTAGAAGCAATAACCAGTATAAACAAGCCAAAAAAAAAACAGGATACTTATCTCAGATCAAAGTTGTAGTCAATGCTCCTCCTCCACTCTGCTCAGTGTGTATAGACAGAAATCCTCTCAAAGTTAGGGTTTAAATACCAAAAGGTACAACCTTAGACATAGTAGTAAATGTTAGGTAATCTTTAAGTCTGAATAAATTTGAGTTGTCTAGCAGTAATCCATATAAAAATAGTATCTCCTCAGACAAGCACAGTATATGGTTTGTCCTGATTTGCTCCCACAGGACTTGAGAATAAAATGTGCAAAAACTCATTTACACAGTTTAGTAAGTGGTTCAGAGATCATGCTGATGGTATAACACAGCATGCAACAACATTGTGCTTCGAAATTCTAATAAAAAAAATAAAAACAAAAAAAATGTTTTACACCCCCTGCTAAATAAATATACCAACTCCTAGATCACGCTACAGTGAGGAAAACTGTAAATTTCCTATTCCAGGCTGTACGGCGATCTCCAGTCAAACTGTTTGAAGTTTTAAAACTTTGATCTTATGGTCTCGACCATTTGCAATTCGAAGTTTTGAAATTCAAGCTTGTGAATGGACTTGTGTGTGTGTGTGTGTGTGTGTGTGTGTGTGTGTGTGTGTGTGTGTGTGTGTGTGTGTGTGTGTGTGTGTGTGTGTGTATGAGAAGCCCACTCATAGTACAGCACATCCTGGTCTCTCTCATTGTGGTTCTGTCAAGCCTTTGTGGGTGTGTCCCTTGCTGATTAGAAGCTCAGCATTTTTTCTGCTGTCTCACAAAAGCATGACAGAATCATAGTGGGACAGTGCCACAAAGCCAATTAAAAAAAAAACATTCTAAAATAACTGTACCATAGCAATTAATGGATGATGCCACAATTATGAGAGAAATGTACATTTTGCATGATTATATTTCAGGTTTATATCATGGTGGAAATGCTGTAGGGCAATGAGAGCCAGGGCAGTGGAGGGGTGGGGGGAGTTGAAGGAGAGAGTAAGGCCAGAGTTTCAGAGGCAAGTAAGTGATGTGGCCTGCTCTATTGAAAGAGCAGTTTGATTTGGTGTAGAGGATTTTTTTTTTAATTTCAGTTGTGAAGGTCAGAAATGGGTATTGCAGTTCCGTTAGTGGGGTAGGAGGGATTCCCATATTTTAGGAGCAAGGATGGAGAAAGAGTGCGGTGCAGTGCAGCGTAGTTTGAGGAGGTTGGAGTGGTGTGGTTTCAGAGAATATCTGAGATTCTAGTCTTTGTATTTAGTATAAACTTTGTCAGCTACTGGTGAGAACAAGTTAGGATTGAGAAGTCTGAAGTTCATAGGGAGACATTTTTATTTTTTTTTTTATGACAGTGAGGCAGTGATGCTCATGAGAAGGTAAGTTAGTAATGATGATGATAAGACATTTAATATATAAAATGTGAATTATAAATTTTGTAATATTCCTGTATTGCACATTTAAATATTTGGAAGTGTTCTTATATATATTTTTATGTCATTAATAAGATGGTTCTGAATTAATTTAAAAGCATTTTTATATTTTGTCCTTATAAGGACTTCCTTACATTTTGGCTCTTAATTGACAATCAACTTTAAATGTTCATCAGTGACTATTTAAGAATATTTTAATTTGTTCTGAAGAAGTCTTGAGTTATAAGACAAAAGCGCGCTTGACTACTGGTTTGGATTATTGTAATAAATCAACTTTTTATCTACTTTGGAGGTTGCTGCAATACTTTTTTCCTACTGTTTCCATAGGAATTGCTTTGTCTGTTTATTGGTTGAAGTCTGGCAAGTTCCTACCTGTTTTTTTGTTTTAGTGGTAACCTATGAACCTTGTCATCAGGATACAGTATGAGTTGTACTGTGGGAAGGTCGTGAGGTAGTTTATTAACGAAAATAGAGAAAAGAAGAGGAGCTAGGATAGCATGCTATGAATAATATCTTGTTAAATGGGGCATTTTGAACTTCTTATCAGCTGACTGCAACATGTAGTTTTACATTTTCAGATTTTTGCTTGAGGGGAGTAATGCCCTCAAACTCTTCTATGCAGAGATTTTGTGCTTACTCAAAATTTTCTTTATGTTATCCATTGCCAAGTCTAACATAAAAAACACATTTGCTTCTGACACTTTTCTTACAAAACTTATAAGATGTCTAACATGAGTAAACATTGCTATCAGTAATAAAAAGCAGATATAGCCATTTCACTATTCTGGCAGTGCAACAGAAAAACAAAAATATACATAAACTAGGAAAGGAACAGTTTATTCATGTATGTGGTGATCCCATGAGAATGCTTGATAGGACCACACTTCATTTTAAAAATTTTCAGCAGATTGGCTAGTATTCTGCAGCAATTACCCTAAGCAATTGTATCACACTGAGTGAGTGATTTACTTACCTGTGTAATGCAAACGCCAGGGTTTTATTTTATTACTTAGAAACATGATTAAAACTGTAAATTCTGCCACTGGTGCACCTTGCTAAATCCAATGGTTAATCTGCAGGAGCTTAGCATACCATGCCTGTTTTGAACCTGTCATAGGCCAAAATCTCAGCATGTACTATTGTTCTTATACTAACTGGGCCCATCTAACAGTCACTTTTACTCTAGGATTCAGAAAGATTCTCTTCACCCATAATAACTAGCTAACTTTGTTTAGTCAATTTAGCATGACACAGAGAGAGAATCTTCAATTCAGAGACATGGAATAGCTGAAATGAGAAAGAACTTATCATCTCATTACCATGTCCGTAAATCACCATACCAGCCCTTGCATTCTGGCACATCTGTTTGTTTGGATGAGCGCATACACACACACACACACACACACACACACACACACACACACACACACACACATACACACACACGCGCAGGCATGCACTCCCAGACATTTCAATACACACATACACACATGCACACGCACACACACACACACACACACACACACACACACACACACACACACACACACACATACATATACAAACACAGACATACACACACAGGCATGCACTCCCAGACATTTCAATACACACATGCACACGCACACACACACACACACACACACACACACACACACACACACACACACACACACACACACACACACACACACACACACACACACACATCTGCTGTACTCTCCTGTACTGATAGTACTCCTATAGGACTGAATGGGTATTCACTTTAACTCCTATAGTAAAAATTAGTTCAGTAAAGTGATTCAGAGGACCCCTCTGCTGAGATAATCAGGAGCTGCGGACATTTCTGGGGACAGCAGCTGACTAATTATATTAACCACTAGCCACCCTGGACTGCCACATTAGCACTGGCTTTCCTAGGAAGACTGCAGTCTGTAGTAAGGTCCATGTGAAAAGAAAACCATAGCAGTAGAGTGGTTTCTGAATCCAAAAGGCTTACTATGACAAATAATCCTTTTGAGATAAGGATTCCAGTCACAGTAAGCCTTTCTGATTCCCAGGGATAGTGCATTATGTAAAGGCATATTTTAGACTACAATTTGCATCAGTCCTTATTCAGTAGACACAATTATGCCACTTTGACTATATATTTTTACTGGTAAATTTCATATAATATAATATAATATAATATAATATAATATAATATAATATAATATAATATAATATGATATCATATAATATAATATGATATAATATTGCCATTTTAACTGAAGTATTTATTTCTGAGCTGGTTTTATCTTGGTTATAACTAAAAAATGTAGTTAAAAACATCTGAGCATATGATACAAATGTTCTGATAAGTGAATACTACTAAGAGAAATAACCCTTTAAAAGTAGAATAGGACGGACCTGAAATGGCCTGCTATATGGTGCCAGACAGGCTGAACTCATTTGTGTTTCCAAAAGTCTCATTACCCAAATGCCCATTATTGACTGTAAAATATCTATTTAAATTGTCATTTAATCATAAAGGCAAAGGGCTCATCTGTGTAAATACTCTTCCTAGATTTTATTTATTTTTCAAAGTAGTGTTAATCTGTATTATGCAATGTGTTCAGTCCATATTTAATAAACAATGTGACTGTTTCGAATTGTTTTAGCTAAAAACTCATCTCAGATTTTATATCCGAAGGACATTCAAGTAAATTACTTAAGATTTGTTATTTTGTTCTTCTTCCCAGTACCTGGCATATACAATACAGAAGTATTAAAATGTCACTATTTTAAGGCACTTTGCATATTCATTAAGCATCAAAGTTTATATTTCTGCTGTCTATTAATGAATGGATGATTTATGTGTTGTATTTGATAAATCAGTGTGTGAGGACATAAGCATGGCAGTTTAATAATAAATATTTTATTCCGTAGCTTTAGGCTTTGGCTCATAGACACATAGACACAGCACAAGCTATACATAAAAGCAGTAAATGGCCGCATTGGTAACAGGCACTTTTTAGCACACCCTCCCTCATTTTGAATTAATAAAATGAGTGAGATTTTTTATTTGTAGAAGTCCAATCAATACGATTTGCTTATGTTTACACATACTGAGCTGGTAAATTAGCTCAAAGTTGGTTGTAACTAGTATTCTGCTTGCCATAAATAATTTAAATACTATGGCTGTTTTAAACAAAAGTAAAAGTCTGGTGTTTTTCATATTGATGACTGCAGCAGTAACCTAAGCTACATGGGTTACATCTTGCCATGGACATAACAGCCAGCCAGCTTCCAAAGTTTCAGGACATTTTCCACTCACCCAAACCATTACTCAGCTTGAGCTGAGCTAACTAAAGTCAGATAAGCTCAACAAGCCCTTTAGAGCTTTCATGTCGCAAAAGACAACTATTTTCTGCTGGCTTTTGAGGCTCGATGTGCAGGTAACACTGTTTCATTGCTAAGAAGATAAGTTCCCATCCATGAAAACCTTCTACATTGTTTTTTTTTTTTGTGACAGAAAACTTGCTTGCTCTTTAAAGACTTTTATTTTACCTAGGGAAAAGGTGTTTTTATTGACTGTAATGGGACTTTTATTCACTTTTGAATGGGACCATCACTTTTTTACTTTTGTGGTAAAAAATTGTTAAAACTTAAATAAACTGTTTCATTTGTAGAGAAACTGGTGTTGTTTCCTTTTTTGAGGTTGGGGTAAATGTTTTTACTGAGTTTTATGGGAAAAAAGCTACTTTTTAACAACTTATCTGTTTTACCGACTATAGCTGCTAAGCTACCCTGTTAATCAGGCATCCTTTTTAGCTTAAACATGGAGCAGCCTACTGTTTCCTTGGTTATACCTTGTTCCAGCCACAAAAATAAAATAATTGTTAAGTAGCCTTTGCCACCACAGCAGGCTGATATTTCTGCTCAGGCACAGCACATATGGGTGACTCTGCTGTGGCCAAAGCTGTTTCTTCCAACCACACATTTTTTTCCCCTTAAGTCCTGATAGTGCAGTCCCTGCAGTCAACATTGACTGAGGGTTAAACATGTTCTCTGTGACTGTTGGTGTACCCTTGATGGGCAGAGGAAAGCCACTCTTGTTGGTTCTGGGAGAAAGGACAGGGAATGCCTCTCTTTTTAACAAGAAAGCTGTGCTCATCCCTACAGAAGTGATTGCTGGCAATTCTGGATCTGTTTCTTCAGGTGTTCCTGTCAAAAAGAAACTAAAACATACTAAACATATGTCTTCTTCTGACTCAGTGACACTGGGCAGGAATAATTTATTGGGCTTAGCTCAGGGTTTAGTGCAGGCTCTTGACCCTTCCTATATGGCTGCTTCTGGTAAAAGAAAAGGGGAATTCTTCTGTTCCTGAAAAGATTCCAGAGTTGGAATCTCAACAGAAATATAAAGAAAGAGATAATGTTATGTCTCAGCAGTCTTCCGATTCAGAAACTGAGCAGAGTATGACATGGGATAGTCCTTGTGAAGGGTTCTCTTTCTGTTTCTCTTAGACTAACTTCAGATTGAATCAGTTATTTCAGGAGGAAAACAATGAAGTTTTTCAGTCCCTCAGAAAAATAATTGGAATTTTTACAAATGACATTTCCAGATGCTATGTCTATTCATACTGTTCTTTCTGCTTTGAAGGATGCTTTTGTGATAGCTTACAATTCCCCTGACAGACAGCTTGCTACCCCTAAAAAAAGCAGATAGAATATATAAAGTTCCACAGTCTTTTAAGTTTTTATTCCCTGATCACAGACCTGACCCAGCAGAAATCGCTTTAGTAAACTCAGCTGCTGCTAAGAATCCTGTAAGTATTAATTCCTTTCCTTCTGACAAGGATGGGAAGGGTTTTCTGAAGTTTGGGGAAAAGCATATGCTTCTGCAACTCTTGTTTTTGGAATACTCAGCTGTCAGGCTCATATGTTGAAGTTTATCATAAGATCATAGGAGATTACTAGGCTATCAACCTGGAGCTCATTTTAAGTATAGTCATGTCAACCCAATGTAATAGAATGGAGGTGCTAGTCAATACCCAAGATTACATTTAGCGATGACTGCCTATTTCCAGGAGAGTTGTGGGCGCTATCCCTGCTAAGAATTTACGGTGCCACATCTACTCATCCATGTTCCTCTTAATCACTGTCATAGAGCTGCGCTGTTTCACATTAATTGATAGCCTGTTCCAAAGACGTGGTAGTCACTGGGAGATAAATCTGTCCCTCCAGTATGTCCTATTTAAGTTTCAGGTCATATTTAAGTCTCTGGAATGGGCAGCCCTAGACCCATTTGATTTATGGATATGCATAAGTTCATTAGGTTTGGGTCTTGGGTTGCTCTGTAGGCCAGGCATAGGTCTCCCCTAAGAAGTCTATATGATATGGAGTATACTAACAGGAATTTTAATCAGTTCATGTAAGGCACATACTGGAGGCCTTTGCTCTTTTTTGTTAGAAACCTCTGAGGTCTAATTGCTGTAGATGCTTAGTACGGTACATACTGAATGGGGTGTTATACTCAATTACTGGCCGGTTAACTGCCGAGTATAGGGGGTTATAACTTCTTCTGCCCTCAAGGTGATGCCTTTACTAATCAAGTGAGCTATGTGGAAAGCTTTCTTTAGAATGGTAGACATGTGGTGGTCAAAGTTAAGGTCGTGGTCAACCTGTGATCCCAGGTCCCTTACCATTTCATGGGTACTTAGGGTATTGCTATTGATTTGATAGTGTGATGGGACATTGTTTGTGCTGAAGAAAATGATGGTGCATTTCTTTGCATTCAGTTTGAGATCGTGACTAGTACACCAGTCGTTGGTCTGTGTGAGACCATCATGGAGTATAATGACATCATTTGGGGATTCAATTAATGCACCTAGTTTGCAGTCATCTGCAAACTTGGTCAGCCACAATCTTTTGTTTTCACCTGAACTTCTGAGAAGTATATACCAAACAGTAGGTGGCCCAGAACTGATCCCTGTGGCACCCCGCCAGTAACAGGTCTGCTGGTTGATGTGGAGTCACCCACTTTGATAGTGTGTGTCTGGTTTGTGAGCCAGTTGGCAACCCATCTTACGATGAAGGGGTTTACATTCAGTTTGCTAAGTTTATCAGCAATGCCTGAATGTGAGATTGTGTCGAAAGCCTTTGCCAAGTCGAAGTATGCTGGGTGCACAGATTTGCCCTCATCAATGGCTTTGGTCACATTTTCAAAGAAATCCACTAGATTTTACAGGCAGGATCTACCCTTCACAAAGTTGAATTGGGTAGGATCCAGGGTATGAAGGCCATCTATGTCTTTATTTATGAGGTCCATAATGATACATTCCATGGTTTTACAGATGAGGCTGGTCAGGCTTATGGGTCTGTAATTCCCTGGGTCTATTATTAGGCCACCTTTGTGGAAGGAAATAACTTAACTGTTCTCCATTCTGAATGCACAAAGACTGTGATTAGTCTATGATTGAAAAGGGTACTTAGTGGTGATGCTAGTTCATGTTTTAGACTGTTTAGAAGACAGCCTGGGATGTTATCCTGGCCACTTGTGAGAATATGAGGACTGTTTGGCACTGGTTTCCCCTTGTCAGGAGAACTCTGCTTTATACAGTTTGGTTTCTACCTTTTTTCAAGTCAGTACCTAGCTCTTAAAATAATTCATTAAGACTGGGTTCTTAAAATAATTCAAGACTACAGATGGAAGTGGGACTGACTCCTCCTTTAAAGGGGGATTCCTCTTAATATGACAGACCAAACTCTTCTTTCTCCTCCTCAGTTAGGAGAAGGATTTTATTCAAGGATGTTTCTGGTGCCCAATAAATAAATTTCTTGGAGACCAGTTCTGGATCTTTCCTTTCTGAATCAGTGTGTGATAATGTCCAAGTTCAAAATACTGTCACTTCACAAGTTTTTACCACTTATTTTCAATTTGAGTTTCTTAGCGACTTTAGATTTAAAAGATGTATGCCATCACACTCCTACAGATCCAGATGTTCCATGTATTTCTTAATGTTTTGTGCATCTGGATCACATTATCACTTATCTGCCTTATCCTTTGGTCCTTCTACCACTCCAAGGATGTTCACAACATGTCTAGCTCATGTAAAAGCCTATTGCACACTACAATATGATATTTACATTTTTATGTCTTTAGATGATTTGTTTATCTTTTCAAAGTGTCAGTAATTTTTCACTTGGGTAAGGGATCTCCTATATGGGCTGAGATTCCAAGAGAATATTCAGAAGACTTTTTTTGACTCCTTCTTCACTATCTATCCCCCTGTCTTTTTCCCAGAACCCCAAAAGGTGGGGGGATACATACATTGGATGTCCACAAACAACTCATGCTATTCTGACAGGACAAAATCTTTCAGAACTGCTTATCATTTTTTTTTTTATTTCTTGTGAAGTTAAGAAGAAAGGACAACCAGTGTCAAAACAGACTATTTCCAAAAAGTTGTCTCATGCTAATAGTTTTGGAACTCCCAGCACATCAAAACTATTGTAAGCAGAGTCAAGGCTTATTCTACCAGAGGCTTGGCTTCATTGGTGGCTTTTTAGAAAAAGGCTGGATTCCAGAAGTATTCCAGTAGCAGCAACTTGGCCCTCTGTGCATACTTTACTAAGCACTGTAAACAAGATTCTTTCTTCAGATATAGGATAGGCTTTACTGGGACCATTCTCCAGAGGCACCTAGGCCTTCATGTTTACTCCTCTCATTCAGTCTATCATAGTTGTCCCATAGAGTTTAGGCTAATATAATTATGATAGTGTGAAGAACATAGCATAGTTGTTTAAATTAATTTACCATAACAGTAGATGTTTTGATGATCATTGCTGCAGTAACCACTCCCTCCCTCCATTACCCTTATTTTTGTATATATTTTTTATACCAGGTTGTGGACATGTATTTTTCTTTTGCTTGCATTGCCCTTCTCTGGTCTTTAGCCTCCCTCTCCCTGTTGTCAGGAAAGCTCTCAAGCGCTTGATGCACAAACCTGACATTAATCATCTCAGCTTCAGCTGACTAAAGGTTTGGGCATGTGAAAGCTGCCCTGAAGCTTTGGAAGTTGTCCTGCTGTTATGTCCTTGGCAGGACATAACCCATGTAGCATAGGCTACTCCAGCAGTCATCATTTGAAAATCTACTGTTATAGTTAAGCTTATTTACAAAACTGTACTTTTCTTAAGAAGCCTGCAAAACTTCGTTCTGTTGTTTTACATAATATGGTGCCCAGGACAATAAATATCACAGAGCATAGTTTCCAAAGCATGCAAGAAAAATATTTATTACTATACCTTTTGTAATGTTTTTTTCTTACTGCTTACATCCTATATTTACATTTTCATTAAACTAATCTATTTGTGACAAAGAAGAAAACAATGGATATTTTCCACACATGGTATAGAGCAGCTAAAACTAAACACAGGAGACTGTAAATGTTCTCCACCAAAACAGGCATTTTTAAGTTATTCATTATGACTCACATATTATTAGACTGATTGTGCTTTTAATCGTAATGTGGTGGTAAGGGGAGGAGTGTGATAACACAACTATTATACCATGACCCCCCCCAAAACGTGCACGCTGATTGGCCAGCGTGCACATTGTAAATCGAGTTATACTAATGGAAAAAGGTCCGGTCGCCAGGACTTTTTTCCATTAGTATAACTCTACTTTTAAAACACTGTCTCGCTAGGTTAAATGGGTTTAACATAGTGAGACAGCTTTAAAATAAGCAACGGAGATCTTCGTTGCTTATTTTAAAGTTGTCTCGCTATGCTAAACCCATTTAACATAGCGAGACAGGTTTTTAAAAAAAAGCAACGGAGAAAGCAAGATCTCCGTTGCTTTTTTTACTGTTTTGCTATGTTAAATGGGTTCAACATAGCGAGACAGTTTTAAAATAAGCAACGGACATCTCCGTTGTTTATTTTAAAACTGTCTTGCTATGTTAAACCCATTTAACATAGCAAAAACAGTAAAAAAAAAGCAACGGAGATCTTGCTTTCTCCGTTGCTATTGCCCACAGCTCTGATGTACTGCGCAGGCGCACAGTACATCAGAACTGCCGCGGATGCCAGACATCTGCTGAAGGGCAGTAAACAGGCATTATACTATGCCATTATTTAAGAAAAGTAATAGTTTCTTTTCTTAAATAATGTCATGGTATAATAGCAATAACCCACTTCTGGGTGTGGGTAATGCTGGATTTACCCACGGTTGGCTTTGTTTGGTCCCTCGGGCTTTGCCCTCGGGACCAAACCACGCCAACCGTGGGTAAATCCAGCATTACCCACACCCAGGCATGGGTTATTGCTATAATGTGGCTCTAGTGTAGGTTGTGGTAGGAAGTAAAGCTGATGGAATAAGCAGGAGATGTCCAGGAGATATTAAATGGTGATAATGGGCAATGTTTGGAGATATGACATCTAAAATGGCTCATTTCTACATAGTATTGCTAAAAGCTTTTTTTTTATTTTTTTAAGATATACAGTGGATATAAAAAGTGTGCACACCCCTGTTAAAATGCCAGGTTTTTGTGATATAAAAAAAATGAGACCACAATAATTAATTTCAAAACTTTTCCCACCTTTAATGTGGCCTATAACCTGTACAACTCAATTGAAAAACAAACAAATATGTCACAGGAAAAAAATATAAAAAATAAAAAATGTTCAATAAGCTGGTTGCATACGTGTGCACACCCTTAAACTAATACTTTGTTGAAGTACCTTTTGATTTAATTACAGCATTCAGTCTAATGCTATTGGAAAATTTGTAGTATGTAAAATTAGGGCATGTAAAGCTGTGTTTATATAAAGCATTATTTTGGTTGGCCTTAGCAATTGTTCTGTACTACAGATTTGCCATTATTAACGTTATAAAGAAAAGCCCTAGGGGAGGATGCTGGGAGGTTAAACTAGAAAAAAATGAACTTATTTGGTAGCTAAGACTCAATTCAACCACTGCATCGGATTAACAACAACATTTCTATTGCCCACATACTGAGGTTAAAAACATTTAATTTATAAAATCAGGTATTTTAGGGTGACACCTTTCTCTGTGTCATAGACCTATTTTGTTGTTACGTAGAAATATACTTTTCTTTGATAATACTTTTTTTATGAATTTGATAATGTTGGTGAGCAACTTGATGTTTTGGACAAGATTTATTTCCCACCCTGAGAAAGATTAGTGTCACTGACAAAGTGCTTAGGACTTTGCAGTCATAGTTTGTGACACTGTCTGAGAGTCTCTATGATTAATATTTTACACCTACCCTGAGTTTACCTGTTTGATTAGATTCATTGTTTTTAAATTGTCAGGTTTATTTATTCTTTTTTATTGATTGCACATAGTGTATTTTATCTCTTGTTAATTGTCTTTATAGATGTAGTGTATGTTGTTAGTTTTTATTATTCTTTGTAAAATTCATTATTTACTAATTAGAGCATGAGTTTTTGCATTTTTTCATATACTGGGATGTTAAATTGTTAGCAATGGGTTAACTAAGGAAATGATGTGTCTATAAAAGGAAACCGAACTTTGTAATCAGGGTTCTGAAGAAGTCTCAAGTATTAGGGATGACAGCGCTTCACTTTTCCTTTTTTTTTAATTTTTATTGGTGCTTATCCAAATAAACACGAGTGGTACCTGGAATGTGGTCTGTGAGCCCTATTTTTGCTTTTTTGCCAAGAATTGTGATTATTGTTCCATCTCGTTAACTTTGAACTTGATTTGGGCCTGTCTGCCGAGACTTATGACTACGTTCTGATCCTGGGGCTTTGTCACTACGTGATACTGTTTGTTTCACTGGTCTGTAATCCTCTACTTCTATCTTGTCTCCCCATTCTTTTGGAATCAATACCTCCCTGGCTGTTTTTACTGTGTCTATTATTTCTCCTGTTTTGCTTATCCTTTCATAATCTTCCTTCATAACTATCCATATTGCCTGTCTGCTTCACATATAGAACTGTTCTGAGTGTCCATCTGTGACCCTAACCTTTCTGTTTTTCATTGCCATCAACGCTTCTTTGATCTCCTCCATCAGGAGTTTTGCATTCATTTTTCTCCCTCTGTATTCCTTTAACTTGGTGCTCCTCTCATCTGTCTGCGACCTCCCAATGAACTTTGCTTTGCTTCACCTGTCATTTGTATATTTTTGGTGGTATGCAAGTTCTTATTGCCTTCTTCATTCCATTCATTCTTTTTGGCCAAGTTGTCTGTCTCCCCTCCACAGTTTTCTATATCCTTTTGGTGACTATGTCTAATCCCCTTCAGCATAAGGTGACTATTTTTCTTTTTGTTACCCCTGATTTGTCTGTTTCTTTTCAGAAGCTCTTGATTTTCCCTCCTTCATTACTCTTTAATTTGGTTTCCTGGAGTAGTACAACATCCCCTGCTTTCTACTCATTCTTCTGTGTACTTTTCTTCATTGTGATCTGGTGTGAATCTCCACCTTCCTATACTCCATATTATTACTTTCAGTCTGTGTTCATTCCTTTATGTTCTCTTTAATTTTGTACCTTTTCTTCCCCATCATTGTTGCCTTTGAATGGTTGTCCCCTCATAGGTTTTGTGACTGAGTGGGACCATTTGCCTCTGTCATTCACCTACAGCTGCCTTCCCCCACACAGATTTGGATTCATCAACTTCTAGCCTGTAGGTTGAGTGCCTGTGGACTTGAGGCATTCACGTTATCCTTTTCCCAGTTCTGGATTCCTGCTTTCACCTCTTTATGACTACCTCCTACCTGGTGTTTGCTCTTGTTTATTTCTTCCCTTTCCATTGGTCACTACTTGCTTCCTTTGCATTTGATCCAATGTTTGTGACAGTTTCATGCATTCCATTTAACTTTGCTCTGATACACTACAGTGAAACCTAAGACTTGTGCTTCCATAATTATTCCTTTCTCCACGTCCCCCATTTTCATTGAGGTATACAACAACATTTTTAATATCTGCTTCAAAGGGCTTTCCCCTGGCTAAACAAAAAAGGAGGTGGTGTAGCTATAATATTTAAACAGCATCTAAACATCCAGATCTTAAAATCATCAGCTCCACAAATAGGCAATGAAGAAATAATATATACCAACCTCAAAATTAACCAAACCAAAACCATCAATATAATTGGATGCTACTTCCCACCTGGCCAAAACATCCCTCCACTAGAAAACCTCCTCAGCTGGTCTACCCACCATCTCCCCCAAGAAACTATCATCTTAGGTGATTTCAGTATTGACTGGCAATCCTGTTCTGGCAACAATCCAACCCATCATGTACAGCTTCATGGCTTCACCCAACTAGTCCAGTCACCAACCAGGATAAATAAAAAACCCCAGCAAGCACACTACCCTTGATTGGATACTAGTCAGTAAGAGCCCCAGTCATATATAACAGGCTGCTTATCAGATAGCCTCAGTGATCACTCCCCAACATTCCTACTCAAAAAATACCTATACCAAGCTAAACCTGTCATCTACTGTCAAATACGTAAAAAACTAAACTTTAACCCACTCACATTCATCTCATCCCTCAAAGAATGTAACTGGCATCCTCTAAAGTACCTCAGTCTAGATGACGCAGTTGAATTTTTTAATACTACCTTCCTGAACATCCTTAATTACCATACCCCCATAAGATTTTCCAGAACCAAAGCACAACTCTCCCCATGGCTACAGAAAACCACTAAGTCAGAAATGAAAAACAGGGATAAAGCCTGGAAGCACTGGTGCAAAACCAAAACCCCCTCAGCTAGACAGAAATTCCTAGAACTACGCAATAGAGTCAAAAAGCTAATAAAACAGGACAAATTCCAATACTACCAGTCTGCCCTAGACTCCTCACAACACAGCCCCAAACAATTCTGGTCCTCCATAAACTCCATCCTCCACCCAGGTAAAGTCAGTACCCCTCCTCCTAACATCCCTCTCTCCTCAGAAAATATTGCTACTTCATTCAACACACACTTCACCCAAACCATACTATCACTAGCTAAACAACACAACCCCCCTCCCCTCCAACCCACACCTTCAACTAGTAATCTCCCCAATGCCTTCTCTTTTTCTCCTGTACCTACCTCCAACATAAAAAAACTCTTAACTAAACTTAAACCCACCAAATTAGCAGCAGACAACCTCCCAAGTGAATACCTACAAATCGCAGTTGATGCTCTGGCCTACCCAGTATCCATCTTGATTAACTGATCTCTGTCAGAACGTTACGTTCCCACACTGTGGAAAGTATCACATATAATTCCCCTCCACAAAGGCAGACCCTCCGCAGAACTAACCAATTACCGCCCCATAGCTATTCTCTCTCAACTCTCCAAAATACTAGAGAGATGCATACACTCTCAGGTCTCAGACTACCTACTTACTAACAACCTCCTTTCCAGTACTCAGCATGGTTTCCGAACAAACCATAGCACCACCACTGCCTTACTCTCCTTTACTAACACTATCCTTCAGCATAAAAACAATGGCTATCTCTCCTCTGCTACTTTCCTAGACCTATCTAAAGCATTTGACATGGTCCCACACAAACAACTTATCTCTGTCCTCAATAACCTATCCTTCTCACAATCAGTCACCAACTGGTTTCAGAGTTACCTGTCTGACCGCCAACAATCCGTTGTATGGCAGAATGACATATCTCCCCAACTACCTGTCTCCATAGGGGTTCCCCAAGGATCCATCCTTGGACCCCTACTCTTCTCAATTTACGCCAATAATCTAGCCTCTGCCACCAAACATGGCACACTCATACAATACGCTGATGACTCGACCATCATCTGCTCAGCCCAGTCCCTACCCAAACTGCAAAAAGTCACACAGGAAGCCTTTTCCTCTGTTGAAACATGGTTATCCGATGCCCAATTAATACTCAACTCAAACAAAACTAAACTACTCATCTTCCAACCCACCAAACATACTCAAAACAACTCTCACTTTAACATCACAGCAAAAGACAACACCACTATATACCCAACTGAACACACCAAATTGCTAGGAGTGGAAATAGACAATAAACTAAAATTTGACATTCACATATCCATGACCATAAAAAAAGTCCACAAAAAACTAGGAGCGTTATACAGAAATAAGCAATTTCTCATCAAAGCAGCAAAGATTTCAGTAGCAAATTCCCACCTTATCTCCACCCTACTTTATGCCTCTCCAATATATACCAACCTAAGGCAATGTGATCTAAACAAGCTAGAGACCTGCTACAACAAAATCACCAAATTTGCCACAGGGGCATCCTACCGTAATCACCACTGTCTCTCACTTGCTGAACTGGGCTGTCTTGAACTCCCTCACCTCCTTCAGTGGTATCAACTCTCACTCGCCCACAAACTAGTAAACCATCCACTAAATGTCCCATCCCTCCAGAATCTACTCCAACCCTATCGCACCACCAGACCACTAAGATCCAGCAACAAAAATCACTTGCAGATCACTAAAGCCAATAACTCTGCTGGGGAAGCACTATTCTCTTGCACCATAGCCAAATTATGGAACTCACTCCCACCCACAATTACCTCCATACCATCATGCACCCACTTCAAAACTTTACTAAAAGCGCACCTAAAAACATGCTGGCTATGCCCTTGCAACTCCCACTCTAATATCATCCACCCCATCCAACCACTACCTTTTTCTCCACTCCACTAACTACCTTGATTATAGCAAGCTCAGATGCTCATAAGCCTAGTACTTTATTATACAGCAGGAACTTCTCATTGTAACATTTGTTAATGTCTGTTATGTACTTCACAGATAAAGATTCTAGTTGTCTACTGATGTACTATGTTCTTCATCTGTAAATATGTTGTAAGTAATTGCTATGTTAAATTGTTAATCGCTATGTAATCCGATGTAACTACTGACTGTTTATTTTACTGTGGAGCTTTTCTCCCCGGGCCTCCGCTGAAAATGGACCTACGTCCAGTCGGACACTCCTGCTCAACAAATTTAAATAAATAAATAAATAAAGAGAAAGCTTACTTTTCTATGAAAATACAGACATTATGAAATATGGTGCATCACAAGAAATACCATGTAACAGCAGTCTGCTTATTTGTGCCCCCTCTCTTTACGAATTACCTTCCTGTTACTTGCAGCAGAGTACAGTGCATTAAAAACTCTTAACTTTAAATAGTACCCCTTGTTCACAGAACCCATTAGTCCTTTTTAGTCTCCTTTAACTTTTACCCTGCTACTTCTGTGACTTTGGCCTGTTACTTCTTTTGACTTGTCCCACAACCCAATGTCTGTATATGATGGAGCTTACTGAGTACATTCACTCATTTTTTGTTTCAATTGTACTGCCTCTCATTTTTTCTGTCATATCTCCTTGTATGACTAGTCTGTCCTGTTCTTGATGGCTTCCTTCCTCTTGGCCTCCTCCTGTCTTCCAGTTTTCCTTCTACTGTTTCATTGTGCTTTTTTCCCCTTCTTCTTTGACCAGTTCAGCCTGTTCAGGCCATCTGTGCTCCGGTATTAGGTGTCTGAATCTCCTGAGACTTCAGTTGCAGTTATTCCTGTTTGACATTATGCTAGTCTTCTGTTTCTTGTATCTCAGTCCCTGCTTCTACTATAATTGCTGTCATACTCTTTTCGTCTGCTTGATTTTGGCTTTGACCAACTTCTTGTTTTTTCTTGCTGTCTCTTTTTTATGCACTCCCCCCGCATTTGCTCTCTTTTCCATGTTCTTTCCTACATTTCTCATGTCTGCTATGCCTAGAATCCTGTCCGCCCCACTTACTTTGTTCACATCACTCTACATGCCTTTGTTTACTTCTTTAGTTCTTTTTACTCTCAGGTGCATCTATGTCCAGTGTTCTCTGTGATGCTTGGAATGTTGCCTCCCCTTTGGCTTTAACAAGCTTGTCTGTTGGTCCATTTCTGGTGAGATTTTTGAATTTATTTCTTTGTGTCTGTTATTCCAGCCCTCACTGTGCACAACCCCTGTAAAAAGGCTCATGTTCCTCCATCTATCTGGAGCTTGTGTTTATTTCCCTTTCATATTACTGTTAAGATAGGAGTGTGGTTAATCCATGCAAAAATTCCCTGCCCTTTCAGTGACCCAAGTGAGTAAGCCATCACTTTTCATAGTTTATGCAGTGAATTAGAATAATCCTCCACCAGTTTTATAAATATACAATTAAAGGGGGTGTGTTTAAGTGTTCTGGCTTGACACATAATTTCCATCATAAAATCATAGCTATGCAGGTATGCCACTATGTCTCTTGGCTGTCATTCTCTTGCATCTCCCTTTCTGCCAAGTTTGGTTTTCTTCCTATTACCAGTGCTTGCAATCTAGATAAGTGAAAACTTGTTTCCAGCAATTCCAGAATTCTTTCCAGTTCTTTTTTTTTCAACCCCTTTATTGAATCATCACTTGTGACATAGGCAAATTTACATGTATGCAAAAGTAATCAAACTGTATTAAATTAACATTAACAAACATACTTCACATATGTTGCTATATATCATATAATCTAAGCAACATTACATAATTTTTTTCAATTCCTGCCCCGTTTTCATTAAACAAGAAAAATCTTTATTAAACCATCACTTACAACATAAGCAGTCATACATTTATATAAATGAAAATGAACCTCACCAACACAATCCTAGTTGCAAGCATTCTACATTACAAACTACACTGACACGCTCCCATTTCCAAACATTATATATACATCACTTATAATCTACCCAATCATTTTTAGTCAAACATTACACAGCTTAAGTCCTCCCTTTTCTTAAACCTCATTCTTCCCCTGTGTGTATTGTTCCCACAATTCCCATTTTTTCCTATGCAGTTTGTTCCTACCCTGTTCTAAAGCTCTCAAGTCCAGTCATTTTATCTCTGTTACTATATTCACTGCTTATAACATAGCTGATTTAGATTTTGATTTCCCTTTTCTAGTAATTGCTTTTTTGGCAGCCACCATAATTAGACACAGCAAGGCCTTACCATGTCTAGGCAATTCTGATTCTGTATCGTAGCTCAGAAAAATCATCTCCCTCATCATACCAGTCTTTCCAGTTCTGTACTCTGGATATGCTTAAAGCTTTTTTTCTGGACACATTTTCTAGGTCATACAGTTTTCTTTTGTAGTTCTTTTCAATTTCTGTAAGCTGTCTTATGTGTTCTTGCACCTCTGATCTCACAGCGATTCTCTCCTCTTCCATGTTTTGAATTATTTCCTTAATGTACTCACTTGACTTTGTCGATTGCCTGTCATTTCTCACATTAGGCCTCCATCATCAGCAATGTCCATCGGCTTTTTGAACAGTTTGTAAAACTGTTCTTCCTGTTGAGTTGCTTTATACTCTGCCAGCTGTTGCTATTTTTTATCCTTGTCCTCCAGCCTGTGTAATTTTTTGTTGTTATTTTATTTTGCCGCAAGCTGGTTGATTATTTTTTTCCTTACCCTTTGCCCAAAGCACAGAGCTTAAGCAGCTATCTTGCTTATGCATGCTGGCTCCCTCCTAAAGTTGATATTTATGTAGTTTGCCAGCCTAAGAAATCCCAGAAAATGTAGATCTTGTATTACTACAAGAAATGCACTTTGTAGGTAATACAGTACAAAGTCATGTGGATGACATTGTATTCCAATTATTGTCCTTCCTTCTGATGTCATATCCTAGTGACAATGATTAGCATTTTCATTTATTGACCATTTTTGGCTCTTAAATTTGTAAATTCTGATGGCTTTATTTCCTGTATTGATCAAATAGTAAATCTTGATAAGTCATCATGTGTATAAGGGGCAAAAACTCATGGTATAATACCCTAGCTTCTACTTGTTAAATATTTACACTGTTAGGCTATAAACCACGCCATACTTAAGTAATAAACAAAGTGTAGATTTGTTAAAGTTGAGCATACTTAGTATACATTGTCACATATCTCTCAGTTATACCGCATTTTACTTTGCAAAATTTCCCCGCTCCATACTGGTAGGGTCTGCCTCAATTCCTTGCTAAGATTTCTAAGCAAATATTCATAGCAAATAAAAATGTATCTTTCTTTTTAGTCAACAAAATAAATGTGCTGTAAACACAAAGTAACACATTTAACAATATTGTTGAGGTCCTGAGTAAATGTGTTAGTAATTGTTCAACAGTCTGCCTGTTTGCTCCATGTTTTGAGAAGCACTAATACCCATCTAGAGAACTGAACATTAAGAGTGAAATGTTTGCAGCTAATATCCAGCAACCTGCCTGAAAAGAAAGAACAGTTAAAACATTTATCTTACACAGGCTAATCGAGAAAAGAAATGCAAATGAAAACTGTGATAGAAAGCTCCTTCCTATTGTATGTCTGCTATTTGGATTACCATGTGTTTCAATAGTATATAATAACCATTCTCCAAGACCTCTTTCAGCCAACATCTGGATGTGCAGATTGTGTGAATACATTTCTTAAATCTAAATACATTATTTTACATTTGTCTTTCAAGCAATAAGAGCTTATTTCCCTGTTACCATAGAAGAATATGAGGTCTGATTATCAGATGGAGACATGATATTTAATTATGTACTACTGCTAAGAGTTTATGCAACTAATATCCACTTTTAAAATCTTGAGATCAAGCTGGATATATGCCACTTTTGTCAAAATCATCCATTACCAATAAACCACTTCCATGACCTTTCTATTTCACAGACAGATCCACTTCAGTAACTTTCCAAGGTCCAAAGAATCACTGCAATGGGCTCTCCCATTAGCCATGCTGTAAAATAAGGAGGCAATTCAGAGTATTGTCTAAAGCTAATTTACCATGTGATCTCCAGAATCACTGCAGTGGGCTTTCCCATTGGCCATGCTGTAAAATAAGGAGGCGATTCAGAACATTGACTAATGCTAATTTACCATGTGATCTCCAGAATCACTGCAGTGTGCTTTCCAACTGGGCATGCTGTAAAATAAGGAAAGAATTCAGGGTACTGATTAATGCTAATTAGACATGTGATCACCTCCCAAAAATGTCTGTGGAAACAGGTTTAAACTTTTGAGCAATTTAGGGAATTGTTTTTGTGTGTAAGTTAGCATAGTCAGCCGTAAAAATTAACTCAACCAATGCTGCAGTTCCTTATGATAGGCAATGAAAGAGACTGCATTGCAGGTAATTTTAATGAAGTTCAGCAGAGAGGTAGCAATATGGGTTTGTGAGTATACAAATTTGTGGCAGTGTATGCGCATGTCTGCAGGGGTATAAATGTATTAGGATGACTCTGTGTGAGTGTGTGCGTGCGTGTGTGTGTGTGTTTGCATGTGCGTGTGCATGTATGGGTATCTGCCAAGATAATCTCAGTAGGGGTTATGCAGGGGATTGACAGTATAGATGTAGTTGTATTGTGTGTCTGCATGTGCTTGTGTGTGTAGGTGAGCATTTCTATGATATTTTTTAGTGTGTGAGAGAGTTTGATGTTGACTGAATTATTTGGTGTGTTGTGCTGCCTGTGATGGATGTGCATGAATGTCTGAGTGTGTGTGTGTGTGTGTGTGTGTGTGTGTGTGTGTGTGTGTGTGTGTGCATGTGCTTGTGTGTGTAGGTGAGCATTTCTATGAGATTTTTTGAGTGTGTGAGGGAGTTTGATGTTGACTGAATTATTTGGTGTGTTGTGCTGCCTGTGACTGTGCGTGGATGTGCATGAATGTCTGAGCGTGTGTGTATATGTGTGTGTGTGTGTGTGTGTGTGTGTGTGTGTGTGTGTGTGTGTGTGTGTGTGTGTGTGTGTGCGACTGAATGCATTAATTGGCAATCATAATCATTGCCACAATGTGCTTTTAGCGTGCATGGTTATTAGGGGCAAATCAGAGGTCTGCATGTTAGCCAGTAATGATTTCTTCCTCATTAATGATAGAGTTGTCTATGATTGTGTAAACTGGAGTACCTACAGTAAGTGGTTTATGCCAGCATAAAGGATTCTTTCTGAATGCCAGAGTGAAACATTACATTAGCTTAATGCTGTGCATTAACTAAAAACTACCTGCAGGGACTGCAGAAATCTTTTTTGTATGTTGCAATGGCTGTAATGTTAACCTACTTTCCACCAGAAGTAAAATGTGGTCACAAAGCAAAGTAATACATCATAATGACACACTGTTCAGAATAATGCTGCATGACACATTTATTGTCGGATGCAAAAATATCTGAATTTTCTTAGTTTATTTACTTTCCATTACTAATGAGCAAATTGAGGATTCACTATTTTGCAATGAGTGTTTCAGTGGAGTTACAAGAGTGTATTTTGAAAAATGAAGAAGATTTTCTGGCTTTATTCTTGTTTGGCATATATTGATACAAAACAACTGAACTTTTAAATAATACTCTACAGCTGATGTTTATGATTTTACTTTCCAAATCATCTCTGCTAACAATACTAAGGGGTTTTAAGGAAATCTATGTTTATTTTTTTAATTCATTAAATATTACAGTTCAAACAAAACTCCTGAGAGAAGTAAACAGATTCCTTGCAAAACTTCTTGTACCCTTGTGGAAAAAATAAAAATTTCCCACATTCCACATTTCGAAAGATACTTTAAAGATAACAGGAAGTGAACTATTTTCACTAAGCCAGGTCACTAAAGTTCAGATTGCAGGATTAGACTGTTTTACCAGACTCTGACGTCTGCTTATATAGCTAAAGGCATGACAATTTGGGACTACAATTATCTGCAGTATAGGATGGCATGACTTTTAAGGTTTAATGTAAGATTTCTTTCCCAGTAGACATTGTTCTGTTTTTATTATGCATCACATCAATTGCATCGGGATGGATTAAATAAGACTGTGGTAGTTCTCTTCTGATGATTATCAAGTCAAGAACAGATGCAGTGTTTGCCATTTACAGGAATTATATTTAAATTTTGTGATGAACATGGATTATGAAACCATTTCAATGGTTCCAAAAAAACATATTTTTATAGAAATGTTGACACATCAGGCATTTTCTTGAAGTGTAACGTAGTATACACTTTCTGGTACAATATTTCTGTGTAAACGAAATGCAAAACATGAGCAGACAATGGAATTAAAACAGCTGTTCTGTGTTTGATGATGCTGATCATGCTGGAGGGATAGGTTCCTGACCCAGAGACTCCCCAGACTCTGGAATAGATTGCCCGTACATGTCAAGCAAAGTGCCTCTTTGGCCCTCTTCAAAAGGAACCTTGACGACTGGATGGGAGAAAGGAAATTCCCCCCAGGGATCATGTCTGTCATCCTACTAGACAGGGGTCCAGGGAAGTAAATAGTGTGGGAAGAAATAGCCAGGGAATTGTTATTGCTAGGCTTGTATAGGCCCTAGGGCTGATAGCCTAGTACCAACCTATGAACAATTCTTACTTGCAGTAGAGTTGCTACACTTAACAAAAACTCTCAGCTCAATCTGATTTCCAGTAACCTTTAGGTCAGTTTACTTTAAATCTCTGTTATCCTTTTATATCTAAATGTATTCCCAAACTACAGCTCAGCTTACATCACAGATAATTTAGATGTCAGCACAATGCACATATGTTTGCCTCTTTCTTCATTAGTTGAAGAAACAGAATATGGTTTCTTTTGCATTGTCAGCTAATATCACTATTTACAATTGGATATTCTAATATTTTGTTAAATTCTTGAAATGGTTATATGATATATATATATATATATATATATATATATATATATATATATATATATATGTATATAGCTTCTGTTTTCAGTTTATGTGTAGCTACTGTCAGAACCTCTCAGCAGTCTTTCCATTTTGCTACTTAATGATGTTTTTTTTTTACTTACTGATTATGAAATCACAATAATTACATATGAAGTATCTATTTTTCAAGGGGATGATTGGGGTCTAGAAAGAAAGCATGTCAGATCGTGTAAATTAGCAATACATCAGAAATGCTGGTAGCATGCCTACAGATGTAGCACTCTGGTGACATAGAGGGATAACATCCTGACTACAGCCCTGGTGATCCAGTCTTGGTTGCTTATGCCAGCTGCACACTGGCTTGGGGACAAAACTTGTGCTCATTAAGCCACCAACAGAATTTCACATGGGTGTGAGTGTGTGTAAGTGTTCACTCACAAGTGGAAACATTATGGACTTCCACAGTGATGGGGATCACATATTCCCCTCCCCATGGGTAGCATTAGGTCATTATATCTGCTCTCATTGCCAGGATGCCATCAATGAGATAAAGCACCATCATGTTTGCCTAAATGATGTCCTTTTTCAGACAGCTGCTATCCTAAGTCCAATTTAGATTTTCAGGTATGGGATGGAATGGACTGTATATACCTCGGGAAGGACTAATGGTCAGCAGGCACATGGACACAAATCACATAGAAAAAACATTCCACAGAGATGAGACTCTAAAAATAAGATTTGACAGAAAATGTCAGGTACTGGTAGCATGTTACTGAAACTGTATTTCAAAATACAGGCAACAGGAGATCAAATAAGTGTGGACAATGTACTGTGCTCGTCAATGAATTATGAGACATAAGGACTCAGAACACTTTTATAATATATATATCAGATGTATCAGGAAATGGTGTAATGATACACTCAGGTGCACTCTGTATCAGGAAATGGTGTAATGATACACTCAGGTGCACTCTGTATCAGGAAATGGTATAATGATACACTCAGGTGCACTCTGTATCAGGAAATGGTTTAATGATGCACTCAGTTTCACTCTGTAACAGGAAATGGTGTAATGATATACTCAGGTGCACTCTGGCAAGCCCACCTCACACTGCAGCTTAAACATAGGTTAAATATAATCACATTTCACAGGGTTAATTTAGACCAGTGGATGGGAAATAGGAAATTCACCCCAGAACTGACCTCTATCTTCTTAACGGACAGAGGCAGTGCAGTGCTTAAATGCCCTACTTTACATTAGGGACCACTAATACACTAAAGGTAAGACCCTAACAAAATAATCCACTACAAATGAAAAGTATATAAATATATCTATGGCAAGAATAATTAAACATCTATGGGATAACACAGCTGGAAGGCAAGCTGCAAGCATGACTATGCTTAAAATATCCTTTAAGGGATGATAGCCTAATACACATCTATGATCAAAATAGCAGAAAAGTGAACTAGCTAGAGATCCAGTCCATATGAAATTCAGTGTATTACAAAAATGAAAAATGTTGTCACCTTCTTTATAGTCATATTTGTCTTGGTAGATAAAGGGATAAGAAGTGTGTCAACAGAAACTTTCAGCTCAGCAAAATGTACCAGAAGTTAAGCATCCTGCTTCAATTAAAATGCATGAATGAGCTCCTTCATGTGGTATGCCATTTTACATAGTTAAATCAAAACATTTATGCCATTGCTGGTTCATATGATGTTCAAAAAAAATTTTTGTTAGATAAATGGGCACAAACTGGTGCTTAAATTCTTTTCTTCTTTATAAAAAAATAAAATGTGCAGAATATTTAAATTCATGAGTGGAGTGTTTGCAACAGCTTTGCAACTAATACAGGTTAAACACCTGAATAATTTTCAGACTATTTATTCATGTTTGATTGATAAAATCATCATCACTTTTAAGCAATGTTTTATTAAAAACAGAAATTCAGTAGAACACATAAAACAGTAGCATTTTAACTGGATGGATGTTTTTGTACGCAGTTATTTATTTCTTTATTTATTAGCATATGAAATGTTGTCTTTTCTGTGGGAGGTGTAAATCACCCTGTGATGAGGCCACACCTTGGAGGCCCTGATATTGAAACACCCTAACACTCCCATATTAGATATACATTTCCAAATCCTTCTATTTAGTAGATGTTGTCATAAGGAATTTTGGCATAATGTGATTAGCCAAAGTCATTTGCTATGAATGAGTTTTAAAACTTGACCAGATGAATAATGTGGTAAGATTACTTTTTACATCAGGTCATCGTAGACAAGGCCCTTCATTCATCAAGTTTTGCTATATTTACTTTTTGCTATCTCTGTTTAGGCAAATGTTATAAAGTATATTTTGCTTTACTGTACCAATAGATCCAATACACAGATAATAACTAGCATTATATGCGCTTATTCCAGCATTTGGAAGGCATACCGGAGTCAAAGAAAAATACTTTATGTAAGTAATACAAGTTAGAAATAATGGAAAAGGGATCTATTACACTGATTTATAATTAATTTATGAGGCACAGATATTTTCCTGATTAGCACATTAAATTAAATTAAACAGTATTGATATTTTAGTTATTACCGTATCATTAAAATATTGTAGCAATATTCTGCCGTAAAAATCTCTGGTAGTTTTTTGAATGATTAAGTAGAAGTCGTTTACAAATTGTTGTACTTGTTAGAAATAATATGCTTAGTGGAATGCATTAGTTATATCAAGGTTATACTTCTTCAGTTTACTGACTAATAGATCAAATGCATAGGCCTGTGAAATATTGTCTAGTCACTGTTTTTTTTTTACTTGAAATGTTTTTGCAATCTTTTTTGACATTTTAAAGTCATGTAATATGGCAGATCTAATAAAGTAGTTTTTTTTAATCTGTGGTAGTAGTAATTATGTCTTCCTACACTCATGTTGAGACATAGTAACATATTTTACAGTTTTGGTTAAAGGACATAAATAGTGCCACTAATACGATTCCAAAAAATGTCATAACACAAAACTAAGGCTGGAATTCAGTTGGCATCACTGACATGTGTGGTGCTAACTAGTCGATGCCTGTTTAGCTGATAAAACTTCAATAAGTGAGTCATCTCTCATTCAAGTGGGACCATAAACAGTTGACCTACAAGTGCTTTTATAGGCACTTAGTGTCCCTCTTCACTTTTTTTATATAGTCAGCAAATAAAATGGAGCATGAAGCAGAGGGAGAAAGGTTTTCTGACCCACCATCTTACACAGTTCTGATATTGCATTGTGGATCCTGTTATGCCTCTCATGGATTGCATAAAGAGAATCCAATAGTAGGTCACAGCATCTCATCTGCTGAGTATAAACAGAGATATTTACAAGAAATGAATGAAGTTTCGTTTTTCATAATGTTACTTACAGGGAAATGGATTATGATATAATCTGTATGTATATATATATATATATATATATATATATATATATATATATATATATATATGTGTGTGTGACAGTCAGTCCTTACAAAACCACAGGACTGGCCTTACTCCAGTTCACATTTACATTAGTGTAGCTTGTTTTATAGGAATGATAACTGCGTTCTTTAAACAAAATGAATTGTCTTGTCTTTAAAAACGGTCATGGCTTCTTATTTAACATATTGAATTCTACCATCACAACAATTGTTTGAGATGGAAGAGAGAAAAAAAAAACACGATTCTGAGTAAAGTGAACAAACAATACAAATGGTAAGCATCTAAATTTAAGTATGCATGATTTGTTGTTTTTGGTTTACCCTCTGGTATGTAAAAACTGCAGAAGAAAATACATTATACATGTAACAGTTACTATTTTGTCTGCAAAAATAAAATATTTCAGAACCAGTACAAACTCGATTTTGCTTTGTTTCATACATGCATTTTGAAAAGAGATCTAGGTCTGCATCTTATCTTCAGTAGCAATCTGGGAATGTGAAAATAGAATAGAAACAAATTAACTTGTAAACCTGATATAAGCATCACAAAGCAGCTATAGTCTGAGATAGTTCAACTCTACACACTACATGTCTTTATTTCTTTTGATTTTTACTTCCCACTGAAGTGGCTTACAGACATAAACAGTTCTCAAATAAATACAGTTTCTGCAAATCAATGTATTTCATGAGTAACGTAGTTCTCATTTAACTTTCCAGTACACAGTGATTTCATTGCAAAGAGGATAACTTAAAAGTGCAAAATATAATGCCTCATTATTTTAAGCAGTATATGTCCACTACTATAGCACCCTATACTTTGAAATACCTTCAGCAGCTTCATAAGTATGTTCTATACACTATTATGTTGAAGTTTTGCACTCAACAGTTTGTCTTTCAGTCTTTCATTATTAAGACTTTCTTTTACTTGTGTTCTCTTTTGCCAATGTACAGTTCATTTAATTGCTGCAAAACACTCCCAGTAGACATATACTGTTTCTGCAAAAGATTCTCATATCTTGCATAATTACAGGGTAACAGAAAAATATAAAAAATATCATTGGGTTTGCATTTGTGCATCAGTAATTCTGAACTATTTCAGATCCATTAACATTTGACAAACTGTTTAAGCTTTAGTTTAAAACAAAGAATACTGTTACTATTTTCCAGTTTGTACAACTTAATATCGTGTCACCTATCTTCTCAGAAAGCCAGTGCAAGAATTTCCTCAGCTGAGGCTCGGCATATTTTCCACTGTTGTTTCTGAACATACACCTTGCTTCTGTCCTTTTCTCAACACTTTCACATCCGTTAGTAGAGCAATAGCCAATGACATCATTGTGATATATTGACGATTTACCCACAGTTGGTGTGGTTTAATCACAAGGGCAAAGCCCGAGTGATTAAATAAAGCCAACCGTGGGTAAAACTTCAATATACCACACCGCAGAATCAGTTAGTACTATTACACAATGACTTTATTTAAGAAAAAAAGTTTTTACTTTTTTTAAATAATGTCATTACATAATGCTTCCGTGGTGCCCTTCCACACTTTTTCCAGTACCCTGGGGCTTTCCTGATGTACCGCGCATGCGTATGGGACTTGTATTCCCATGCTTATGCTGTACATCAGTGCTGTATAAAGGAACTAATGGAGGAAGGAAGATCTCTGTTGCTTTTATTTATTTATTTATTTATTTATTTATTAAGAAAAAAGAAACCAGGAGACTTTTAAGTTTCGGGAGAGATGAGACAGAGAAAATAAAAGGATAATCAGGTAAGTTTCTTTAGTCTTGCAGAACATACCCGATTATCGTCTTATTTTTCTCTGCACCATTTCCCTCATTCATTTGAGATCTTCGGTTTTGTAAATTTATTAAAAAAAAAAAAGAAAGAAAGAAAAGTAACAATTTTATGAGATATTATACTAATGGAAAAAAGTCCGGGTGACCAGACCTTTTTCCATTGGTATATTCTTGGATTTACAACGGGCACGCTGGTTGAGCTGACCAATCATCATGCCCCTTTTTTACTGTTACTGACCAGTCATTGTATAATAGGGGTTCACTGCCTTTAATGTGTATTGGTGATGTTCTGAAGCATCTTGTTTTACAATTAATTCCATCTTCAGTTATATTCCTTATGCTAGTATTGCAAGTGATTTGCAAAAAATGATTATAATGCGTTTTTTTTTTTATTTATTTTCACTGTTTACTCAGTTTTTCTCTATAGCCACACCTACAGTTGGTGTCCTGCTAGGTAGTAGATAATGATCTGCATAACCTATATGTATTATGTGTAAGAAAAATAACTTAAATCTTTATAAGGACAGCTTCTTACTTTCATTGTGGTTTTAGCACTATATCATCACATTTATCTGTCAAAGTAAGGTATTCCACCTACAATACCCTCCAGTTAACTAGTCATTCTAGCAATTAAAGAGCTCCTAGTATTGAAGTATTATAGCATTTAATATGAAAATGCCATAATCTATACATTCATGATGTCAAGGAAGGGATTTTCAGATTCAACAAAAATTTCAAGGACCCATCCATACTGACAAAATAAAATGCAAATGTAATAACACATTTTTTTATTCAAAAACTACATAATTTGGCATTAAATATGATAATTAAGCAAAAAGATTTGTAACATATTTTTCACAGAATGCAACTAATACACTTTAGGTTTTCCACTGTTTCAAACTATACTTACACTAGCAATATTTTCTTGTACTGGGGAATATCCAGCAGTTTCCTCAAAAGCCATAAGTCATTTAAACCCACAATGTTTCACAATTTGTTTGTTTTCCATCTTCATTTACAATGCATTAGACATTTTTGATATGTGAAACTTTAATGCAATTTTACAAAAATTATATGGCCAGATTTAACGGTTTGCCGAATAAACCACTTGGTTAAAAATATTCACCAGCACTTGTAACATATTACTATTTCCTTGGCAGTTCTTTTAAACTCAGTTATTTTGCTTACTTCACTGTTGGGGTCCACCTTCTGCTTCTCATTGAATCTATGTTTGGCAAGTCAGAGAGAATCTTAATGTCTCTCCTCAGCCACACTAAAACATGAACAAGTTTGGATTAGTGGGAAAGCAATACAGGCAGAGTATGCCAGCTATTGCCCATACTGTGGAATATTGGGCAATATTAGTTTAGTGGAAGTATACATGATAACTGTATCTATAACCATGTGTATATCTTAAAACCTTTGAGGTCTTATTGCAATAAGGAAAACATTTTACAAGTACTTTTGTTAAGTAATTAACTTCTTGCTATATAACATCTTTGGTACACACAAAGGCATACAGGGGTAAACTCATTTTCAGAAACTCAGACATGAGTTAATTATTTCAGTCTAACTTTAGAATACCTGCCTAAATACTTCATCCTTAAATCTTTAGGGTCTATGTATTAGTTTCCCCACAAGTGTTTGGCAGTGCCCTATACAGACAGACACAGACATCTTGAATGACATTTTTCCTGTAAAAGTGTGATTGAAATTCCACCAATACCTAATTGCACACAGGACAACTAGTCTGCACTGACAAGCACTGTCCCCAGAGTTGCAAACCAGATACTACTGACATTGGTTTATATTCTCACTCCAACTTTCTATCAATAAAAAGGGACTGTTGCCATGGATATAACCTTTTCCACTATCTCCATTACCAGCTTGGTGGATATGGGCATCCTGAGGCAATGTACAAATTGCGTCATGTTTACTGACAACCAGTTAATTCTCAAACAAACTGATATGATAAATGAGAGATATGTATGCAATGTCACTGGAGGCAAAACTCTCACATTAAATTACTCCTAATGTCAATAAGGTTGTCAGTAGTACACAGACTGCACCCATCACATACATTTTAAAGCAGATATATGCTGAGGCAGTTAAATGTAACCTTCCTAAATCCCAAACACATCCTAAACAAAGGACACATAAGAAATACCCTCAGGATCCCCAAATGCACTCTTTCAAAACAACACCCACATCAACACATATAGCTACATCTCATGGAGTCTCTACTTCTATGTCCATAAGGCAAGTCACCACACAATCCAACATGCTGGTCATTGGAGACTCCATTGTAAGACACACTAATGTTCCTCTGATCAGGCTGAGTAAGGAGAAAGCCACAGTCAGTTGCTTGTCAGTGGATAGGATCTGTCACATTACGTACACACTCAGGTCACTGGACCACAAGTACCAGTATGACTCAGTCATATTCCATATAGCAGTAAAGGATCTGAGATGTGCTTCCTTAGACTATATGAAGAGATACATCATGGTGCCCTCAGAATATGTGTCTCAGGCTGGTATGAGTCAAAAAACAGCCAGCAGACAATGGCAAACTGTAATACTTTATTAGGTTCCTATAAAGCACATAGAAACAGACCGGTTTTGGCTTCAATACACTTTAGCTTTCTTCAGTGTTTAAGATAATACTTAAAATCTGTGCCTTAAATACCATACACATAAATGAATGTTAAACAACCATTAGTTCCTTACAAATGTTCATTTAATCCAGGTGAAAATAATGCACCTAATTTAATTATCCATTTCCTTTCTTTTGAGTCCAAAAGGCTATGCCATCCAGCTTTATTAGCCCTATTTCCCCATGATTTTATGAATAACTGTAAATCTAAATGCAGCATCGTGGTGCTTAGTAGCATGCTTATATAATGCATTACTAAGTTTTTTGTTTCTAATCCCACTTAGATGTTCTGAAATACAAATCTTGAGGGGTCTGGACGTCTGTCCTACGTAGAAGGCATGGCAGGTACAGGTTGCTAAATAGATAAGCCAGTCTGTCCCACAGTTCGCAAAAAAGGGAATCTTAAAGACATCACCTGTATTAGTGATGGAAAAATCCATTGTTTTGTTAACAACCTTACAGTGGGTACAGTGACCACAATGTCCACAACCTCCAAATAAGTCACCAGTCATTGTCTTTTGACTAGAGTGAACCAAACCCTTATTAATATGCTTATAGTGACTCAAGTGAATTTCTCCAAATTATTGCTGATAAACAATTGGAACCTGGATGGCTATTGTGCACCCTGGACGTTTTGGCCCTATACACAAATATACTGCACTGGGCGGGTCTGGATGCCTTGGAGTATTGGCTAAACAGGTCGGAACTTTACCCCCCAGGATTGAATACTCTTATTATCAGGCTTGCTGAACATATATTAACTAAGAATGTTTTTGTTTATCATGATAAATGTTTTTGGCAAATCAAGGGAACGGCCATGGGAGCATCAGTTGCCCCCATTTATGCAGATTTATTCATGACATACATTGAGGAGTTTATCATTTATGATACCTCCCATAATATACCTAAATTAAATTGTTATCTGGAGGAGGTTTTTGAATGATTGCTGGATGGTATGGAGATCGGATGAGATGTATCTGAGAGAATTTGTAAGTTATCTTAATGAGAACAAGTGGAGTATTCAATTTACAGCCAGTTATCATTCCCATAGGATCACTTTTTTTGGCTGTATTGATCACTCAGAATGATGACCATACCTTAAAAACACAGGTATATAGGAAATCCCCCCAATACAACTCCCTTCTCCATGCCTCCAGCTTTCATCCAGCTCATATGTGCAAGAATATACCCAAGTCCCAATTTCTTAGAATGAAACAAATCTTTTTCAAGCCTGATAGTTATGCATGTTATAGGGATGATCTAATTTCTAGATTTAAAGATAGGGGGTACTCAATGGGCCACATCTTGAGTGCTAGCAATACTGTTATTTTATTGGACAGGCATGATACTTTACAATATAAATAGAAACGGACTAACCATCATCTAATTATCCGTTTTGTGACCACTTATGGCAGGAATACGGATGTTTTGCTTAATTCTGGTCAGAGACATTGGAACATACTACGGGCAGATGATTACTTTTCTACTATACTGCGGGACAGGTGCTCATTTTCATTTCATAGGGGAGGAATATTGGGTCCCAGTTGAGTCACTATAAACATATTAATAAGGGTTTGGTTGACTCTAGTCAAAAGACAATGACTGGTGACTTATTAGCAGGTTGTGGACCTTGTGGTCACTGTACCCACTGTAAGGTTGTTAGCAAAACAATGGATTTTTCCAGCAGTAATACGGGTAATGTCTTTAAGATTCCCTTTTTTGAGAACTGTGGGCAGACTGGTTTATCTATTTAGCAACCTGTACTTGCCATGCCTTCTACGTAGGATAGACGTCCAGACCCCCAAAATTTGTATTTCAGAACATCTAAGTGGGATTAGAAACAAAAAACTTAGTAATGCATTATATAAGCATACAAAATAAAAACACCCCAATGCTGCATTTAGATTTACAGTTATTGATAAAATCATGGGAAATAGTGCTAATAAAGCTGGATGGCATAGCCTTTTGGACTCAAAACAAAGGAAATGAATAATTAAATTAGGTGCATTATTTTTACCTGGATTGAATGAACATTTGTAAGAAACCAATGGTTGTTTAACATGCATTTATGTGTATAGTATTTAAGACACTAATTTTTAGTATTACCTTAAACACTGAAGAAGGCTAGAGTGTATTGAAGCTGACACTGGTCTGTTTCTATGTGCTTTATTGGAACCTAATAAAGCATTACCATTTGCCATTGTCTGCTGGCTGTTTTTTGACTGATTACAATTGAGTATTGGAGCCGTGCTGTTGCCGTATGGGCAGGAAGTTATTTTTGGCTCAGGCTGGTATGAGCCTAGCATTCAGCAGCATTTTACCTTCTCCAAGGATGATGCCACAATACGAACAATAGATGACTCACTTTAATAATTGGCCTAGTTTCTGGTGTCATTCCAAAGGGGTGAAATATCTGTCAGCATGGAAGGATATGGTCAACAGATCATGCTGTTTTGCCATGGATGGTCTGTACCTCTCTGATCTCGGGTTTTTAATATTAACTAAAATATTGTCTTACCCCACAGTGCCCTTTTTTAGGCAATGCCAAACTGAAAGTACTTCCAACATAGCAAATCAAAACCAAGAAAATCTAAAGGCATTAATGCTCAATGCTAGGAGTCTAAACAAAATATCTCTACTCCCTAGAAGCTCTCTTCCCCCTTGAGAATGCTGACACCTGTGTGGTCACTGAGACATGGTTTAAAGCCATGAAGAGCACAAGGTAAGGTTATAATGCCATCCACACATTTAGACCAGCTACTACACAGACAGGGACTAAAGGAGGGTGTGTCTCAATTTACATCAAACATAAATATACTTCAAAGCTGTTTAAACAGGACAATGCACTACAGCTGCTCCATGTTCAAATCACCACAGGCAAAATCCAATGCCACTTCCTTGCAAGCTATAGGTCTCCCTCTATAACCCAGGAAATCTATACCATGTATTTAAATTTATTGGAAACATTCACCATTTAACCCACTACCATGAGGGACTTTAATTACTGCACTATTAACTGGGTATCCTGTATGACACCAAATGTACAGCACAGAGATTTTTGAATTTTGTAAACACAAGCTCCCTGGACCAGATTGTCAGTACACCAACCAGGGGTGCAACCTTACTGGATCTTGTCCTTATTAATATGGGAGAGTGCTGCACACCCCCCACTGTAATGTCATCCTTGGTAAGGTCAGACCACAAAATGGTCTCCTTTGAAGTAAAAATAAAACCTTGACCCCCAGCTAAACCTGGAATATTCAGGAACTACTCTAAGGCTAACTTCCTGCTATTAAATAACCTGGCAAAATTTCAAGCCCCCATAAACCCTGAGAACACTGCTGCCTATGCACAACTGTTCACAGAAACCCTGTACAAGCATGTTAATAGCTGCATAGAGGCAGCTGTACACATCAGAAAGAAGTACAGAACAAACTCAAAAAACAAGCTACCCTGGCAGAATCACCAAATCAATAGGCTGTATAACAGAAGGAAGAAATTCTTGGCAAAAATTAGGAGGGGCAGCACTCAGCAGGTTAAAAGAACTCTCATCAAACTAAACAAACAACTCAAGACAAATAAAGTCTACCAAAGCCAAATTTGAGGTAAATGTGGCCTCCCACGCCAAGGACAACCATAAGGTATTCATTAGTTATGTCTGCAACCTCAATGGCAATACACAATTGTGTGCAAAGCTCATTGTAAATGGAGCCACCTATACTGAGCTAGAAGATATAGCAAACCTACTAGCCAATAAATTCAGCTCCAACTTTACCCCTCTTCCCCCTCAACCTTCCCTCAGGAAATACCATCAAATATAACTCCCCCCACTATCACTATGGAACAGGTCCCTAATGCTCTCTCTATGTCCAAGAACACTGCATCTGTGGGCCCAGACAATATCCCAGGATGCCTTTTAAATAGCATGAAACATGACCTATCAGGCTGTCTGGAATTGCTATTTAACTGTAGCCTCCAAACAGGCTTTGTGCCTCATGAATGGAGAACAGCAACTGTCATCTGTCTGTACAATGGTGGGCCATCTACAGACCCTGGAAACTACAGACCCATAAGTCTCACTAGTCGTATATATAAGGCCATGGAAAGGATTATCATGGAAATGATCAATACTGATATAGTAAACCTCCACACATTGGACCCAAGCCAGTTTGGTTTCGTCAAGGGCAGGTTATGCCTACTCAGCCTGGTGGACTTCTTTGAGAAGGTCACCAAAGCAATGGATGAGAGCAAAATGGTTCAAACTGCCTAGCTTAACCTAGCCAAGGCATGTGACACAATACCCCACTCAGGCATTGTTGACAAACTCAAGAGGTTAGGTACAAACCCGTACATCACCAAGTGGATAGCCAACCGGCTCACAGACAGGACCCAAGAAATTAGAACTGGGGAGTCCACCTCTACAACGAGGCCAGTCACAAGTGGAGTCCCTCTGGGATCAGTCCATGGACTGCTCCTTCTTGGCATTTACCTCTCTGACTCACTAAATTTGCAGATGATTGCAAATTAGGAGCTGTTATTGAATCCCACACTGACACAAATGTTCTCCATGAAAGGCTGACACAGACAAACAACTGGTGTCAGAGCCATGTACTAAAACTAAATGCCAAAAAGTACATAATAGTATCCTTTTGGAAGTCATCCACCCCTGGTGACTATTATATTGACAACACATCCCTTAGAAATGACCTAGTAGTCAAAAACTTAGGGACACACATAGACAGTCATCTAGCCTTTGACCATCTAGGCATATCCAACAATTTGAATGCCCGCAGAGGTTCCTTACTAAAAGAATACTGGGAGTAAGTAAAATGTGCTATGCTGACATCCTCAAGGCCCTATGCCTGTATTCTGTCTCTTACCAGCTTTTGAGGGGAGAGCTATGCCTGGCATAGAAGTCATTGTCAGATCCCACTCTGATGGACCTTCGGCATATCCACAAAACAAACAGCACTTTACCTGTGATATAAATAGCACATGCTGGAGAGACAGGTATGTATCCCCACAATTACCCATTTTCTGGAACTTATTCACCATCCATGTGAAGCAGAGTTCCTCCCTAACCCAGTACAAGTGCAATTTTGACAACTAGATGGGGAACAAGAAATCCCCCCCCCCCCTGGTTTGGCACATATGTCTCTAATGGATGCAAGAAACCTGTAAATGGTTAATCTCCCAGGCTCCTGTTTTTAAATGTTTCATCTCCCAAGCCCCTGCTTACACTTATGAAGGGAATCAGAACTTATCAAAGATTTGGGATCCATGACTAGGCTTAAAAAGGCCCTTGTGGTTTTTAGCTTAGTAAATACCTATGAACCTTAGAACCTATTAAGATGTATGTCTATTCAAGTATGATTGATTTTAACTTTTGATCACTGTAGGCTGCCAAAGGGTAAGTCTTAGATAGTCTGGCAGACATAACTGGCCTCAGAGGTGGATTTGCAATGTCCTTCTGTACTTTCAATATGCTGAAAATAACAGGAACAGCAGGCTTCTCAATACAAAGAAAATCATACTCATTTTTGAAATGTAGCAACTGAAAAGGATTTCATCCAAATAAAAATCAATTTTTTGATATGCAGCTTTATTCTCACTGGTTGAAACTGGTATGTATTTGGAAACATCCAACAAAATAGCAAGCATTTTGTTTGATAAGTCTATGGTGTTCATGAGGCCCTCAGCCCCATCTGTATTGGGTTTCATGATCCTAATAGTAGCATCACCGCTTAGTTTATTCAATAAATCCTGCTCATCTTTCTTCAAATTATATTTAGTAACACAGAAGGATTGCCTGAACATATAGATATTGTGTCTACACAAGTGCTCAAACAAGCCCAGCAAGGGTGAGCTGGGGGGTTATAAATGCTTCTCTTCTTGAATGTATCTACTTGGTGCTCCTCATGGTTGCCATAAATAACTGATAAATTAAACATTCTAATAAATAACTTAAATTCCATTAAGCAGTCAACTGTATTAAATCTAGTGAACGGAACATAGGTAAAACCCTTTAAGAACAGTCTAAAGTGGGTGTTAGTAATAGTCTCATTAGAATAGTTAAATATTTTAAAACCATGCAGAGAAGTCACCACAGGATCAATCGGTTCTGTGGGTAAAAATGGTTTAATTAAGATTTCTTGGAATGTCCCCTTGCATCACCATTTGGAGACCTCAATCTCCCTCTCTTTGTTGAAGGGGACTGTGTGCTACTTGGGGACTGTCCTAGACGAATGTTGGATTTGTCAAAATCTTGAAGTGGGGGAAAATCCAGGAGATCATGGATAAAGGGGACATTGTTCATCTGACCATCAATATGAGGCACCACTTGGGCTGTTGCCCCATTTTTGAGTACTGTATTTTGATCGGGGGAACCACTTTTATAACTATTACTTCATCCTCAATTTGGGAATAGGATCGGCAGTATTAGTCTGATAGGCTTTAGCATCCCTGTAATACTTCTGAACTGTACAGAATTTCTCAGAATGTCCAGATTTCTGCCTCATATTTTTGGTCTGTTTTTCATGAAATTGTATTTTTCTGATAAATTAGTAGCAAATCATTAAAGATAGAAGTTAGAAAATAATCACAGACATTTGATTTTCAGACTTCATATCCTTCAGAAAATTCATGCTAATGCAAAACCTGTTATTCTATCAACTGTCTAAGAGTCAATTTGCTGATCAGCTGAGGTAAAAGTCTTATAATAGGCTTCTGAACAATAGTTGAACAATTGGCCTCGTTTAATGGCCATAGGAAGACAACTGATTTGCAAAATTAATAACCCCACAGATTTGCAAAATTAATTACTCCACAGTCACACTACAATATGCATGAAGCACAATATGCTAATGACTCTTCCAGTACAGTACAGAATTCAGAGACGCCACACAAACTGCATTTGGGGATTAACACAAATGCATAATTTATGGGATACAAACTCCATACCTGTGGTTTGTGTAGTATGTTGAATGCACCAGTCATCCAATCCCTGCTGATGTGTTGCCGAGCAACAACTTCAGTACATAAAAAAAAAATAAAGAAAAGAAAAACAAGCATTCCTTTACATAGTAAAAAGTCATCCTGGCTACCAAGTGTCCTGTGATGCAGATAATATGCTAAACATGTTTTACTTTACTAAGCAGCTGCTCCCCATTTCACTGTGTATGTCTATCTTGATGTACAGTTATGCTCCCCATGACACTGGTATACACAGTAGACAGATGTGCACTATGTGCATATTAGTTTGCAATTTAAAGTGATAGTAATTAGTTTGTGAACTACATGGCATTATTGTGAACAAGAATGTAAATCACTGAAGTGACAGAGAGTGTACTAAACATATTGTACAAAATATATGCATGTAACCGATTATTGCGTTTATGAATATCATAGCACACAAATATCAAAAAAGTGTACATTCTTAATAGGTAATGAGTTCTGACACAGGATGCAGAATGTAATTTCAGATTGGGTGAGTTAAAACATGTTGCCCTTATCTAACTATTTTTATTTATTACATGGACTGAATTATTTAAAGTCATGTATATCTTTAAATCCTGGGTCCAGATTACAAAAACGAGCAATTTTAAATTGCTATACACACAGTTAAAATTGAGTTAATTATCTTAGTGTCTGTCAGTATCTTTGGCCCAGTGTTTTATCCTCTCAAATTTTTTGACTTTGACTTAGGGTAACTGATGGTCCTTACATTCCTCACAAGTGTGACAATAATATGTGATACGGCTTTTCTATGCACCCTGCAATGGGCTGCCATCCCAACCAGAATTATGTTGATACCTTATTTCAACTGACGGCTGGGAGAGGATTCAGTGCTCATTAAAATATAGTAGGCATCATAAATGAATGTCAAAGTAAATAATCAGATCATTGTACTTAACTTGATGCTTACCTGGAATACATTGGAAATACATTAAAGCAGCAAAGTATCATAAAATACACTGCTGTGAGGCAGTACATTACAGCTGCATAGACCAGCTTTACTGCTTTCTAAATGTAAATGTCATGACTGGTAACTAAAGTGCCAGAAAAATTAATTATTTCTACAATGGCAGAAACTGAGGATTGTCATCCTATTATTAAACAATAAATGTCATTTAGGTGTTTGCCCTGCTATTACGCAGGCAGACTTTACAGATGTTTCTTATCCATAACTCTCCCCTCCTCATGAAACATACAGCCAGATAGCTCTGCATTATACATAGATTTTTATTTGGCAGGTGTAAGACAACTATTCAGAGTATTTAGTTTTAGTACTACAGTGCCTCAATAACAGGTAATTATTTATACAGAAATAATAATGTACTGAACTATGATTATGTTCTTGGTTTATTTCATCGTTAGATCAGATTCAACCTTCTGCCAATATTCATACATACTGATGGCGTTATTCAGGATCTTAATCTGATCTTTTTGACAGATCATCCAAACATCTAATCATTTAGACCACTTGGCAGTCATGCTTCTCACCTATCAGTTTTATTATGCACAAAAATAATTGAGGGCTCAGGAACATCTTAGCTCTATTAGTGTAGTGAATGGAAGTGTCCACCAGCATAGTCCTCTAAAGTCATTCAAATTGGAAAATCCTACTAATAAAAAAACTTTGTAAATAAACTTCAGCTTTGTGTCCACTCTGAGAACAATGCATTTTATGAAATTAAAAAATTGCCATTGTGGATTTATATTACTTTGAATGGCTATGTTGTATATAGAAAATATTAATTCTGACCTTATTTTCTTGTTTTCAATTTTATAGTAATCATTCTATTTGGATAAAAATGCTAAATTCTTAAGGGCCAGTTTGTTAAATTATCTAGAGTGGTCTCTGATGAGGAAATATTCAAAACAGAGACACTTATTTTTAAACAGATATTTCTGGATAGACAATGCCCAGTTTTCATGACTGATGAAATAATTAAGGGCATATAGGTACATTCACTGTGGGAAATTCATACACACACACACACACACACACACACACACACACACACACACACACACACATATATATGTGTGTGTGTGTGTGTGTGTGTGTGTGTGTGTGTGTGTGTGTGTGTGTATATATATATATATATATATATATATATATATATATATATATATATATATATATATATATATATATACTTTATGTTATGATTGTACTACAATTGGCCTAGTTTATGTTGTCACCCTGCTTATCCTACTCAGTCTGTTATATAGAAAATATAGAAAAAATATTTGAAATATTATATTTATTGGCATAATTATGCCATTAAAATAAGGATGTGTCTAGTGTACCTGCAAAGCACAGTAAAAATTGTTCTAATTTTAATAAATGTGCGTTTTTATATTAGAAGAAGTTTACAGAGGAGGGTATAGAAGGACATTGCAGTAACTGACTCATCAGTAGGGAATTATTGTGGCTGATAAATAACCAGAATTCAATGAAACTATACTAATAAAACTGGATGTATTTGCATTAATTGATTTTAATTGGTCACTTTATATCACATGATTTGCTGCTGATAGTTCTAATGAGTTGATTGGGTTCTGGCGTGTAGATCGCGAGACAATTGCCCATGAGCTACAATGCCAAAACAGGAAGGCCACGGCACCGCTAGACCATAGAGCAGTGCGGCCGAAAGTGAGATAAGCCGTTGGAACCCATGTCAGTGGGAAAACAAAGAAACAGAGATAACCCCTAAAGCAGCTACATGGGTTGCAAACCAACACAGTAAACAGGCGTGAAATGCCAAAAAGACATCAAGCCAAACAAACGCAAGTAAAGCCATAAAACAAAATTGATCCACATGTAAACACAAAGCACAGAAATACATCCAATAAATAAAGTAAAGCAACTTACCTGTAGATCAGCAGAAGTCCTCACAAACCTGCACACTAAATTCTCCCAGGAAGTAAGTAATAAAATCCATAGCAGCTGCAGCTGCAGCAGAGTGTACGTACATGCACATTTCCAAATAGCATGTCCCTGTAAATACAGTCAATGAGTATAACAAAGCACAAACAGCCCTGAGCTATGCAGAATATATGCAACCGAAATACCACACATATGTGGATATCCAGCAGTGTAGTGCAACAGACAAATGGGTTTCAGACTTCATACCCCTCAGAAAGCACATGCTACTGTAAGACCTGGTGTAACAGCAACTAAGCATGTCACAGCATGATAGACATAATGTGCCAGTGAGTACCACTGTTGGGAATATTTCCATTTCATGCCCAACACATAGTGATGGAGAGGCATGACTGCAACAAACAGCAACTGTTCTGCTAGAGCCCCCCTAGTGCAATGGCAGGTGGGAACATGGAACTCAGGCAAACACATACTACCAAGCCAATAGCAGGGAATAAATATTGTAGTAGGGGAACACTGTCAGGCAGGAGTGTAAACCCTACACCTAGTCAACAGCAGCAAGTGTGTATTGCAGGGGTGGCAAACCCATCCATTGTTTGCTGGAGCTGGGGTACAGAAGTATGCAGGCCCACGTAGGCATACAAGGGTGCAACACTGAGTAACTTCCCTATGTAACCTCTGTCACTGAAACTGAGACTAGGCCACGCACCCTGATTGGCCAGCAGGAACAGCTGGGAGTTAAAGGGGACCTGTTCAGTAGATATAGAAAGTGTGTTGCAAGCAAGTCGTGGAGATGATTACCACACTACAAGCACTTGTCAGCTCCATAGCTGTATAGACTGCACATAGTGAAACTGTAGCAGGACGGGTATTCAGAGCAAGGTGGAGTACAGACAGCTGAACAGGGAACTATGGCAGGCAGCACTACAACACAGGGTAAAACACAGGGCGGTGTACAGCAAGTATTGTAACATCTGATAGTGACTTGTACCAGTTACGTCTCTACATCCTGTTCCCAGCTACACTGGCCATGATGGATACTGAGAGGCCATCAACAAGTGACGTTACCATGATGGAATCTATGTACCTGTATAGCCCTGGTCAACTTGGCAACAGATACAGCACAGTGCCCAGCCAACGGGGCAAACCAATGCTGGCAGTGGAGAGATACCTCTATCATTTGGAGCATGAAGTGTCACCTAAACAGTACTGGGCATGTATTGAGCGGAGAGTACAGGCCTGCAGAGGTCATGCCATCACTGTTCATCAGGATGAGGGGGAGGAACTGCTAAAATCACTGCCACACCAGCACGGGCCTGATGCAACAATAGCCCAGGTGGCTACACTGTGAGCAGAACTGTGCAGAGGACAGTAACTGGCAATGACTTGCCAAGCTTGGTAATGCAAAGTGTCCTAGGCTCAGCAGATGAAAATGTACTACAAGAGATGCCTTGCTGTGCTACCCTGCATTGTAGCATAACCAGGGTACGGCAGAGGGCATGGGCATCCATGACCACACGTCCAGTGACACTTGCGGATATTGCTGTCAGGCAGTATCCACTCCGTAGTGGCAGCTTTATCCACCGTAGAAGGTCTGATATGGATGGGACTGATTCCTTGATTCTACTTACAATGGCACAGAATCTAACTGATCTGTGCAGATCTGACATCATTCTTGGGGATGGCACCTTCCCTACATGGGCTGATATATGTCGCCAGCTGTATACTTTACATGGCTGTATTGGCACCTCCACCTCAACAAGGATTGTCCCCCTGGTGTACTGTCTTATGACAAGGAAGTCAGAGTCTGCATATAACAGTATGTGGGAGTTACTGAAGGGTATGGCTGCAGAACAGGAGTGCACCCTGGCTCCACAGTATATTATGACTGATTTTGAGAAGGCAGCGATCCGTGCCAGCTGTAAGTCATTCCCTAAGAGTATTCTGAAGGGGTGCCTTTTCCACTTCAAACAGATCATTTGGTGCCAGATCCAGCATCACCACCTTGTGGCCGTCTATGGAACGGACACTGCTTTCTCAATTGCCGTACGCAAGCTAATTGCATTGGCATTCTTACCAGTGGAAGATGTTGTCCCTGCATTTCTGGACATTGTGGCTACGTTACCTGACTGTGCACAGCCTATTGGCATATTTCTATATTATCATTATGTGGGAGGCTGACCACGCAAGTATGCATCCCGCTGCTCTGCACAGCAACGACTTCCATCATCCTACCCTTTGAGGTTTTGGAATGTGTGTGATGTCTCTGACATGGATTTCCCGCAGACTAATAACCAGGTAGAGGCATGGCATCATCGGCTGAAGGTGCTACTGGGACGCCCTACTGTGCAGCTATCTGACCTTCTGTCTGTTCTGCAACAGGAACAGAATCTGACAGATACACGACGAGAGTCTCTTTTGAGGGGGATGCCTGTGACACCACGTAGGAAGGCTATTGTTATAAGGGAGCGTCATCTAAAGCACATCTTGCAACATAAGTGTGACTACAGTGAAGTGCAGAATTTTCTCTGTGCTGTAGCACATTTCTATAAGTTATGATTATATCAGGGTTTAGTATGCACCAAGCACTGCAGACATCCCTTTACATATTGTGTTAATAAAGGCTTTGCCCACAGCACACAGGTTTCACACTACCACTTTGATGCCAACTTGGCATCCTATGCCAGGCACATGTTCCACTGACAGTTGCACATGGTGGTTTCTAGGGGGGTGTAGAGTGTATCACGTAGGGGGTTTGTGTCTCCCACCTGTGGTTAGGGTGCAGGGGGTTCCTCTATTCCCACAGGGTATTTGTCTGCAGGCATTTATCATTGCAGCTAAACTGCCATACTGCCATGTGTCCACATCCAGCTGTCTCACAGTGGGGTGTTGCACCGCCTAGGTGCCTGAACCCGAGTTGATTGTTCTTAGTTTGAGATTCTGTTGAAGTCTTTGCAATGGACAGATAAAAGTGCTCAATTTCTAATACGTTATTATGGACAAAGACTGAGTTGTTATTTACTAGTTTTCATTCCACTTGATTTCTTGGTCTGCAGCTTTATTTGGCACATTTTTTTCTTAGGGCTTAGATAAGAGTGGCTGCATAGGAAATTAAGATTTGGGGGAAGAAATACATGTGGAGTTCCTAAACAGGCATATGAATTAGCCTCGCTAAGGGGAGTGAAGGAGCTGTTGTTCAGTCAGGGTCACTGTAACAGCAGGGTCACTCACTGCAACAGTGAATCATTACATTGGGCTTTTTTTTTTCCTACTCAACTATCTCCTTTTCATTATTTTTTTTTCTCAGAGTAGTTGCATATTCCTTATTTAGTCTTAAGCTTGCCTATGCTTGATTTCCATGAAACTTTGGAAGGTGCATAAAGCGGCTCTATAAGGGCAACATTGTAAGGCAATTTCTTAGTGTATAGGTCACGTTTGGAAGCATCTATCTTTTACAATCAACTTTTTTTTTCAAATGTACCTCTCATGATAAAGTGACACGTGATTTTAAAATGAAAGACTATAGTGTGTAGTTTGACTTTTTGGTTTCACTATTCAGTTTTTCTCTGTAACTGCCTCCCATACTATGACATTACTGTAGGCATTGATCAAAGATTTGCATACAGCTGTAAAATATTATGGGTAACTACAATAACCTACCTCTATAGATGGTTTTATTTTATTTACATTGTGTTTCACTACTACATCATAATGTGTTCATTTTTGTTCCAGCTGCAAGAGATAGTTGAGAACTTGCCTTTCTAGGAAAAAATAAACTACTTCTGATGTATATAGCATGGAAATACTACAGTTTATACATTAATATAAGTAGTGAGACATTGTGGGTTCAGTCTTTCATGATATCATGACAGGGAATTTGGGCAATCAGTCATGAGGCCACAGAAAGCACATAAGGAAGATGTATTTGAAGCTATTAGGCAACAAATGAAAGTAATATCTATATGCATGAATCATTAGGCCAAACAGCTTGAGTCATCGGGTGATGATTTAAATGAAGTCTTGAAACAGTAACAGAACATCATGAAGATGTTCCTGCAAAGTGCAGCTCACAAACAAACTCATTCTGCAGAGGTAAACAGTCACATTATATATTTAGAAGCACAATTTGTTCTGTTGGAAGATGAAGCAAGGAAGGGAAATCTACAATTGAATGTGATGCTGTAAGGTGAGTAATCATTGACTGCATGGAATTTTTTTTTCTGCCAGCTGTCTGCCAACCATCAAGTCCTCAGCTGTCCATTAACCCACCATAACTAAGTGTGTGAGAGGTCTTTGTGGGAACTTTCATTGAGGCAGCTATTGTTTTTCCCTCTCTTTAAACCTACTGTCCTCCACATATGCCCACAGAATCCAAGATGTTGGGGTACAGTGGTTCTTACGATTGACTACCAGATGTCTGCATGCTACATAATTGCAGCTATACTACAACATGTAAATAACTGAGAACCTTTGGCAACATAAGGTCAGAGGTATAGCTACGGTGTGACAAAGGTGGTAGCCACACCAGGGGAATGTGTCTGGGGGCATGATCGGCAGTACCGACATCCCGTTTCTGAATGCTGATAATAAATTTGTGGTCGGGTCTGAAGTGCTTCAGTGTTCTGTGTGTGGCACAATGTAGTACTGGGCTTTAGAAATGCATGCTGATACTGCATTTGTATTCAGGGCTGAAGTGCTCAGCACTGTGTTTGCTGTATACAGCTGTAGAAAGCCACCTGTTACATTTGTAGCAAGGTAGTGAAGACAGAAAGACCTTTTTGCCCTTTAACTAAGAGACCTTTTTTGTCCTCAAGTTAGAGTTGAGGAGAAAGTCAGATCTGGGAACCTGACAAGGAGTGGGAAAACCTATTTACAGCAATGCTTAACCCACTAAGCATTACTGAAAATGAAAAAAGTTCTGATCATATAGGATCATCCCGTGCTATCAGTTAAGAAAACAAAAACAAGAAGAAAAGATCATTTAGTCAAGGAAAGAATGACAAAAAGTATCATTAATCACTGAAATAGTTACACCCCGAGTTATAGTGACCTACATACTGAGAGACACAACAGGCAGGATTCACGAAACCTCCGTGTAAGAGTTAGCAAGTCTTACACGGAGGCTGCAGTTAAACGGTGTGATGTCAGCATGCCATGCATATTCATAAGGACATGCTGAATCACACCCTAGGCTAACACGGTCAGTGTAGGAAAGTAGGGGGCGTGTCCGCACGGCGAGTCCTGCAAAGGGACACGCCCCCAGAAGAATCACAGTCCCGAAAGTAAACACTCACAAGCGAGTCCGCGGAAATGTCAAGAAGCACAACAGCACACATGCCCCCACAGACTATAAACCCAAGTGTAATGTAAAATGTAAAAGTCAACAGTTTAATTTTTTTTTTTATAATTTCAAAAATGTTTGCCCGTAATTACGCTCGTTTGCGCGGGTGTGCCCTTTGCTCAGCCACAGTTAGCACTCATTGGAAAAGCATATAAGATCTAAATATGTAAATTAAGCCAAGTAGCAATAGCGTAGTGGTAGAGACGTCGGCCAAAGAGGAGGTAGTCACGGTTCGAGCCCCAACAACATCATTTTTTATTTTTAGTGAAATAAGCACAAAACAATCCCCTGACATATATGTATATATATATATATATATATATATATATATATATATATATATATATATATATAACTATAATTTAAGTAAAATGTAATGAAATGGGCCATGTATTTTTGAAGATATCTGACAAAATAAAAAAAAAAAACTTTATAAGTGCCCATAGCTGAGCAGTGCTCTAACAAGCTGAGTATGATTGCCCGCAGGTGAGCAGTGGTTTAACAGGTGTAATATGAGTGCCCGGAGTTGAGCAGCGCTTTAACACACTGAAACTGTGTGCCCATAGTTGAGCAACATTTCTCATAGCGTAAAATGCGTGCTCATAGCCAAATAATGCATCAAACAGCGTAACCCATTTGCGAGGAGCTGCGCAGCGCACAAACCGGCTTACCGGCGGGCAACGTTGAGCAACCTGTATCAAAGCCGCCTTTACACAGACACACCTCCTAGCCTGTCTAGACAGTAGTAAAATAAAAAAAAGCAATGCCCAGGCTCAAAACCAGGATACTGTGCATTATAGTCAAAGTACTGAACCACTAAGCCATGACAGCTGTACTGAAAAATGCAGTATTAGCATATATATAGGAATGAATGGAAATAGAAGCATGACAAAGCAGGTTATTTTAAGCTGATACAATTCCAAAATGGCCAATCACAGATAAGTGCGGGAAAAACGGCATATATAAGCCCCATAGGCGGGAATACACAGCATAACTGATTGTGGAACCTATTTGCAGTCAGGATGGCAGGTGTAGGAGAGGGCAGTCGCTTCCGAGCATGGAGGTGGGGTGTTGAGGAGTCCAAATATATGGTTTGGCTCCTAGTCCATGATCATGAGGCTCAACTCATGCAGGGCCAGGTTCTGTGGGGAGTGTACAAGGCAGAGGTGTGGAACTGGTTGGCACATGATCTCACCAGTGCCACAGGCATACCAAGGACTGGTGAACAGGTCTGTCACCACCATGCGGACCTGAAGAGACAAAAGCAGGACCAACTGAACCGTTAGATCCAGGAGGCCCGGCAAATGCCCAATGCCCAATGCCCCACTACTGAGTAAGTATCCATGTAATTACGTATGTAAGAAATTATCCTAGCTGATATTATGGAGATGTATGTTCCAATATTCTTTCATTTATATTACAGCTGCAGGTGTGCGTTCCGCGAATCTGCGAGCCTATGGTGATAGGCTGGAGCGGTTGCGCCACCAGGCAGGTTAGTAATTATTTTTCTGTAATTGTTATACAATATAAGTGAGACAGCTTGTAAAAGAGTTCACTGTAGTTACATATTAATAAAGTTCAAATAACACTAGAAGAAAGATTCTGCTAGTACTGTATGATTAGATAAGTGATGCAGCCTGTAATCCAGAAATAAAAATTAAACAAGTCTGAAATAGAGATTTTCCACCTGTATTGTAATATCAGATAACCTGCTGCAGCCTAAAAATTAGTGGTAAACAAGCTAAAGACAATAGACATGTGTCAAATACATCCCCTTTTAAAATCTGCCATATGAAACAAGTGAGTCTATTAGAAAGGATTGTTGTAACCAAGTATGACATGTTAATAACGCCTAGAATTAAGTACCATCTTGAACTGTAAAAATAAAACAAGTGAGAGTGTGAGAAAGAGGTATGAATCGACTAAGAAAGCTGTTATAACTCTTGAATAACGTATACTGCAGTCAGTACATAATGAAATGAATGAGACAGCCACAACCAAACAGTGAAATGTTTGTAATAAAGTACTGAAGCTGGAATGTGTCTGCCCCACAATTTGGATATGTTGCTGTACCCTTGCAATATGGAGATAGTATGGTTGTATGAAATAATGAACATCCACAGTTGTCTAGAGCCATATAAATCAAATGTAGCAGGATGCTGTACCTGAACACAGCCAGATATGAACGTGTATGAATAAAAATACAATGTATATTAATGTAGCAGTAACAGTCCCATCACCAACATTCCTAAGGTTACATATAGGAAACTGTACTAAGACCTGTAGGGTATATATATCTGCAGCTATTAGAGATGTACAGCATATGTATAGGTAGTTGAAGTTGTTAATGAAATATTTCTTCACCCTACCCTATATTCACATATAATGCCATTCTACAACAAACTGGGTATGTGTATTCACAATTAATTCCTATGGACATTTGTCCTGTTGGTTCAAACATATTTGCATGTACGTTGATGCATGTGCCCTGTTCACATATCCAAACCTGATGGCCTGTTGCCATCAATCAACCCTGCATGCTGTTGGATTGTGTACTGTTGTTCAAAATATGCATGTGTTATGCTTGCTGTTCAATGTTTGGAATTCATGGGTGTTTGGTTAATGGAAATACTGATGCATGCTGTTGCAACTAATTTTGAATGGTATTGTTTGTTACTAACCCAAAATGTCATAAAATATTGCTAAACATAGGACAACAGGGAAGGCGGGTTCCAGCGGACCCACCTCTCCCACCTCAGCTGGCGAGTGCACCTGGCAATAGTGCCCAGGCCGGAACCTCCTGTGCCACCTTCGGGTGGAAGCGCTGCAGGGGATGGGGCTCATCCCCCCTCTGCAAGCATGGCCGGAAGAGACTGTTCACTCACCCTCCAAAGTGTTCGGTCTGTGGTGCGTAGCGAGATCAGGCATTCTGTGCTTGAATCCCTACTCCAGCTTGAGGCACGGGTGGCGCAACTCACGGGTGTGCCTGCTGCCCGTCCTACACAGCCCCCAGCACAGCCCCGTCCTGGGCAGTGAAGGCACAGTGGCAACTGCCCATGGGTGGGGATCTCAGTTCCACTGTTGCCATCTGTGGGCTCATGGGCTCGCGATATCCAAACATCCGTCCCTGTCAATTGTGTTTCCCCCCCACATGTGTCATACTCTGCCCCTGTATGCATCTTGTTTGTCTTGTCTGTTAACTTACCCTACCTACCTCCCCAAATATACCTACTTCCTGTACCTCACATTCCACTCTCACCTGAAAAAAATAATAAAAAAGGGCACTCTGTTCCCGCAAAAAAATTATGCCCCATACATAGCTGCCCATTTTGCAGACATGTCTGCTGGACATGTGAACTGGTAATTACAATTGGCTGTACAACATATTTTGTTGTCCTCACCCCTCTCTCAGGGGTGGAAGGTTTCAAATTTCACACCAAATTACAGACATATGCACAGCTGTTGCTGATAAAGAAATGGGCAGGTATGGGCCTTTCCTACATCCTTCCTGCAAATCCCGAGCTTGTTTTCCTACTGTCCTACCCTTTTTGTGCCCCCTTTTTCACCACTTTCCTATCTCCCCATTTTCTTTTCTTTCAAAGAAATTAGCGCAAGTGTGCGGGAGAGTAAGCACTTTTAAGCAGTTGTAAGCGGGTGCGCGCTTGTGTGCGCTTAGCTAAGCGTGTGTATGCAAAGCTAAGCAGCACTGCGCATGCGTGAGCTCCACGCAAACCAGCACTAACCCGCTTACAACTGTTTAAAAGTGCCTTAGTCACTCGGAATGACACGGCCTGTAGTCTGCTCAGCAGCAAAATAAACTTCCTCTGTCAGTCTCGAACCCAGGACCTTGGAAACACTAGTCTGCATGACTTAACACTAAGCCATGACTGATATACAAGAACTTTGTGCTGAAAGCAATATATCATGAAATAGTAGGACTGAATGTAAAGGGAATATAGGAAGGCTATTACACAAAGCTATTCTTGTATCTTTACTGGCAATTCTTGTGGATTTGTATAACATTAGTGTGAGAAGAGAAACAGCCATGCTAGTAGGTAGCTAGTAGGTAATAATGTGACAGTAGCACCTTGCAAACCACACACACTATCAGAGCAGGATAAACACTGCCATATTTGAATAGGTAAGAAGCCAGACCTCACAACTGTGACTGATTTACAGGGATGTCCCTGATTTGAAAACAAATGTTAACTGTGCCCCACTGACTCCCTGTGAAATGTACTAACAGTAGGCAGAAAGGTGTGGAATCCCACGTAATGGTAACTGTCAATTACTTAAAGTATGCACTACTTGCATGTCAGAAATGGTGTAGTAATACATATGCTCAAAATACGCCACAGTCACAACTGCAGAATATCTGAAATATATCACGGGTGTATCCCACTGATATGTACCATTCCCTGAGGCTGATAAAAGATACCCCTGAGAGTATCTGAGGCTTGCAAGTATCACAAACTCACAGGCATATCATTCTGTCTGCTGTTACACACTCTGTGAATAGCTGTAGAATAGCTTCCACAAGCACACCCTCATGTAGGAGTACAACCCAGACATATCAAAGGATGTAGCCAACTAATAAAATAAGGACAGTATAGCAGTTTACAAGTGCTGTGTGTGCCTGCTATCCATAACTGTTAGTACAAAGTACAAGGCCCCACTACTGCTCAGCAGCAAAATAAAATACCCTTGTAGGTGTCAAGCCCCACACCTTGGCCAGACCAGACTGCATGCAGTACCACCAAACCACACCAAACATATAAGGAATTGCTGCTGAAAGAAATATAGCAAGCATTACAATGAGTGAATGTAAATGGAAAATAGGAAAGCCATAGCAACACATTCCAGTAAAGACACCTAGCAGGCCTAGTGAAGCCATAGCAACAAATTGCAAGAGCCACTGCTGTATACCAGTTAATCCACAAGTCCCACAGGAAAGCACATACTCCCATTTAAACAGTATTAGTATTATTAGGTGTCAGTTAACATACACACTGAGAAGAATGAACTGGAGGAAGCAATAGTCAGGTTTCAGTACAACATGCATTTCAGTGCCTGCAACACAGCCTTAAATATGAGAGACATACCAGCCTTTACACACACAGAACAGTGTCCACAGCATACCAGCATGGTCCCCACCTTGAAAATCTGAAAGGACTACGCCTACCTAACCTAACATTTTATAGCACTGTCCTGAAATCACAGTGAGAACTGCAAATACCACACAGCAGGCTGCATGCAATTAGTAAATGCTGGCTAACAATTGGTGCAGAGGCCATCACATGCACATGTGCAGATACCTACAAAAGCAGCCTGTACTCCCAGTCCACACATGCAATAGTTTCATTGCAACAACTGGAAGGAGAGACAGAGAGAGAGACACACACACACACACACACACACACACAGACACAAAGACACAGAGACACAGAGAGAGGCACCAAAAAAGAAAAAAATAAATAAAAACCATCAAGCTAACCAGCAGCACGCCACCAAGCAGCAAGCCATCACAAACAGCAGTGAGAAACAAAGGTAATGTAAACTAATAATCTAATAATCTACATACTGTGAACCCTCCATATGTGTTAGCAGTCTGTATCTAAATATATATGAAGATGTGCATAGGGCAGGGGACATACTGCAACTGTTTGTGAAGGCTGGACATACATATGTATTTGAAGGTTGCTATGTGCACATATCAATGTAGGTTGCAGTGCAACGTACAATGTAGGTTGTACAGTAATGGATGTTTAGCAGTATGTTAGTGTGTGTATTCGTATGTGTAAATAAAAAAATGTATATATATATATATATATTATATGTATATGTATATTTATATATGTATGTATATATATATATATATATATATATATATATATATATATATATATATAATATGCATATATGTGTACATAGATAGAGAGGGATGTATAAATAGATAGACATATATAGATAGATAGATAGATAGATAGATAGATAGATAGATAGAATATGTATATACTATTCCTAAGTACTCCAACTGGGGTCCCCCAAGGCTCCATATTGGGTCCTCTACTATTTAACATCTTCATAAATGATTTCCATAATTCTGTACCATTCTCAAATATTATTCAATATGCAGACGATTCAACCATTATCTGCTCTGCCACATCCATTCCAGTACTCCAAAAACTCACACAAGATGCATTCTGTATCACTGAACAATGGATGAAAACAAACCATCTAGCATTAAATGCCTCTAAAACCAAATTAATGGTTTTTACTCCCTCTAAACACATCTCTGCCAACACAAATTCCTTCTTAATCACCAGTAACAACAACACATCCTTGGAATTGGTGCCAGAGACTAAGTTACTTGGGGTTCAAATTGATAATCAGCTGAAATTCCATTCCCACATACAACTTAATATCAAAAAGACTCATCAAAAACTAGGTATGCTCTACCGACAAAATCATTTCCTTACACCCACTACTAAAAGAACTCTCTCTTCCTCATTCCTTGTTCCCTCTTCTGTATGGTGCCCCACTCCAGACTAACTTACAATCTTACCTCAAAACACAACTCTCCTCATGCTACAATAAAATAGCCAAATTCGCTAGTGGCCACAAAGCATCTACTCACCATTGCTTATCTCTCCACAAACTAACATGGTTAGAACTACACAACCAACTCATATATTCTCAACTCACTCTTGCCCACAAGCTCATCCTTAAACCCTTGCTATGTCCATCTCTTTCCAATACCTTTAAAATGCACCTTCCTAACAGACAACTCAGAACCAATAACCAGAACCTACTTGAACTACACATACCACTACGCCCCCCAGGCAAAAAACTTCTATCTTATAGTTTAGCACGTCTCTGGAACTCCCTACCTCCAGCTATTCGTACCACCTTCAACCACTTTACATTCAAAAAATATCTTTACTCTCATCTACTAATGCAGTGGGAATGCTCCTGCACCCACCTTTCATAATTTCAATGCTCTTCCTTCCACCCTCATATTTTCAAAACTACCTTATTTTCTTCCTCCTCCTGATAATAAGTTCCTTTGCATCTCGTAAAGAAACATTGATTCTATATCCTCAACCAGTAATTCTGTAAAATTCTACAATTACTGCAATATGACTCACTTAATAGTATGTACCATCTACAAACTGTAATTTGTACAATTCTGTAAATACTGCATTTTAACTCTGTACAAAATGCAATCTGAATCACTTCTATAGAAAGTACCATCTGCAACAGTCAACACCAGTGTTATGCTCTAACAGTGTAATTGTATTGTATTGATAACTTGATTGCTCTAACAGTGTAATTGTATTGTATTGATAACTTGATTGCTAATCTTTTATTATATTTGTATAACTATATAACCTTGTTAATGGAGCTTTTCTCCCCAGGACTCCATTGAAAACGGGTTCATCTTGGCCCAATGGACTATCCTGGTAAACCAACTGCAAATAAATAAAATAAATAAATAAATATACATATATATGTAATAGACACATACATATATAGATATATATAGATACATACACATATACAGACAGATATGGATATGTATGTATATGAATCTCTCTCTCTCTCTCTCTCTATATATATATATATATATATATATATATATAGATATATATAAACTGAGAGAGGCACATGTGTGCAGATGTATTGCAACAGGTGCCTGGTGACAAAGGCATGGACTGAACACCAGTGTGGATACTGGAGTATCATACCCCATTCCAAAACACTTACACCACTAACCACCACATAGGTGGTTGCCTGCCTACTACTGGATGTGTCAGGAGGGAACATGGGAAACAAGTGTACAATAGCTTCCCCTTTGATATTCACAGTGGCACACTCGTCTTGTAATTCCTGTACATGGTACGTGTCAGCACAAATGGTGTGTCAGCTAAGAAAATGTAGGTCACTGTACCCCTCTACACCTCACAATGTCCTACACGGTATGTACCTCCCATGACAAATACAGAAAGGGAGAAGGACACAGTCATACCTAGCAAACAGTGATAATGCCCTCAAACACATTACCTATGCAGAGTGACTGACAAAACCACAGATGGAGTGCCTTTCATACTACCTACACAGAGGTTACCACTGCTGGATATACATAGTTAAGTCACACCCATAACAGTTGTCCAACAACCATGGCAACACCTCACAATATCCCCAGCCTAAATGACCTATGTCTGTCATCATTGGCACTGCAGTAAAGAACACATGGTGGAGGTACAGGTTCCTACCCACAAATAAGCCATACCCTGGAGTAAACCACCCAGCATTAAGAAGCAAGGCTCCTCATTAGTAGATGTCAGACATACCCCTGTTGAATGTTATGCATATAGGTAATATGCCATATGAGTCACCCTGTGTAACTGTTTGACAGGAGCAAGTACAATCACATTACATGTGTCCCAAGGGGCAGGGTAGCATAACAGTATGCTGCTGTAGGCCCTGGGCCAATAGCATACTACCTACCTATGAAACAATGCACACACACATGTACTCATTGCAATACCAACTATGTGAGGTGGAATGAGTGTGCCACTGACTGTGTGCAAGGTCTGTAATGGTGTGATTGCTCAGCATGACTTTGTGTCTGTCATGGTAGTGTGTGTCCTTGGTGTGAGGCCAGAGAAAGATGTGTCAGGTATTGGGATACAAACATACTACATTGCCATATGTTGTGCTGTGGTTCCCTGTATGTGACTGCGGTGTAGGTAGGGGTATGGCCACAAAGACTAGGGTGCATTACCATTGAAATTTTTACTGTGCATTGCATGCATTGCATGGGTTGACAATGTTCCCCATCCATTACCTTGATACAAACCCCCAGTGTCAGGTTGTGCATTGGACCTCCAACAGTGTGCCGACTGCTGGTGTATACTAGTTTGTTGTATGGAGTGTGCCAGGCACTGTCACACAGTTGTTGGCTGAGCACTGATATGTGGTCATTACATGTGTATCCCCCAATAGACAGATTGATGCTATATATGGCAGTTCAGTGATATCACTACAGTAGAGTATTATGTGTGCCATATCACTTGCTCACATATTTTTCTTTTCCTTCCAGGGCGATGGTGCACCAGCGCAACCCCATGTACTCTGCTGCAGAGGAAGAGGAGATACACCAGAGCCTGGTGCAGGATTTTGCCACACTCTTTTCCCGCACCAGCCAGAACCAGCAGGAGTGGGCTGCACTGTGGCAAGACCTTGTCCGTCGGGTAAATGACATAGGCATGCATAACCAGACATATGAGCAGGTACACCATCATTGCAGTGATTTAATTAGAAATGTCCATCAGCGTGCGTCTGATATCCACAGGCTACAGCTTGCCACAGGTGGTGGGGTGGCTATACACCCCCCTTCACCAGACTGGAGGGGTTCCTCCTAAGTATTGCGGCTCCAGCCCAACAACAACAATATCCGCAGACATGTGTAATGATGGAGGCTGGAGCAACCCAGCATGTGGACATATGGCGTGCAGGTAGCATGCCATATCTATAGTTGACTGTTCTCTACACTGGTAGTTTATGCATGTGTGAGATGTGTACTGTGTTTGTAGCTGTTATCCTGGAAATTATTGTGCAAGAGTGATATTTTCAATATCAGCAGTAGACCTGTGAAAGCCAGCTGTTGTACTACTGAACTGTATCATACTCACAGTATCAATGGCACAGTTGTGCCCACTGACAATAAATGTCTTATTTTTGCAGGTCCCTCTGGTGTAACAGCAAGGCAGCCAATCCATGCTGGTGAGTGTGTAATAACAATACTTTTAATACTAATGATAATAATAGTAATAACACCCTCAAACAGTATTGCTATGTGTTTGATTGCAGGTGTGTTTGTGTCTGTGTGTTTGTATCTCATGTACTGAGGAGTGTGCATGTGCCCATGTGTGCATGTGTGCATGTGCCCATGTGTGCATGTGTGCATGTGCCTATGTGTGCATGTGCCCATGTGCCCATGTGTGCATGTGTGCATGTGTGCATGTGCCCATGTGTGCATGTGCCCATGTGTGCATCTGTGCATGTGTGCATGTGTGCATGTGCCCATGTGCCCATGTGTGCATGTGTGCATGTGTGCATGTGTGCATGTGCCCATGTGTGCATGTGTGCATGTGCCCACATGTGCATGTGTGCATGTGCTCATGTGTGCATGTGTGCATGTGCTCATGTGGCCATGTGCGCATGTGTGCATGTGTGCATGTGCGCATGTGTGCATGTGTGCATGTGCCCATGTGTGCATGTGTGCATGTGCCCATGTGTGCATGTGCCCATGTGTGCATGTGTGCATGTGCCCATGTGTGCATGTGTGCATGTGCGCATGTGTGCATGTGTGCATGTGCCCATGTGCCCATGTGTGCATGTGCGCATGTGTGCTTGTGCCCATGTGCCCATGTGTGAAAGTGTGCATGTGTGAATGTGTGCATGTGTGCATGTGCCCATGTGTGCATGTGCCCATGTGTGCATGTGTGCATGTGCGCATGTGCCCGTGTGCATCTGTGGTAACATTGTGTACACATTGTAAACTGTGTTTCCTGTCTTCTTCTCACAGGTTCTGGTGTTGCTCTGGTGATGTGCAGCAGGGAACCTGAATCCACTGCTGGGGAGAGTGATAATGATGATACATGTGTAATGGCACAGGGAGGTGTGACAGGGTCTGTTGTTGGTCAGCCAATCGACAGTACACAGCAGTCAACCCCATCAATGCGCACAGTCATCCTGCCAATACATCCATTGTCACCAATGTTCTTAGTTCATGGACAGCATACAGTGGGCATTGACCAGGGTAATGTGGTATCAATGGCACATGCATCCCCTCACAGCAGCCATGGCCAGAGTCCTGACATGGTACCACACAGGCAGATGTCCAGGGGTTCTCGTGGGAGCATCCATGGTCATACTGCCCCTGTCAGACGTGCCCACAGAGGTCTTTCAACCTCAGCTATGTTCCGGGCTGTAATGCAGGCACAGGCACATATGGAACGGTACACCAGACAGGGTCTGAGGGAGCTGAGAGCACATTGCACTGCTATGAATGACACTATGCGTGACATTGCGGCTGCCATCCGTAATTTCACCGAGGTCATTGACAGACGTTGGGGGGACACATTAGATCTGTTCCACAACTACATGTCCATGAGCCAGGGCAATGCAGGATGGTTGAGGTGTCGACGTGGACGTATGCCAGCAACATCAGCAGCTGTCAGTCGCCGCGGATGACAACAAACCCGCAGCCGCTCCCATAGTGCCAGTACCAGCCCCAGCAATTCTGGGTCTGTGCTGTCATCAGACCACCCTAGGAGACCACGTGCATGTGGCTCTGGACAGTCCCAGCAGGGACATGTCTCCAGTCATCAACCAACTGCTTCTGATGACAGTACCCAGTCTGGCTTAGTACCTGATACTGTCCGTAGCACCCCTGCCAGGCACAGGTACCATGTCCGTGGCCATAGACAGTGATCTGTATGACCTGGCAGGTACAGTCTGTGGCTGTCTGCTGCTTACTTTAAACTAGCCTGAACTGTTTTTTTACTGATTACTGCATTTATTTTAAAAATTGCACTTAAAGTTACATTTAGTCGAATTTAGTCGAAAGTTTGCTTGTTTTGTTTGTTTAATTGAACTGTGGAGGCTGCCCACTAAAGTGTGCTAGCCTGTGTAACTAATTTATCACTGTCTCTGCATGTTCTGTGTATTTCTGCAAAAAAAAAACCAAAAAAACAAAAAAATAATCCTTGTTTTCCCGCCTTTTTCGACTAGTTTATACCAGTATACAGGCATTGCTGTATTCTGGGCTGTGGTGTAGTTCCTGTGTTGTCCATTACCTTACTTGGATAAAAGGAAGTTTCTTTGCTCACCAGTGGGAGTGGGGAGCCTTGAGCAGCCTACCTATCCTTGGGGGAAGTGACCTCAGCACAAGAAGCTGTTAGTAATTGGTTGTTTGGGACCATTCTTAGCTCTTTTGTAGTTCACTGCTTAAAATCCGCCTTTGCATGGCTTTGCGCGGTCGTGCGCATAGCGCAGCGCTGGTTAAACAAGGTTAAACTTGGTTAAACAAGGTTAAACTTTTTCTGGCTCCGCCAAGTCTGCTCTTCAATTTTTCCCTTAGAACTGCTCTACTTGCAATCTAAACAGCCTATACTCTATCTGAAAAGCTCAGCACTTGCTCCTAAAGCATTTTGTATACAGGTAAAGCACTCTTAAACAAACGAAAAGTACTTCATTCACCTAAATTCTGTTGAGTACCCATTTCCCTATAGGTCCTTTCTGACTCAGTTACACAGCAATCTTTTTCACTATTTCTAGCATGTCGAAGGGTCAGTTGCTAGCGTCCTCTCCTGTTCAGCTGGTGAATCTGGGAATCTTGAGGCAATGTTACAATTGCCTCATGTACACAGACAACCCTCTCCTTCTCCCAACAAATACAAATATATGCGAGAGATGTAACTATATAGCCAAACTGGAGGCTGAGCTCTCTCAATTTAGTACTGGCAAGACCAGTCAGGAGGAGAAGGTAACCACGCACACCACAAACCCAGTCTCACATAGAACTATCACAACTGCAAACCAAACACATAAGCACACAAAAACATACTCGGAAGCGCTGATTAAAAATCTACCAAAACAACAGAGGCCTCCAAAGCAGACACCCAAGCAACCACCACCTCAAGACATAGCAAATGCAACAAATAGTTCACAACGTCAGTGTGCTAAACAGTCACAGCCCTTAAGGCCAAACAACATGCCAGACACACTTGTAATAGGTGACTCCATAGTCAGGCACACTGACGTCCCACTCACCAGACTGAACAAGGAGAGGGTCACAGTAAGCTGCCTGTCGGGAGCTAGAATCCACCACATAACACAAGCACTCAGGTCACTCCACAGCAAGTACAACTATGACTCAGTCATTGTACATGCAGGTGTAAACGACCTGAGACGTACCTCCCTGGACTACATGAAAAGAGACATAGAGGATCTCTCTGATTATGTAGCCCAGGCCGGTATGACCCTGACCCTGAGCAGCATCTTACCCTCACCAAGAATGATGCCACAGAACAAAGACAAAATGATCAGTTTTAACAATTGGCTTAATTACTGGTGTCATTCTAAGGGGATCCAGTGTCTGTCTGCTTGGGATGACATGCTTGACAAGCCACGCTGCTTAGCAAGGGATGGTTTGCACCTGTCACCCCTGGGCTTCCGGATATTGGCCAAGGCTCTTGCCACCCCCATAGTACCTTTTTTAGGCAAGGCTCAAATGTCAAACCTAACTTCCTAGAAAACACAAGTGGAAAAAAAACTAAGGGTAATGCTGTCCAATGCCAGAAGGCTAAACCTCAAGATGCACGCCCTCAAAGCCCTTCTCAGTATGGAGAACATCGATGTCTGTGCAGTGACTGAAACCTGGTTCAAGGCTCCTGAGAGCACCCCAGCACTATCAGGTTTTACCTCATATCATGCTTTCCGGCCCCAAAACTTGGACAGAACCACAAAAGGAGGGGGAGTATCCATTTTCATCAAAGATACCCACACCTCCAGGTTAGTGGCAATGCACGAAGCATTGGAGACTATCCAGGTGCAACTAACCATAGGCAAAACTGCCTTACAGTTTGTAGCATGCTACAGACCGCCCTCTCAAACTCGGGAACCCCACACAGCCTTCCTGAAGACACTGGAGAGTATGAATGTCTCTCCAAATACCATAATTTTGGGAGACTTCAACTACCCAAACATAGACTGGGAACATTACTCAAGCCCCAACACTCTAGCCCAAAGGTTCTTAGAATTCATAAACTCAAATGCAATGGAACAACTAGTCACCATTCCCACAAGAGGAGACAATATACTAGACCTGATCATCACAAACATGGGGACAAAATGCTCCACACGAAGTACATCCCTCTTTGGTAAGATCAGACCATAAATTAATCTCACTGGAAATCCACATCACCCCCACCCCTGCACAAAGACCACAGTGAAGAACTTCTCAAAAGCAAACTTCACACTTCTTAAGACTGAAGTGGTATCTTTCAAGGCCCCTGGGCCAGTGGAAACCACAACCCACACTGCGGAATCCCTTGCAAATGCCTTCTATGGGCACCTTCAAGAATGCATGGATCATGCAATCCCAAATAAAACCAAGACCCATTCCCCCAAAGGCAGGCGACCGGTCTGGTGGACCCCAGCCATAAACAAACTTTACAACAGAAGGAGGAAGCTACTAAATGACAGAGCAAAATCCCTAAAAGGAAAGGCATCTCTGATCAGTACTAGCAAAAAACTACGATCACTCATAAAATCATCCAAGGCCAACTTTGAGAGAAAAATCGCAAATGACACAAAAGACAATCACAAGGCCTTCTTTAGCTATGTTAGAAACCTGGGTGGAAACTCCCAGATATGCTCAGACTAGAGTTAGTCCAAAATGACACAAAATACACTGAACCCACTGACATTGCCAACATTCTGGCAGACAGGTTCAGTGCAAATCCCCCTCCCCCCCAAAAGGAGAAATAACTATCCCAGCAGAGTGTAGCCTCCCTATCATCTCAGATGCCCAGGTGAGAGCCGCCCTCTCTAAAGCTAAAAACACAGCATCAATGGGACCGGATGGTGTCCCGGGCTGTGTGCTACATGAACTCCAAGAGGAACTAAACCCACACATAAGGCTGCTGTTTAATCTTAGCCTTACCACAGGATACGTACCCAAAGAGTGGCGTACGGCAACAGTGGACCCACTTCACAAAGGCGGTGCTTCTACGGACCCTGGAAATTACCGCCCCATAAGCCTGACGAGCCTGGTCTGCAAAGTATGGAGAGGATCATTATGGAACTCATAAACAAAGACATTGGGGACCTACAGACATTGGATCCTACCCAATTTGGCTTTGTCAAGGGCAGATCCTGCCTTCTGAACTTGGCCGACTTTTTTGAAACAGTCACTAAGGCCATTGATGAGGGTAAGGCAGTTCACACAGCCTACCTTGACCTTGCAAAAGCCTTTGACACAATACCACACTCGGGCATCATAGACAAACTCACCAGCTTAAATGTAAACCCATATGTCACAAGATGGGTTGCAAACTGGCTCAAGGACAGAACCCACAGGGTCAGAGTTGCTGGAGCTATGTCAGACTCTAAGCCAGTCTGGCGGTGTCCCACAGGGCTCAGTCCTGGGACCCGTCTTGTTCGGCATTTATTTTTCGAGGTACAGGCAAACATAGGAGGATTGTGGCTGACAAAGTTTGCAGATGACTGCAAACTGGCCATAATTGATACTCCAGCGGACACAAACATCCTTCAGAGAGGCCTCATAGAAACGGATAATTGGTGCCAGAGCCATGGCCTTAAGCTAAATGCCAAAAAATGTATAGTCATACCCTTTGGGAAAAACAAGGTACCAACAAATTACCACATAGGCGGTAATCCATTAAAGGAAGAGGTAATCAGGGACCTAGGGACCCAGGTTGACAGTAACCTCTCATTTGACACTCACATTGCCAAAGTGGTTAGGAAGACCTTCTATATTGCCCACTTTATCATGAAGGGTTTCACATCTAGATCAAGAGAGGTCATTGTGCCCCTGTACTCTTCTCTTATCAGGCCAATGATTGAGTACAATGCCCCATTTGGGATGTATCTCACCCGACACCTGCAGCAGTTGGAAAGACCCCAAAAGTTCCTCACCAAGAGGATAAAGGGTCTTAAACATATGTCATATGCTGCTCGACTGAAAAAACTCCAGCTCTATTCAGTCGCATACCGCCTACTCAGAGGTGATCTGTGCCTGACGTACAAGGCCATGTCCAATCCTGAATTAATAGACATGCTCCACCTCAGAAAATCCAAATCCATCAGAGCCACGAGAACAAGTGACTTAAACCTCAACACAGAAATAAATAGAATGTGCTGGAGGGACAGATTCATAACCCAGAGGCTCCCTACACTCTGGAACAGAATCCCAGTCCATGTTAGGCAGAGCCCCTCACTGACTCTATTCAAGAGAAATCTCGACGAGTGGATGGGAGATCGTAGGTTTACCCCGGGGGTCATCTCTTTGTCACTACTAGACAGAGGCATAGTAAACTAAACCCTAAAAGGGCATAGTATTCTCATCCCAAGGGGTGGTGTAAGCCACATACACTCTGGCTAGGCTTATAAATGCCCTAGGGAAGATAGCCTAGTACGAACCTATGAACCCATGAACCTATGAACACCCGTATATGGCAGCCGCGAGGTGGATCTGTGTGCATGCATACACACATGCATAATGCTTATACCTAGGGCTAACACATACATGCACACACCGCATCAACATTGCCCCATCTTGTACTGTTGTCCCTCACTAACACACACACACATACATGTCGATTGGTTGTATCAGTGGCAGACTCAGGCATACCAACTACACACCCTGTGCATATGATGAAACTGTGCCACCTCCTGCAATCTGTAACATTGATGCAGGAACAGGTTAACATGGTGCTGATGCACAGGGTGACTACATAGAAGTGTAGTAATATTATCATGTTGTCAACTGTACAGTGTAATGATATCATTGTGGGTATATCCCAGCATGCCTGATGCATTAACAGTATGATTGTCATTGTATTGTTTTGTACACCACTATTAATTACTATAGTGTAATGTCTGCACATCTTTGCATTCTGGTGGTAAGGCTGAAAACAGAAGGCCACCTATATAGGTAGCACAGGGGATAAGAAAATGGAAGTAATGATACTCAATGCCAGACATGTAAACCGCAAGATGCATGCAGTCCAAACTCTACTCTGCATGGAGAATGTTGATATCTGTGCAGTAATAGACAACAGGTTCAAGACTCCCAAGAGCACCCTAGCACTACCAGGTTACACCTCATACCATGCTTGACAGCCCCAAAACACGGAACTAACTATGACAGGAGGGTGAGTCTCATTAAATGTCAAGGATACTGTGGTGACAGGACAGGTAGCTTACATCCTTCTAAGTTGGGAACTGCTGATTGAGGGCTCAGTGTCTGTTGTTCTAAATGTGTATTAGTTCTGGTTTAAGCACTTGGGCTTCAGGCCAGTTATTTTACATTAAGAAGGTTCATGGTCTGCACTCTTGTGGGAGGAGAGGCTGGACTCTGCCCGTCTGAGCTGGGAATTTCTGGCTAAAGGCTTATAGTGCCTGCATATTTGAACTGTTTCTTACTGAAATTGGTACACCTTGTTTGCTGTAGCATAGACTAGATCCAGGCCTGCTGAATCTAGCTTTGCTTGTATGCTTGTTTGCTTGCTATTTCCCTGAAATGCTAATTCCACCTAAAATGTGGCTTTTCAGCGCTTCTGTGGATCCCTAGTGACATCTGCATTGCTTACTGTACTTATTTCCTTGTTTCACTTGAAAGAAAGTTACTGTTTGTCATTTTTGCATTTAAGTTACCTGTAACACATTGCATTTAAGTTACCTGGCACTTGCTCACTAAAGCAATTATATACACCAGCACCAACAAATTAAAACCACTACACCCTCACAAACTCCCTTTGAGTACCTTGTTCCCCATTGACCCTTTTTGTTGTCAATTATAAAGGAATTCCCAATACTATTCTAGCATGTCCAAAGGTCAGTTGTCAATCTCCTCTTCGGTCCAGCTGGTGAATCTGGGATTCTTGAGGTAATGTTACAACTGCCTCATGTACACAGACAACCCTCTTCTCCCCCCAACAAATTCCAACACGTGAGAGATGCAACCATATAGCCAAACTGGAGGCTAAACACTCTCAACTCAGTACTGGAGAAACCTGTCAGGAGGAGAAGGAAACCACAGTCACTACAATTCCAGTCTCACATAGACCTACCATGACAGCAAATCAAACACATAAACACAGAAAAACATACTCGGAGGCTCTAAATAAGAATCTGCCTAAGCAGCAGAGACCTCCAAAGCAGAAACCCAAGCAACCGCTACCCCAGAACAGAACACGTGCAACACATAGCTCAAAAAAGCCAGTGTGCTGAAAAGTCACAGCCCTTAAGGCTAAACAACACACCTGATACACTTGTAATAGGTGACTCTGTCATCAGGCACACTGATGTCCCGCTCACCAGGCTGAACAAGGAGAAGGTCACGGTGAGATGCCTGTCGGGCGCTATGATCCGCCACATAACACAAGCACTCAGGTCACTCAAAGGCAAGTACAAATATGACTCAGTCATTGTCCATGCCAGTGTGAATGACCTGAGACGTACCTCCCTGGACTACATGATAAGAGACATAGAGGAGCTCTCTGAGCATGTGGCCCAGGCTGGTATGACCCTGACCTTGAGTAGCATCTTACCCTCACCAAGAATGATGCCACAATATGAAGACAAGATGATCAATTTCAACAATTGGCTTAAGTTTCGGTGCCATTCAAAGGGGATCCAATGCCTGTCAGCCTGGGATGAAATGCTCGACAAGCCACAATGCTTTGCTAGGGACGGCTTGTACCTGTCACCCCTGGGCTTTCGGATATTGGCAAAGGCTCTTGCCACCCCCATAGTGCCTTTTTTAGGCAAGGCTCAAAAGAAAAAAAACACCTCCATAGGTATCACAAGGGATAAGAAACTAATAGTAATGCTACTCAACACCAGCAGTGTAAACCTCAAGATTCATGCACTGGAAACTGTCCTTAGCATGGAGAACATCAATATCTGTGCAGTAACAGAATCCTGGTTCAAGGCTCCCAAGAGCACCCCAGCACTGCCAGGTTATACCTCATACCATGCTTGTCGGCCCCAAAACTTGCACCGAACCAGAACAGGAGGGGGAGTATCAATATTCGTCAAAGATACACACCTCCAGGTTGGTGGCATAGCACAAAGCATCAGAGACTATCCATGTGCAACTAACAGTGGGTAAAACTGCCTTCCAGTTTATAGCCTGCCACACACCACCCTCCCAAACCCAGGAACCCCACTTGGCCTTCCTGAGAACACTAGAAATATGAAGGTCTCTCCAAACACCATTATATTGGTGGACTTCAACTACCCAAAGGTAGGCTGGGAGCATTACTCTACCTCCAACACCCTAGCTCAAAGGTTCCTAGCATTTATATACTCAAATGCTATGGAACAACTTGTTACCACTCCCACAAGAGGGGAAAACATGCTGCACCTGATCATCACCAACATGTGGACTATATGTTCTAGACCAGAAGTGTATCCCTCGCTGGTAAGATGACACCATAGACTACTCTCACTGTATATTCACATACCAACCGCAGCCCCTGCTCAGAAAACCACAGTCAAAAAGTTGTGTAATGCAAATTCCATGTATTCACATGAGGCAGGCTTCACACATGGGAACTATTTAAGGTCACAGGTACATATGTCTATGTGGCACACACATACCTCATGTGTGCATTGACATTACTGATATAATCTATGTCATACAATATTAAGAGCAACACCCAACACACATGGACAAACTGTGTGACAAAAACACACATTGCATTTGCAGGATTCAAACCCCTACCTAACTATGTTATGACACTTGAGAGAGATGCATTAGCGGAGCGCGCTATTCGCATTACTGGGAAGTTTTCTTTCTCCTGCTATACTTATAGGGTGCTGACATCATCAGTGTTTAGAAAGAGGAATGTGCATCATGTAGTGTGTTCTTCTAGTTGCCAAAAGGGACATTTCTTTCACACAGAATTGCACACACACTAACTCCCCTTACCCAAATGCACACACACTGAGGATTTGCAGGATTCAAACCCCTACCTAACTATGTTATGACGCTTGAAAGAGACGCACTAGCGGAGCACGCTATTCACATTACTAGGAGGTTTTCCTTCTCCTGCTATACTTATAGGGTGCTGACATCATCAGTGTTTAGAAAGAGGAATGTGCATCATGTGGTGTGTTCTTCTAGTTGCCAAAAGGGACATTTTTTTCAAACAGAATTGCACACACACTAACCCCTTCTTCCCAATCACACACACACTGCATTTGCGGGATTCAAACCCTTACCTAACTATATTATAACACTTGAGAGAAATGTATTAGCAGAGCGCGCTATTTGAATTACAGGGTATCTTTTCTTCTCCTGCAGTATTTATAGGGTGCTGACATCATTATTTATAAAGAGGTATGTACATCTATTACTATCTGTCAGTAAGGGGGATAGCATATATATGCATTAACAGCCGCCTACTTCAGGGTCACATATGCACATCAGCACTGCCAGGTTATGTTTTATACCATGCTTCATGACCACAGGACCTGTAACACACAACACAACCAGTTCAGACCACCCCTCCCATATCCAGGAACCACACTTTGCATCCCTGGGAACAGTGTAGGATATGAAGGTGTTCACATACACCATTACAGTGGTTAACTTCAGGTACAGGTATATTGAGTGGGGGAACTACTCAGGCCTCAACAACATCACCCTATAGCCACTACAATTTGTATATCCATGTGCTATGGCAGGACCAATCACCACAGCCACAAGGGGGAATACATATTGGACCTGACCATCTGCAACATGGGGACTCTATGTTCCACACCAGAGGTAGACCACCATTGTTAATATCTGACCACAACCAACTTTCCCTGGACATCCATATCCCATCCCCACCACCAGGCAAGGAAGTCACTGCAAACAAAGTATTTATCAAAAGCAGACTTTGCACTTGTGAAGACTGGGGTGGAAGACTTCAAAGGACCCATGCTGGGGATTATACAGGACACTCTGCATAATCCTTGACAATTACATTCTATGAGCATCTGGAAGGTTTGCATTGTTCATGCTATCCCAAATAAACCCAAAACTCCTCCACAACAGGAGACCTGTCTGGTGTACACCAGCCATATATAAGCTGTACAACAGAAGGAGGGAGCTAATACATTACAGAGCAATATCCCACAGAGGGAGGACGTCTCTGAACAGTATTGGCATGACACTTCAATCCCTCAAAATCATCACTTCAAAGTGTTGACAGTGAAATTGTCCAGACACTGCAGATAAGGCTCCCCTCAATCTGTAATTGATGCCCAATTACTGTTATAAGTCCTCGCCAACCCTCTTCCAGCAAACACCAGCCACATGGATGTGACATTGCAAATTCAACCCCTGGGATCTTCACTATGTCTCTGCTTGATGGAGGCACAGCACACTAGCCTTAAACGGTGCCTTCTGTGACCTACTTTACAGAGGCACAGTAGCCTACTGTGCTGGGGAGGCAGATGCCAAACACACTCTGGCTAAGCTTGTATTCCCTAGGGCAAACAGCCTAGTATTGACCTCTACACCCATATGTTTAATTTTCAGATGCACAATATTTGTTGCTGATAAACTGTTTGCAGGTCTTTATTGCCATAGCTTTCCCTGTTTCTATGAACAACTTGTGTATCTGTGGAAGATGTTTGAATATGAAAAGATCCACTATTTAACTTATGTCTCTGTTGTCATTTAACTGTGTGCACTGGGCAGATTGCTGTATTGTGGGAGGTTCCTGGATTGACACATACAAATGCCAGATATGTGTGGCCAACTGCTAAACTGAGACATGGCCTAAGTGTGTGAGCATGCACAGTTCAGGCTTTCCATGGCTTGTTGCCTGACATATGTCTCATTTATCAAAGTGTGCGAGCATGCCCAGTGTGAGCTTTCCATGTGTTGAAATCTGCAGTCCACCACATTTGTGGTTGTGTGTGAACTTTAACAATATTTCACATTTATAGTTGTGTGTTGGGAGTCATGTTGTGTACTTACTGCCCAACTGCTTTGTGTCTGAACCCAACAGGGATTATACTGTGCCTGCAGGGTTTCCATGGGATAGTTTGCATACAGTTGTCAACATCCTTTCATACTGACCAAACACTGTAATATCGTACAGTGTACTGGTTCAGTACTTTCACTGTGGTGGACAGTATCCTGGGTTTCAGTGCTATCACTGCTTTAAATATTCATAGTGAGCACACCAGACTGGTTAAGGGCCAGTTGTGCACATATGACCATGTTGCATTTTGTTCAGATATGGACTACTTAAACCAGGCTTGTCCAACATTGGTAGTGTATTCTGCAACTTGGGTGGACATTGACAAACACTAGCTATGTGCCCTAGGCCATTTCTAATGCTAGTCAGAGAGTGTGTTTGTCCTTCAACGCACATTGTAACTGGAGTTTGCCATGACATATTTCAAGGTTAGTATACTGTGCCTCTGTCTACCCGTGACATAACAGTGATACCCAGGGTAAACCTACCATCTCCCATCCACTCATCAAGATTCCTCTTGAGGAGAGTCAATGAGGGACTCTCTGGCTAACCTATACTGGGAGTTTACTCAAGAGTGGAGGGGGCTTCTGGGTTATGGATCAATCACTACAGCATGTCCTATTTATGTCAGTGCTGGGGTTCAGGTCTCTCATGTGTATAGCTCACTGGCATTCAGATTTTACAAGGTGCAGCATGTTCATTGATTCCAGCTTGGACATGGCTTTATACATCAGGCACAGATTGCCTCTGGGCAGGCAGTATGGCACTGTGTGGAGTTGAAGTTTGTTTAATCATGCAACACATGGCATCTGTTAGAGCTCTTTGATCCTCCTGGTGAGGTACTTTTGGGGTCTTTCCAGTTGCTGGAGGTGTCTGCTGAGGTACATCCCACAGGAGCCATTGTACTCAATTGTGAGGCTGATGAAGGATGACTGAAGAGGCATGATGACCTCCCCTGATCTAGATGTGACTACCTTCATGATTAGGTGGGTATATGGTATGTTTCTGTAACCACTACGGCCACATGGTTGTCAAATGCAAGATATCTATCAACTTGTGTCCCCAGGTCTATTATTACTTCTAAAGTACTTAATGGGTTAACACCTATGTGGTAATTGGTGGGCACTTACTGTTTATCCGCAGGGGATGACTATACACTTTTCTGCATTTAGCTTGATGACATGGCTCTGGCACCAGTTGTCTGTTTCTATGTGGCCCTTTTGTAGGATGCTTGTGTCAGCTAGAGGGTCAGATATGGTGCCCAGTTTGTAGTCATCTGCAAACTTGTTCAGACACAGTCCTTCAATGTTGGCCTGTATCTATGGGAAATATATACCAAACAAGGGAGGTCCCAGGACCGAGCCTTGTGGGATGCCAGTTGTAGCTGGTTTGTAGACTGACATGGCTGCAGCATTTCTGACCATGTCAGTTCTGTCCTTGAGCTGGTTTACAACCCATCTACTGACATAGGGGTTTATATTAAAGCTGGTGAGCTTATCTATAATGAACACGTGGGGTATTGTATGGAAGGCTTTTGCAAGGTCCAGATAGGCTGTGTGGACCACATTTCCCTCATCAATGGCCTTGATGACTGTTTCAAATGAGTCAAACATGTTTAAGGGACAGGATCTGCCCTTAAGAAAGCCACACTGGGTAGGGTCCAGTGTCTGTATGTCCCCAATATCTTTATTTCTGAGGTCCATGATGATCTTTTCCATAGCTTTGCAGACCAAGCTTGTCAGGATTCTGGGGTGATAGCTTGCAGTATCCATTCAGGCACCACCTTTGTGGAGAGGGACCACTGTTGCTGTACACTGCTCTTTGGGTACATATCCTGTGGCAAGGCTGAAATTGAGCAGTAGTGTTATTTGGCATTCCATTCTTCTTGGAGTTCATGTTGGACTCAGCCCAGGACACCATCTCGTACCATTGATGCTGTGTGTTTTGCTTTGAAGATGCTGGCTGTTACCTCAGCATCTGCAATGTCAGGGAGCCAGCACTCTGCTGGGATAGATATTTGGCATGTTGGTGGGGGGGGGGGGGGGGTTTGCACTGAACCTGTCAGGTTGGATGTTGGCAATGTGTGTGGGTTTGGTGTATTGTTTGTAATATTTGAGTAATTCAGAGCATATCTGTGAATTCCCACCAAGGTTCCTACCATCAGTTAAGAAAGCCTTGTGATTATCCTTAGTGTCCTGTATAATTTGTATCTTCATAGGTTCATAGGTTCATACTAGGCTACTGCCCTAGGGCATTTATAAGCCTAGCCAGAGTGTGTGTAGCTTTCGCCACCCCTTGCTATGTGAATATTATGCCCATTTAGGGTTTACTTTACTGTGCCTCTGTCTAGACGTGACACAATGATGACCCCCAGTGTAAATCTACGATCTCCCATCCACTCGTCAAGATTCCTCTTGAAGAGAGTCAGTGAGGGGCTCTGCCTAACATAGACTGGGATTCTGTTCCAGAGTGTAGGGAGCCTCTGGGTTATGAATCTGTCCCTCAAGCACATCCTATTTATTTATGTGTTGAGGTTGAAATCTCTTGCTCTCGCGGCTCTGATGGATTTGGATTTTCTGAGGTGGAGCATGTCCATTAATTCTGGATTGGACATGGCCTTGTACATCGGGCATACATCGCGTCTGAGTAGGCAGTATGTGACTGCATACAGCTGGGGTTTCTTCAGCCGGGCAGCATATGACAAATGTTTGAGACCCTTTATCATCTTGGTGAGGTACTTTTGGGGTCTTTCTAACTGCTGCAGGTGTCGGGTAAGGTACATCCCAAATGGGGCATTGTACTCAATTATGGGCCTGATAAGAGAAGAGTATAGGGGCACAATGACCTCTCTTGATGTAGATGTGAATCCTTTCATGATAAGGTGGCCAATATAAAAGGTCTTCCTAGCCACCTTGGCAATGTGAGTGTCACATGAGAGGTTACTGTCCACTTTTGTCCCTAGGTCCCTGAGTACTTCTTCCATACGTAATGGATTACCACCTATGTGGTAATTTGTGAGTACCTTGTTTGGTATTTGGAGAGACATTCATACTCTCCAGTGTCTTCAGGAAGGCTGAGTGGGGTTCCTGGGTTTAAGAGGGTGGTCTGTAGCATGCTACAAACTGTACAGCAGTTTTGCCTACGGTTAGTTGCACATGGATGGTCTCCGATGCTTCGTGCATTGTCAGTAACCTGGAGGTGTGGTTATCTTTGATGAATATGGATACTCCCCCTCCTTTTGTGGTTTGGTCCAGGTTTTGGGGCCGAAAAGCATGATATGAGGTATAACCTGGTAGTGCTGGGGTGCTCTCAGGAGCCTTGATGCAGGTTTCCATCACTGCACAGACATCAATGTTCTCCATACTGGGGAGGGCCTCCTGAGCATGCATCTTGAGGTTTAGACTTCTGGCGTTGAGCAGCATTACCCTTATGTTTTTTCCACTTTTGTTTTCTAGGGAGGTGGGTTTGTCTTTTCAGCCTTGCCTACAAAAGGCACTATGGAGGTGGCAAGAGCCTTAGCCAATATCCAGAAGCCCAGGGGTGACAGGTGCAAGCCATCCCTGGCAAAGCAGCGTGGCTTGTCAAGCATGTCATCCCAAGCAGACAGACATTGGATCCCCTTGGAATGACACCAGTAATTGAGCCAATTGTTAAAGCTGATCATTCTGTGTTTGTACTGTGGCATCATTCTTGGTGAGGGTAGGATACTGCTCAGGGTCAGGTCATACCGGCCTGGGCTACATAATCAGAGAGCTCCTCTATGTCTCTTTTCATGTAGTCCAGGGAGGTACGTCTCAGGTCATTCACACCAGCATGGACAATGACTGAGTCATATTTGTACTTGCTTTGGAGTGACCTGTGTGCTTGTGTTATGTGGTGGATTGTAGCAGCCGACAGGCAGCTTACTGTAACCTTTTCCTTGTTCAGTCTGGTGAGCGGGACATCAGTGTGTCTGACTATGGAGTCACTTATTACAAGTGTATCAGGCATGTTGTTTGTCCTTAAGGGCTGTGACTGTTTGGCACACTGACTTTGTGAACTATGTGTTGCATGTGCTATGTTTTGAGGTAGTGGTTGCTTGGGTGTCTGCTTTGGAGGCCTCTGTTGATTTGGTGGATTTTTAATTAGAGCCTCCGGAAATGGTTTTGTGTGTTTATGTCTTTGGTTTGCAGTTGTGATAGGTCTATGTGAGACTGGGTTTGTGGTGTGTGTGTGGTTACCTTCTCCTCCTGACTAGTTTTGCCAGTACTGAGTTGAGAGAGCTTGGCCTCCAGTTTGGATAAATGGTTGCATCTCTCACATATATTTGTATTTCTTGGGGGGAGGAGGGGGTTGTCTGTGTACATGGGGCAGGTGTAACATTGCCTCAAGTTTCACAGATTCAACATGATGTAGCTGGCCTTAGTGGATTTTATGTGTGGCCATATTTTTTTGCCATAATACTGATCAGGGATTACTTCCCTTTTTGGGATTTGCTCTATCATGTAGTAGCTTCCTCCTTCTCTTGCGTGGTTTGGTAATGGCTGGGGTCCACCAGGCCAGATGCCTGCGTGTATGGAATTGGGTCTTGGTTTTATTTGGGATTGCATAATCCATGCATTCCTGACAGTGTTCATAGAATGTATTTATAAAGGGTTCTGAGGTGTGGCCCATATTTTCCACAGGCACAGGGCCTTTAATGGATTCCACATCAGTTTGGAGGAGTGCAACATTTGCTTTACACATGTTTTTCACTGTGGTTTTCTGCCCAGGGACTGGGGTGAGGATGTGAATATCCAGTGTGATTACTCTATGGTCTGATCTTACCAGTGAGGGATACACTTCTCATCTGGCCATAGAGTACCCATGTTGCTGATTATCACATCCAGTATGCTTACCCCTCTTGTGGGAGTGGTAAGTTGTTCCTGAGCATTTTGGTTTATGAATTCTAGGAACCTTTGGCCCAGGGTGTTGGAGCTAGAATAATGCTCCCAGTCTATGTTTGAGTATTTTCAGTCGCCCAATATAATGTTGTTTGGGGAGCTTGATATTTTCATGTGTTCCAACGTAGGAAAAGTGCAGTTCCTGGTGTTAGGAGGGTAGTCTGTAGCAGGCTACAAACTGGGAGGCAGTTTTAGCCACTGTTACTTGCCCGTGGATAGTCCATGCTGCTTCTTGTTGTGGTACTAACATGGGGGTGTGGTTATCCTTGACAATTATTGCTAGTCACCCTCCTTTTGTAGTTTGTTCCATGTTTTGGGGCTGTAAAGCATGGTATGAGGTGCAACCTGGTAGTGTTAGGGTGCTCTAGTGAGCCTTGACCCAGGTTTCTGTTACAGAACAGATATCAACATTCTCCATGCTGAGGAGAGTTTAGACTGCATGCATCTTGCAGTTTAGACTTCTGGCATTGGGTAGCATTACGTCTAGGTTCTTATCCCTTGTGATACCTATGGAGGTGGGTTTGTGTTTTGAGCCTTACCTACTCGAGGCACGGTGGGGGTGACAACAGCCTTTGCCAGTATCCAAAAGGCCAGGAGTGATAGGTGCATGCCATCCCTAGCAGGTGGAGCATCATGTCTTGCTCAGCATGTCATCCCAGGCTGGCACGCATTGGATCCCCTTTGACTAACAGCAATACTTAAGACAATTATTGTAATTGATCATCTCGTCTTCATATTGTGGCATCATGCTTGGTGAGGGTAGGATGTTAGTCAGGGTCATCAAGTTTGCATATACTACATGGTGTTACATTGCTTAACACATGGCAATCATGCCTCAGTTGGTGCTGCAGGGCTGTCTATGTTGGATGCACATACTACACTCCCTGTACATGTTTGACAGCAGGTTGTGTCAACTTAGGCATCTCTTTTACTATATGTGTGAGTCAGAGAGAAGTATCATTTCCAGGGTTCCTACTGAGCCAGTGTATGTGCTATGCGTTGCCGCTTTGCCAAGGGCAAGGCATACTGGGCACACCTCCTTCTGCCTACTGGGGCAGGCTCAGGTTGTTCCTCCTCCGAGTCACGCTCTGCCTGTGATTGGCTTAGCAATGGTGGGGGGCTGTTTGGCCCAGCCCTATGCTGGTCCTGCTGCAGCTGTTTTTGCAGAATCATATTATGTAGCATAGCACATACCATGACAATTTGGGTACATGTAGTTGGTGAGTACTGCAATGCTCCACCAGATGTTTCCAGGCACCAGAACCATGACTTGAGCAGCCCAAACACATGCTCGATTACATTTCGTGTTTGTGCGTGTGCCTCATTATGGCGTTCTTGTTCAGGTGTGTGTGCATTTCTGATGGGTGTCATCAGCCACGGCTCCAGTGTGTAGCCAGCATCCCCCACTAAGTGACCATGTGGGATGTCCCCATTGGCAAATGTCTGGTACAGCTGCGTCAAATGCCAGATATGGGAATCATGGTAGCTTCCAGGGCAGCCAGCACACACATTCATTATTATGCCCTGGGCATCACACACAACCTGGCAGTTGATGGAGGGGAAGCCCTTGCGGTTAATGTAGGCCCTACCCCGCTCACCAGCTGGTGCTTTGATGCATATATGCGTGCAGTCTATTGCACCCACTACCTCAGTGTATTCTGCTATTTGCTGGAAGAGACGCATATTGCTGGCCAATACCTCACGGGAATTGGGGAAATATACATGCTCACTGACATGTGCTGACATGGCATCCAGGAACTGGTGCAGTACCCTGGATGCTGATGCCAGTGATATCCCCATCATATCACCAGTTGGTCTCTGGAAGGTACCTGTTGCTAGTATTCTTAGGCCAACACATACCTTGGTTTCCACTGGGATGGGTTCCCCTCTGTTGGTTCTGTGTGTGAGGCATGGTCTGCACAGCTCAACAATTTGCTGTAGGAGGTCTCTGTCCACTCTATAGCGCTCCACTATCTCCAGCTCATGTAACCCCTGGTAGGTGACCCTGGGCCTGTACACTCTTCTCCGTCTCCTCACTGTGGGTTGTCCAGCAGCATTTGCATAGTCACCACCCTCAGCAAGTTGCATATGTCTCCTTATAACAGCTATGGCAGCCCCTAGCATTTTTGGTCTCAGTGAAGTTTTTCAGTTTTCACTTCTAATAGCTTACTCCTCTGTTGTAGTGTCTCTTGAGAGAAACATTCTGCACTGTTGTTTGCAGAGTTTTAAGTGCTGGGCTGGGCTACTGTTCTGCCTGTGTAATTGCCTGCTTCTGATTGTTTTCACCTGCTAGCTCTGCCAGTAATCCCTGCTAGCTTCCTACTATTTCTCATGCTTCCTTTTTCCCTTCTGTTTCCTCAGGGGGGAGCGAAGTGCATACCAGCAAAAACACACTCACAGCGGCTAACACACGTGCACACATGCTTAGACGGACTAGAATCTGCTTACTCGGGTTAAAACACGCACACACCAGCACAAACAAGCTTACAGGTGTTTAAACAGGCTCCTACATGTGTATTCTGCCTTAAACGCATGCACTCACGCTTACACGTGTGCACTCTATCTTACTCGTGACTACCAGCATGCACACACACGCATGCACGCCCTGCAAGAAACTTTGGTGCTATCCATAGTGTACACCTTCCATTTCTTGGCTTTCCCATGCCTACTTGTTGACACTCCTCTTTCCATGATGTGTGACTGACATCTTTCACATGCCACTGTGCTCCAATGAGCTGCATTTCTTTCATACATTCCCCACTGTGATGTCACCTATCTCCTACTCTGTTACTCCCCCTGTCCTACTCATACACTGCACGGAATGTGCTCATTTCCTATGTGACAGTACGATTCACTATCCTACCACTCATTTACATGGGATTGCCTACTAATGCTTAGTTACATGTCTTACACTCAGCTTCCCCCCTTAGCAACCCCTATTCGGTGGTCATGTTGTTTTCAGCCTGCTATTCCCTTACATTGTACATTCATGCTTTGCATAAAACCCACGTTTGTGGGTTTAATATTTTTATTTTTCTGTTTTTTTAAAGCACAGCCCGTTTGCGTGGCGCTGCGCTACGTTTAAACATTTTTATTTTATTTGTGCATGCTTCTACATCCACAGCCTGAGCATCTCCTAGAGCATCAGAAATCATATCCAGTCTCTTCTCACTCAGAGTGGTTTATAGGAACTGTTTTGACTATGTGATTTTCCAATACCTCCTTACCTTAAGGCAGGATACAACTGTGTGGCTTTCCCCTTACATTTCAGAGCAAACTATTTGACTGCAAAAACATTCTTGAGCTTCCTCATCTTTAAGTAGAAAGGCCTAACTAGCTGTTTAAAAAAAGGACTATTTAACATAAATAAATAAATAGAGGTATAAAATGAAAGAATAGACTATGCAAACATTCTGATTGAGAGAGAGAGAGAGAGAGAGAGAGAGAGATAGCTGAATGATAAGTTCAGACATGTAATAGAAGAAAAAAGAATAAAGCAGCCAAAATGTGTGGACAGGTGCAGACAGCAGTACCAACCGAGGAAGGGGAGTCATGACCACAGATGGCCATGCAGAAACTAACACCACAAGGGGAACAAAGGATGAAAGGGACAAAATACTTGAAAGAGCTTGTATGAATAATGCAGGATGGATGGAAAAGGGAGTACATGCATCGCATACAGTTATACAACCAGTTCAGTCAGTGGGGAAGGCTGAGGGTGCTGGGGTTTGAAAAGAAGGAGACATGTTGCAGATAGGAGGCGTAGGGATATGGTGTAGGAAGTGAAAGATCCAGAAGCTAGTCTTGTGAGGAAGAATAGGGTTTGGTGGATGGAGTGGCATGGAAATGCTGAGATAAGGGATGAGGGTAGCATTGGTAAAAGTGGGACCTGCCAGCCTGCTTAGAAAGGATGGGACTAGCCAGCAAATTTAAAACTATAACTATGGATGAGAAAGGATGGTTAGGAACTATAGGAGGTTGAGAAGCCTGTCAGAGATATGAACTTCATGTCATGAAAAGGCTTCATCTTAGCCCTGAAGGGTCTGTGCTACTCAAAGTTAGGCTTAAAATGTACAGAGGTGTAGAAGACGGTGATATGTACTCCGGCAGTAACAAAAGGAAAGAGACTCAGAAAAATAGCAAAAGAATAATCATGGGTGGCACAAAGGTCCCACCCACTGTAATCCCAATGACATAATTTCAATCCTCAGGATTAAGAATTAGAGTGATTGTGGGAAAAAGTGTGTCAAGGCCAAGTTTGCAGTACTTTAGAGTATTTGCCCTAATATGAGATACAGTGGCTTCAAAGTTAGCATATAATTGTATCATGATGTGAGTGGTAGAGCCACCCAAAATGCTTTGTACAGTACAACAGTGAGATTCAATGTCCACTGCTGTAAGGTGGGAGACTTATACTGTTTTTTGATATTGCTGGACTCACACCTGTTTTAGAGACATTTGCTTGGAACATTGTTGGGTAGAGTTACTATGCAATACAAAAAGTTTACAGAACATGAAGGTGGAGCTTCAGGCAGTGTTGTAGGAGGGGAATGATGATATTGCTAGCACAATGCAGATGTTACCTGTGAAAACAGGGACTAAGTCTTAAAAGGTAGTTATTAGGTTTACAGTCCAGGGGACAACTATGCAGCCAAACCCAAATTCTCAGATGCACCAGAGCATTGTCTGGTTAAGCAAGTTCCTCAAGGTCACACAGTAGGCAAATGAACCATGTACCACAGGAGCTATAGCTCATAGCCTTAAGCCTCTGTGCTAACTTTCAGAGATTCTTTTTCATATGAGCGGTCAGAAAAGACAAATAAAGTTGGAGTGGTGGTGGTGGAATAGTGATCTATAGAAAGGATGGCATCCAATGTGAAGTGAAAGAGGACCAACACCATCCATGAAAGAGACTATTGTGTAAAATGGAATCAGAACATATGGTAAGTGCCCATGTGATTAAGACAGAAGAAGGAATGCTGATAGAATACTGAGGTGTACTGGACCATAGACACATATAGGGCAGTGAATGTGAAGCTAAAGGACAAGATAAAGGAGCGGGAGTAGGAGGAAGTGGATCATAGTCAAGAGGCATCTTATTCTATAAGTAGCAGCTAGGAGAAGGGAATGCTTTTGACTAAGATCTTAGACATGAATGGTTCAGTCATCTGGTTCAGAACTGTGCCACAACTAATAGAATTCTGAACGTAGCCCTAAACAAGGTAAATGGCGGTAGTGATGCCTAGATGAAGGAACACTTGGACAACAATGATCATGCCACTGTGAGGTTTACAGTAAAAAGAACAATAAAAACAAATGGACAAAGCTGAAGTTGTCTGGTTTTGGTGGAGTGGATTATATATTTATATAGTTTCAGAATGTTTTAATATCAATTTTAATACTTTCTATACAAGACTGACACCAAATTCTGCATAAGTTACACTTCCCTTTGTTTATTCTTATTTTATGTCTACCAGTTCACTATTATCAAATGTTTTTTTCATCTTAATATTGTAATTTCTGTAGATGCTGTTACCTTTTATCATTAGTTATTCATTCCATATTTGTTCTTGTTCTAAAAGGAACCCTGGATTGAGCCTCCTATTGGTCAGGTTTTTATCACTGTTCTGCCTTGGTTATCAGAAATAAATAAATAAATATATACATGTAAACATATGGAGGGCATTCATGAAGGTATTGTTAAGTGTACACCTTCATATACATGTCACTGTATCCTTTCAGTATTCATCAAGGGCCATAACTCAGTGCTGCATGGAGCTCTATCAGAAAGACATGCAGCACCATGCAGGGCTGGTCTTTATCAAGATATCATTTGACCATGAAGATCAGCATAGCCAGCCCCCCCCCCATTACATCACAGTATTAAACACTGCTAAAAGGCTGTGTTCATCTACTTACCATTGCAATAGTACAGAGACTGGGGAGTATTAGACACCAGGAATAATTTATCCATCAATTGCCATAAATGCACTGGCATCAGTACAGGGATTGGGTGCAGTGGGGTTAATCACTAGACAGCAGGGACTTCTCAGCAGCAAAGTGAAATAACAGCAGTAAATTCAGGATGGGGATCGTATGCGGGGGGAATCACAGGAGGTAAGACAGGCCAAGGGCAACTACTGACACTGTGATGTGTGGTTTTGTGTGCGTGTATGTGTGTGTGTGTGTGTGTGTGTGTGTGTGTGTGTGTGTGTGTGTGTGTGTGTGTGTGTGTGTGTGTGTGTGCGTGTGTGTGCATGTGTGTGTGTCTGTGCGTACGTGTGCATGTGCGTGTGCGTGCATGTGTGTGTGCATGTGTGCTTGTGTGTGTGTGCGTGTGTGTGTGTGTGTGTGTGCATATGCATGTGTGCTTGTGTGTGCATGTGTGTGTGTGTGTGCATGTGCACGCACATGTGTGCTTGTGTGTGTGTTTGCATGTGTGTGTGTGTGTGTGTGTGTGTGTGTGTGTGTGTGTGTGTGTGTGTGTGTGTGTGTGTGTCTGCTTTGTGTACTTGTATGTGCAGAACAGTGAGTGTGGGAGGATGCCAATGCCTACATGAACACAGTTTACTACCATGACCAGAAGACCAGCAATGATCTGCAAGCTGCAGTGGTAAATGGGATTTAAGACCTGCAAATAAGCTAATAATGAGGTCTTGCCTTGCCATGGCTAACATGTCTCTGAATCATGAAATACTGTGATATGGGTGCAGGGCTTAAGCCCTTTAATGAATTTTTGGCATAATGCTATAAACTAATACTGCTGCTGCACTGATGTTACAATCATGTTCCATGGATCTTTGTGTGAATAGTTTTTACCATATGATTATTATTTAAACATTGGCATTCTATTTTCATTCTGATACCTGATGAAGTATTGTTTCACATGAAAGACTGTATAGTTTGTGCATATTTTTTGCATTATTAATAAACTCTGTGGTACCTGTGCTCGGATTATTTATTTAGACTTACAAATGTATCTTGGAACTTATACCTGCCAGTGCTAATGCTTTCCTGTTGTTCATAATACATAAAAGCAGACTTCTGAATATATTGAAATTTTTGCTTACTTCATCAGACCTTAGCCAAGATTCTAAAAGGAAAGATTGGAGGTCTTTCTTTTTTGAGTTTACCTTTCTTGATATTTCTCTTTTTTTCCACTTATCTATCTTTCCATTGCCATAACTGCCTATAATGTAGCATGTATATGCTGACACATACTTTTGATGTATTACTAACTACTGTCATACCTTTCAGCCTCTTAACACAAGAAATCTAGACAAAGCCTACAATAATGGGGGGGGGGGGGCACAGGCCCAAGAATACAAATCATTTTGTTAATATTGATCTTATAAGCTTAGAAAGTTGCTAGACTAATAGGATTTGTGTTAACATGCATTTTATGAGGGATATGTAATCTGAATCTCAAATGTATATTTAGTGTCTTCAGTCCTTAGTGATTTGCCAGAAAAACACAAAAATTATGAGGAATGCCAACAAAAATATAAGGAAAAAATATGAATATTCTGTACAAATCTGGACTCAAGAGGTATGACTACTGTTGGCATGCCCTTTGATAATGTGTTGTCATATTTTAGGCATATTATCAGCTCCTTTGTACAGGTCACTATCTATTGTAAATATTAAAATGCACACTTCATGGAGCATATTGGTGGCATGCAATAGAGATATTTATTTCGTTTTTAGATTTTTTTCATTAGTATAGAAGTGCACTGAGTAGCATTTTAGCTTATCTATGGTATTTTTATATCCTTAACATTAGCTGGAAATCATAATAATTAGCTTGTTATTTTATTGTGCATCCGCATTTATAACTGTGTTACCTGAAACTGTAATGATTTGCTTGCTAATTTTCTGTCTGCCACAATTACAGTGCAATGTTTGTGAATCTATGCCACTTTAATATTACCGTTTGATGTCTTATCTATCAACTCTCACAAGCTCATGCATTTCCTGTAACTACTACAGACAGTTTGTGACTATTTACTCCTTATCTTTGATCTCTGTTCAAAACTAGTTGCTTTCAGATTTCATTACTCTTTTAATGTCTCATAGACAACTAATAAGGTATGGGATATCCTGAGCAACGGTGATACTTCTGAGTAACATAGCTGTTTAATTTTTGTAGGTACTACCGAGTCCAAAACGATGCTACAATATGTTATATGTGTTTTTCCTGTTAGAAGGAGTAGGTTACAGTCATGGTCTTCTGCACTGCTACTCCTTTCACTGCTTTATTTTTGTTGTTTTATTTTTAATTTTTCTATTCCTGTTGCAGGATTGCATGGCAGACTGACTTCTCTGTACTAATCCAATGTTGTGCTACCTAATTAGCTCCTGGTCCAGCAGAAGGCACGGTCTTACCAAACCATTAGTGTTTCCTTTTCCTTTTGATCTTTAGGTTCCCCTGCTTTACTGATACTTTTGTTCATTCATTTATCAATACATTCATCCATTTATATGCACATGTACTTCCTTTGCAAACTGTTAATAGCTATCAGATGCCTCTGATCTCTCTTTTTAATCTAAGTTTCTTATCACTTCTCCTTTTTCTCTTTATCTACCCTTTTCACTATTTACCTGGCTATTAGCACAGAGGACAAAAGCTCTACCCTGTTAATGAGCTGCTTCTTGTTGCAAGGGTGCAGGGTTTGAATTTTTCTAACTTCATTTAAGGTGGGAGGTTGGCATAATGGTTATGGTGTTTACCTTACAGACACAAGAGATGCAGGGTTTGATTCTCACATGGCATAATTGGCTAGGCTTAAAACGACCCATAAGGGCAGTTAGCCTAGTATGAATTTAATCATTCTATGGGGATCCAGTTTCTGTCAACCTGGTATGAAATGATAGATAGACCATGCTGCTTTGCCACAGATGGTCTTAAACTGTCACCTCTAGGTTTTTGGTTACTGGCAAAGGCACTTACCTTCCCCATTGTGCCTTTTTTAGGCAGTGTCTGAAGAACAAAATTTCTGATTTGAAAATAACTTCCACAAATAAACTAACGGTTTTGTTGGTAAATGCTAGGAGCTTAAATCAGAAACCGCACTCTCTGGAAGCACCCCGTCTCCCTTCGATGTTTGTGCAGCCACAGAAATCTGGTGCAAGGCTGCAGACAGTATGCCTGGTTTGCTACAGTCACAGAAATATGGTGCAAGGCTGCACAAAGAGGGTACATCAACAGAACCTGGGAACTATAGACCCATAAGTTTAACCAACCTTATCTTTAAGGCAATAGAATGAATCATCATAGATTGTATAAATAAGGACATAGGGGACCTCCAAACACTAGATCTGACCCAGTCTAGCTTTGTCAAAGGCAGGTCATGCTTGTTAAACTTAGTGGATTTCTTCAAAAATGTCACCAGGGCCACTGACAAAGGTAAATCTGTACACATAGCTTATCTTGACTTAGCCAATGGCCTTTGACACAATCCCACAATCGAGCATCATTGATAAACTCACCCAGTTGAATATCAACCCTTCTGTTTTCAGGTGTGTATCAAACTGGCTCACTGACAGATCACACTCAGTCATAGTTGGAGAATTTACCTCCACCAGCAGACCTGTGTCCAGTGGAGTCCCACAGGGATCGATATTAGGCTCCCTATAGTTTGGAATATACTTCTCAGAAGTTCAGGCCAAAACAGAGGGACTGTGGCTGACTAAGACCGTCAATGACTGCAACTAGGTGCAATCACTGAATCCCCTAATGATGTAAGTATTCTCCAAGAAGGGCTCATGCAGACTTACAACCAGTGCCAAAGCCATGGTCTCAAACTCAATGCAAACCAATGCATTATCATCCCTTAAGGCAAAAACAATAACCCTACAGACTATCATATTAATAATAATACCCTAATTACCAACGCAGTAGTGAGGGATTTGGGAACACAGGTGGACTGTAGCCTTAACTTTGACTACCATGTATCTAGCGTGGTAAAGATGGCTTTCCACATTGTACACCTCATAAGCAAAGGCATTTCCTCGATAGCTAAAGAGGTTATATCTCCACTGTACTCATCACTCATCAGGCCAGTAATAGAGTACAATGCTCCCTTTGGTATGTACCTTATCAAACACCTGCATCAACTTGAGAGATCTCAGCGATTTCTAACTAAGAAAATTCATGGTCTCCTGCACAAGTCATACATTGACAGACTAAAGTCACTGTCATTGTATTCAACAGCATAGAGATTACTTATAGACAAACTGTGCCCAGCTTACAGAGCAATCTCCCATCTAAACCTAATGGAAATGCTGCACATATGCAAGTTGAATGGGACAAGGATCACCCAGTCTAGGGACCTTAACCTGGCTTGTGACATTAAAAAAACCTGCTGGAGAGACATATGTCTCTCAGAGGTCGCCACTCTTCTGGAACAAGCTACCAATTCATATGAAAAAAGAGCCCCTCTATCACTCTGTTCAAGCATAGCCTGGACGACTGGATGGGAAACTACAAATTTCTGCCGGGGATTTCCCCTTTGACCCTCTTAGATGTAGACGGTCATTGCTAGAAAGCCAATCATTACTAGACAGTCTCCCTTAGATTTGGGCAGTCGCAGATAGATAGAGCTTGAACATAGGCAAACTTTTGGGGTACATACAGCTAGGCTTCTAATGACTCTTGGGTTAATAGCCTAGTAAACTCCTTTGAACCTATGAACCTTGTCATTGCCATGCCTTTTTACACTCAAGGCTATATCAGTATTTTTTCCTGGAATCTTGCATGCATATATTGACACATACATTTGATGAATTGCAAATTACTGTTTGCATGTCCATTGACTATATTATTTTATAATCAATAATCTTTCAGGAATATTATCTCCTATTTTGTATAGTTGTCAGTATGACTTTCTTGCATTGAAACATATCTACAATTTTAACTATTTTGTTTTGAGTAAATTACTCATATCACTACTTTACAATTTACTTGAAATGTACTGGAAACAAAAGAGTTAAAAGGGCAGATTAAATTGACATCTGAATGTTAAAAGTATATTGTAGTCTAGAAAGAAACTTTTTATAAGTAAGAAAAGTGTATTGACATTTGGTGGCTAAACAAAATATGTTTTTATTATTTATATTTTTGGTATTATTGTTTTATTTACTTTTTATTGATTAATTCAGTTTTGTGATCTTGTGATTCTGTATAGTATTTAAACTATGACAGTTTCTTCTTTTACTCAGTTCTGATGAAATCTTGGTGGAGACAAAATCAATTAGTTGTGTTAAAACATATTTTGTAGTTTTCAATGCTGGTTTATAGTTCCTTTGTTGATTTATGATGTTTGTTTTTCATGTACCTATAACCATAACAATGAGGACATGGAATAAACTTTCAATTCTTTCAGTCTTATGTGACAAATCATTTGCTAAGATGGAAACACATCATTCCCTTGGATTGATAACTCTATCAAGGATCACAGCGAGTAAGAAATGCCATCTGGAGATCTTATAAGCTCTCAGAGAACCCATAAGCCATAATCAACAGTAAGGAGCTAAGAAACAGATGCCAGCTCTAATATAACTGGGTAGACAGAACTAGTCTATTCAGATGCCTCACATAAATAAAAACAACCCATCAGCTTTCTGGAATACTTTGAAGAAACTCAAGGAGAAGAACAACTTCCATGATAGCAACCCACCCAAAACTTCCAAATGACCATGATGTTGCAGATACAGTTGTAAATCACTTTAAATATATAACTGACAAACACTCTTCTCCCGATACCCCTTTATACCACATCCCCTACACAACCCTTCTCATTTAGGTTAGACACATTTATTGATATTGTGTAAAATTAAACCTCATTGATTCCCAGCAACATACAAGCTTTCACCAGCATTACCTCCATTATTGCTCTCTTAAGTACGTACCTTTAACTCCCAGTGGGTGTGGCTTGAGCCTTTAAAAAAATTAAGTTATCACCTTACAGTTCAAACAAATATTCATATCTCTGGAACTGTTAAGTGTTACTAGAAAACTGTAAATGGCAAACCATTTAGGAAAAAAATACTTTTTACATTGGTGGTATTCATTCAGTTTGATGCTTTAAACTGGATTTTATAAGCCAAAATAAAGACAGAGAATATTAATATTGTAATGTTGTATAAACAGTATATGATATGTCAGTAACTATTCAAGCAAGACACTTACTGATAGCAGGAATGAGGTTTGGTAACAAACCAATTTGTCCAGGGACATCTTCAAGAGGAAGTTAGATAATATTAGTGTGAGTTAAGAGGATGGGGGGATGAAAGGGTTAAATGGGAAGAGTGATAATTGGGAGGAAGTGAGGTAAAGGGGAGGGGTATAATGCGTTTAGGCTAGTGTAGTTGGGAAAGGGATCACATTTTGACGTGAACTTGCTTCAGAGCAGGGATACATCCGAGACGACCTATAGGAACTTTGGTGGTCAGATTAGGACTTGGGGTTAATAGGGATATGAATAGTGAGGTGAAGATGGTGGTATACTATTACCTTTATTTCTCTAATAATAGATTTCCAAAGCTATTGCAGTTCTATTGGGGATATTAATGGAGTAGGTTACGTAAACTAAAGGTTTGTTTTACTTTAAGCATTAATACGTTGGGGGATGTGAACTTGGTAGGCATAAATGAGGAAGGGCTCCGTTCAGTGTATGGGATTAATAATTGGTACTTATTAATTCAAATCTGTTCATCTCCTCCCCTTTTCTCTGTTTAACAAAAAAAAAAATAAAAAAAACAGTATTTTCATTTCATTAGTGACATTTGAGTGAAGAGACTTTGTCATGCCTCTCAAATGTTGAGTTTTAGAGCATGGTGGTTACAGTGGGCTTATCTGACTTGCAGGCCATGGTGATTGCATGTTCCACTCGGATACCTGGATAAGCAAGTATTTTTCATGTACATTTGCTTGAGATGGATTCATCGGTGGTTACTGTTTTGTGGGCTTTTCCAGGTATCTGCTTGGATTGGATTAGTGGTGGTTACTGTTTGTGGGCTGTGCCTATTCTACCAGTTGTTTCCAGGTTTTCACAGAGCTCCACACTTCTGCCTCATAGTATCCACTGTTTCTCATGACATTAAAAAGTAAAAATAAAAGTAGTGGAGAGATTGGAGGCTTTGGAGGTATATTCATTTAAGGAGAGCATTTCATTGAGAGAGGTTGTGCTGCCGTGTTAAAGTGGTTATTTTGCAGCAGTTGTGGAGTGAGAACAGCACTGTACACAATGGGTACACAGATATAAAGCAAATGGTGGCACTTCCTCAGTGACGGCAGTTACACAGTGATGGTGGACATCTGACTCTTGCACTTGATCGCCCTCAGTCAATTTGTGCAAATGCAGAGTGGGCAATTAGTTAGTAGCTGAGACATTGGATGGTCTTAGGTTTCCATTTTCTGATTTCCCTTCTCAACACAAAATAAATGTAGAATAGTGGTTTTATTTTGTGGTCAAAGATGCTCTTATCAGCATTTCAAGGACTGAAATAATTAGTAGCCTTCACATGATGCATGTTGATACAGGGCCTGTTGTTCCCAGCTACCCTGCAGTACCATCACAGCTGGAGAGGTGAGAAATGTCTTGTATGTACTTACACTACTGACACCCTGATATTAAGCACACATGTATGCGTGGTTTGTATGCTTAATTGCTTCCCAGGATATTGTTAACACCGCTTTTTTAAATGAGATTGGTGCTGCGCTTGGAGTTCCGTTTGCTTAAACGTCATTGATATTGACATAATTATATGAACACTGAGAAGGCAAATGTTTCATTTTACTTTCACATTGGGGAATAGTGGCACACTTCACATAGGGTGCATCAGTTTGTCAATTTTGGAAGCTTTAGGAAGTTCGATCAATCATTTTGTTTTATAATGTAATTCAACGTGGGTTTTCAAGGCAGAGTGCTCCCTCCCACACTGAGTGATCACGGGGTCCTGATGGCTGTGTGTGTGTGTGTGGGGGGGGATTTTGAGTGTTTGAGGTGAATGTATGTGTTACGCAGGATGTGAGGCACCAGCGAGTAATTTTCATTCCCCTTGCAGGTGCGGCAGCTCATGGCACTAAGGTGACCAGTACGTAGATTATATATTAAAAAAGAAAAGAAAAGGAAAAATACCCAGCATTGTGTCTTTTGGCTTTTTCCTGATTAGGGGTCGCCACAGCGGAACTCCGGTCCACTAATGATTGGCAGTTGATTTTTACATGCCGAGTTGCCAGCCCTGATGCACAACCTTGACGAAGGTACACCAATTCACGCCTGTCTCCACGCAGAAGACGTTCTAGCTGAGAATCAAACTGGACAGCGTCTTACTGTGAGGCAACAACACTACCGCAGCACCACCACCGTGGATCTGAATATAGGAATTGCTGGTGAACACAAGCAAATTGCAGTAATATCTATGTATTTCTAATTTTCAGTACTTCAGAGAATATTTGATCTGCCTATCATAGGGAGGAGTGAGGACAGCATAATGGTTAAGGTGCTTGCCTTACAGCTATAGTGTGCGGGGCTTGTCTCTCACAAGGAGTAATTGGCTAATTTTGAAATGGCTCACAAAGGTAGGTGTCTGGCTTACAGTCACAATGTGCAGGGTTTGATGCTTACAAGGGGTAATTGACTAATGTTAGAATGTCTCACAGGGTTGAAATGCCTCACAAGGGTAGGTGTGTGGCTTATAGTTACAATGTGCATGGTTTGATGCTTACAAGGGGTAATTGACTAATTTTATAATGGTTCACAGGGGTGAGGGTGACTAACCCCAAGACCCCCATAAACATAAGCAATGTTGCAGGCACAGGTTCCTTCAACGTGACTTAATTTGTGGCTCCTTTTTGGGGTTGTTGTTGCGTAGACACCTGCTCGCTTTTCATTTGTTGTGTCATCCCTCACTGAGTTGATCTGAGTATTGAGGTCCCTATATATAGTGTTATGTTTGTATTTCAGACGTCAGATCCTGGGGAAAAATGCATGTTAACATCAATCAGGTTATTCTAGCAGCAGCTTATGTTAAAAGAGCAAGATTTCAAACTTGTCCTTTAATTTGGGCCTTTGCCCCCCCCCTCCCTTTTTTTTTGTTGGGTTTGTCCAGAATTTGTGTTGAGAGGTAGGTTTTGGTGTCTTTGGCCAGACAGTTTGCATTTTGGTTTGCATGTATAGGGTCCAGGATTAAGTTAGTGGCTTGCTGCACTAATTTATAAGCTGTTCTCTATTATATACCTAAACGAGTTGTTGGGCGCTGATAGGAGTTAGGGGTACAGATCGGGTCAAGCATGGAATGAATTGTGGTTTCATCTGCAGCTCATGGTGCTTGTTGTTGGCTGGCGGCAAGTTTAGGGTTTTAGTTGTTGAGTGGTAGGATGCTTTGGAATTTCTTGGGAGATGGGCGGCATTGAAAGAGTTTTGAGGCATGTTGTTTTTCAGAGAGAGGGCTGCGATGGAGTGAAATCAACATGCCTTTGTGTTTCAGACTCACTGGTGGTCTGGAATTGTGGGGTAACATGTCTTTTAATAATTTTGTAAACGGGGAGCAGTGTTTAGATTTGTCCCTATTCTGGACTATTGCACTGCATTGTATTGGTTGTTGTTGGAGTTTTGCAGTGAGGGTTGGCATGATGGGGGATGTTTTTGTGGTCCCCCTGTATAATAGTTAGTGGTGATGTTTTAATGATTATGGGGGAAGGCAGGGGGCTAGTGCATGGTTTTACTTATATTTATTATGGGGGGTCTCTAGTTGTTGACCTGCATTTCAGTTGACCTCATATATTTCAAAAATACATGCTATCAAACAGCTTGTTAGTCCTGCCTCTTTTTTAAGTTATGAGAGTAATATGGGAACTGTGATGGTAATTTTGTTCTGTTGTTATGACTTTGCTGTCTGTGGTTGTGGGATATTGCAGTCCATGTTGCAGTGCTGGGTAAATTACTGGCACTGTATATTGAGAATTAGTCAGTTTGCAGGTGAATGTTATACTCGTTGTGAGGGGCATGCAGTCTGATTGATTCCGCATAGGTGCGCCATTCCCTTTCACTCCACAGATGCAAGATAAAAGGTGGAAGATATATATATATATATATATATATATATATATATATATATATATATATATATATATATATAGATATATAGATATATATATATATATAAACTATGATATTTAATCTGGCATACTCGAGTGATAGATAGATTTACATTTTGTTTTAATAGGGTCATTTAAAGGCATAGCTTCAGTTACTGCTGTCTGTGTCATAAAGCAGTTTTGTGGCAGTATGTTTCTTCTTTGGTGAAAGTATTTGCTGGAAGATACAGCAGTCTGGGTTACTGAGAATAGGGGATGTAGGGCCGGATAGCAGGTGTGCAGTTGAGCAAGGTAGGCCCTTGGCAGTATCTAAGGTTGTCATTAAGAAGTTTTGTTTTGTGTATGCAGAGGATTTACAGTTTTCTTTTCTTTTGAAGATGGGGAAGTGCAGATTGGTCATCAGTCAGTGGCCTGAAGGGAGTCGATTTGGACAGTGATGGATGTTGCTGCGGTTGGTGTTCTGACTGTTGGAGTTGTGAGCAGTGAGGTCACAGATGGAGAAGCACAGAGCAGGCATCAGTCAATTGGCCTGAAGGAAGCAGATTGGCTATGTGATGGATTTTGCTGGGGTGGATGTTTCTGCAGCTGGAGTGGTGCTTGATGAGGTCACAGGTAACACTATATTATTAGTGGCTCATTAAGGCATGTCAGAGTTAGTATGGTTTGCGAGTAACATGGGGACCAATGAGGATAAGGTAAGTGAGCTGCAGAGTGAAGCAGGTTTGGGGATTGTTTATGATGTCTTTATTCGCTGGCAGGATGGGAGGATGTTTGGACGAGGCAGGTACATGATAAAAGGATGTTGGGATGAGGAAGGTTACTATTTGGAGTTGCAGTTGTCTGGTGCTGAAAGTTTAGTAGAAGTTGTGGTGAAAGGGTTAATTTTCATTTGGACAATAGGGCAGTAGTGTGAGCTCCTGGCATTGTCAAGTGAGGTTTTGGATAGGTATATGGTAAGGCATTACAAGAGTTTGTTAAATTGTGTTTAAGCTTGGGAACAAGCTAAGGTAAGGTAGTTTAGCTGGTGAAGGTGGATTAGTTGGACAGCTAACATGGTTATGTGATTTTACAAACCTAGCAGGGAGAGTCATATATTTGAAGGGTTGTGGTAAGGTTGATAATGTGAAGACAGGCCGATTGTTGCTACTGACAAGATAAGTTTTGTGTGAGGATTGGCATTTGGTAATTGGAGGTTAGTTGGGTTACAATCTGGGGGACAGTGCCTTTATGGATGTGTTGGCATCATAGCCGGCATTAGGCACCAGCCAAACCCGCGGCCACAGGGAGCCCCCAATTATCTCCCAACATACGAGGGCCCCCATATGAAGCAGCCGCGGGTTTCAACATTGCTTCCTATCCTTGCTTGTCTCCTCGTTAATTCGGCAGCGCCGTCGCGCGATTCCATCTTTTTTTTTTTTTCCCCTGAAAAAACTTGCTTCCTTGATGGCTGCAGCCAATCAGGTCCCTTGCTTTACTTGTTAACTGCTCTCAATCAGGTCCGCTTCAGTGAAGCAAGGGACCTGATTGGCTGTGGTAATCAAGAAGCAAGTTCTAGCTTCCTGATTGGTTTTACCTTAATATTTGGTCTGTTGGTTCAGTTTTTTTGATTTTCGATGTTAGGCACATATCTGAACTGCCCAGATTTTTAAGAATATCCAGATTGTTTGCTTTATATTTTTGGTTTGTTCTTCATAAAATTTTGTGGTTTTCTTATACAGTAATGAGTATTGAAGTCACTAAAAAATAGTAGACACATACATTTAAGTTTTAGACTTTTTATCCTTCAGAAAAATGTATGCTAAAGCAAAGTCTGAAACAAGTTTGTAAGTTTATATAAGTAATATTTAAAAAGTGTCTGGTGCTGAAAGTTTAGTAGAAGTTGTGGTGAAAGGGTTAATTTTCATTTGGACAATATGGCAGTAGTGTGAGCTCCTGGCATTGTCAAGTGAGGTTTTGGATAGGTATATGGTAAGGCATTACAAGAGTTTGTTAAATTGTGTTTAAGCTTGGGAACAAGCTAAGGTAAGGTAGTTTAGCTGATGAAGGTGGATTAGTTGGACAGCTAACATGGTTATGTGATTTTACAAACCTAGCAGGGTGAGTCATATATTTGAATGGTTGTGGTAAGGTTGATAATGTGAAGACAGGCTGATTGTTGCTACTGACAAGATAAGTTTTGTGTGAGGATTGCCATTTGGTAATTGGAGGTTGGTTGGGTTACAATCTGGGGGACAGTGCCTTTATGGATGTGTTGGCGACATAGCCGGCATTAGGCACCCGCCAAACCTGTGGCCACAGGGAGCCCCCGATTATCTCCCAATGTACGAGGGCCCCCATATGAAGCAGCTGCGGGTTTCAACATTGCTTCCTATCCTTGCTTGTCTCCTCGTTAATTCGGCAGCGCCATCGCACAATTCCGTCTTTTTTTTTTTCCCTGAAAGAGCTTGCTTCCTTGATGGCTGCAGCCAGTCAGGTCCCTTGCTTTACTTGTTAACTGCTCTCAATCAGGTCCGCTTCAGTGAAGCAAGGGACCTGATTGGCTGTGGTAATCAAGAAGCAAGTTCTAGCTTCTTGATTGGTTTTACCTTAATATCTGGTCTGTTGGTTCAGTTCTTTTGATTGTCGATGTTAGGCACATATCTGAACTGCCCAGATTTTTAAGAATATCCAGATTTTTTGCTTTATATTTTTGGGTTGTTCTTCATAAAATATTGTGGTTTTCTTATACAGTAATGAGTACTGAAGTCACTAAAAAATAGTAGACACATACATTTAAGTTTTAGACTTTGTATTCTTCAGAAAAATGTATGCTAAAGCAAAGTCTGAAACAAGTTTGTAAGTTTATATAAGCAATATTTAAAAAGTGTCCCTATTTTTAAGCATTTGTACCCCTATTATTTTTGGCTTTGTCCAGATTTTTCATCCTAAGATGTTGAGAGGTATGCTGTGAGGATGGATAGAGGATGCAGGTTTTGCTGGAATGACATTGGGACCAGCAAAGCAGCTCTATTTTAACTGCCCTTGTAAGGGCGATTTCTAAAAGATCTGAAAAACTGTCCTTTTGAGGGCAATTTAAAAGGGCTGAACATGTCTGGTCTGTGTGTAGTAGAAGCAAGGAGAGGATTAGTAGCAGCCTTCTGGCAACTGCAGAAAAGGTAAGCTGCTGGGGTTATTTTTAACTTTATTTTTTGCTGGGGGGGTGGTTGAGAAAACCTAAGGAGAGGATTGTATAACTTTTTTCTGCAGAGTTATTACACTAAGATGGTTTGTGTGTGTGTGTGTGGGGGGGGGGGGGGGTGAGGGGCTGTGGTTGTAACAGTTTTATTTTATCTTTGTCCAGAATTCTTTTGCTAAGAGGCTGAGGAAGGAAGGCTTGTTTGTAATTAATGTCCAGATCTGATGTAGTTTTTTTATCTAGTCTTGCATAAGAATATTCAATATTGCATATTTGTTTTGTGTGCAATTGTGCTGAAATATTGGTAGTGGGGGGACAGTGGCTGTGAGAATGCTGCAGAATATACAGATGTTTTAATGTATACCAATGCAAACCCTGTTCTGCTAGTATATTTTGTGTATACCGGCGATGTTTACAACTATGCCTGATGCTACACCTTTGTTCTATGATAATGTTTTGCTCTGTCCAGAATTATTGTGCTGAGAGGTTGGAAGGGGAGTTAGTAGCTGTGAGAATGTTGCAGAATGTACAGCTGCTGTTTTAATGTATACTAATGCAAACCCTGTTATACTAGTATTGTGTAAACCGGCAGTGTTTACATCTATCCCTGATGGTACGCCTTTGTTCTATGATAATTTTTTGCTTTGTCTAGAGTTATCGTGCTGACAGGTTGGTAGGGGGGGGGTTACAGTCTGTGAGAATGTTGTGCAATATTCAGATGTTATTCCAGCATCTATATTTGCTGATAAGCACATTGCTTTTTATGTTATGCCGTTGTGTTTTTATTTTACTTTCACTTCATCCAGATTTATTGTGCTGAGCTACTGGGGGTAAGAGCTGTGACAATTCTGCAGACGGTACTGATGTCTTAATGCGTGTCAGTGTAACCCTGTTCTACTATCGAAGTTGATCATAGCAAAGTTTCAAACTTTCCCTGATGTTATGCCTTTGTTTTGCATTTTCTTTTCTTTTTTTTTTTTTTTTTTTTGGGCTTTGTCTGGAATGGAATTGTTAAGCTGTGAGGTTAGAAGAGAGGTGTAGGGGCTGTGAGAATGTTGCACAATGTTTAGCTGTTTGACCTGTGTTTTTGGTCCATTAGTCATCAAAAATGTAAATTCACACAATGCATGCTACTGGAAAAATCTGTTATTCTACCATCCTACCATCTTTATTAGTTCATAACCACAATGTTTTAAACCCCCTAATGTTACGTCCTTGTCTTGTTTTTTTTTTTTTTTATTTGTACCTCCTCTAGAATTGTGCTGATACTTTTGGGGGGGGACTATGAGAGTTCTGCAGAATGTACTGACTACTGTAATGAATGCTAATGCAATCACTGTTATTCTAATATTTTTCTAAGTTTATCATAGCAATGTTTGTAACTATCCTTGATATTACACCTTTGTTCTGCAGTTATTTTTAGCTTTGGAATTATGCGGAGAGGTTAGGAGGTTGGTAGGGGCTGTGAGAATGTTGCACAATGTCCAGATGTTTGTTAGTTTTGGTCTGTTCTTCAAAAATGTGGGGTCACACAACGTATGCTACTGCAAAATCTTATTCTAGCATCATTATTAGTTCATAAGCCCAGTATTTAAATTCTTAAAATTCATTCTTACTGTATTGCTGTCCATCATGTGTGGGTGTCTATGTCCTGCCTGCAAGTCTGTGTAACTGTCTGCCTTGTGTCTCTGTCCTGTGTGAGGGAGTCTGTGTGGGTGTCTTTGTGTACTTCTGTGGGACTGGCTACCTTGATGCTGTACAGAGGCTTGCCATAATGTAGCAACATTACTACTAAATGCCAGTCAGTGTGTGTGTGTGTATTTGTGAGTGGCTACCTTGCGGTGGTACAGGGGCCTGTCATAATGTAACATTAGTATTAAAAGCCAGTCAGTGTGTGAAGCTCTGTGTGTGGCTACCTTGCTGTGGTACAGTGGCTTGTCATAATTTATTGGTACTAAATTTCATTTATTTAACATTTGTTGACCGGGAAAGTCCGACTAGGACAGAGCCTATTTTTAGCAGAGGCCCAGGGAGAAATGCTGCAAAAGCATGTCTTTGGAATGTGGGAGGAAACCACACGAATGCAGGGAGGACATGCTGACTCCACACAGAAGGCACCCCAGCTGAGAATCGAACCAGAGAACCTCTTGCTGGGGGGGTGACAAAGTTAACTGCTGCACCACTGCGCAGTCCCAGTCAGTGTGTGTTTGTGTGTGTACCATTGTGAGTGGCTACCTTACTGTGGTACAGGGGCTTGTCATAATGTAACATTGGTACTAAATGCCAGCCAGTGTGTACCCTGACATTTCAAGTCTTTTTAATGGTTTGAATGTAATAACACTACACAGTGATTGTTAAATAGTGCTGCATGAGATTGACAGGGAAGAAGGCATAATGGCAATATGGTCACACTTTTTATATTCTTCTGGGTAGGGCCCCCAACTTGAATCTTGCTGGGGGCCCCCAAAATACTAGCACCGGCCCTGGTTGGCGTTGTGCATGGATTAAATTCCATTAACAGGGTGATGTGTTGGTCAGCAAATTTTATGTTGGTAATTGGATGTTTTGCCTTGTAATAGTGGGTATGGTGGTTGAATTATTAAATTGATCTGGGTAAAAGGAAAGCTATTGCTGGTCATTTTATATTATTTGGGTGGCAAAAGGTGACAGTTAGGTGAGACGGCTTGCAGCTGGGCTTGTCTTGTTTTGGATGGCTTTGGGCTTTTAGTGTTTTGGTGGTAAAATTTGCCAGATATGATCTGGGAATAATTACAAAGCTGTTGTGAGTATTTAGGATAAGTGAGGATATTTTTGATTTACAGAAGTTTTACAAGGGTATGGGTATTACTTTGGTATTGAAGAGGGATCATTTGGTTTAATTTAATTTACTTAGGCAACTGGTTGCACTGGGCATATATGTGGTAGAGCTTTGGGATATTGATGACAGGGATCCAGTTTGGTTCACAGAGGATGGGGTACACTGAATGATGTTTGGCTTCATATGAAGGAGGGGGAACAGCCTTGTTAGACTGGTGGGCGGAGAAGAGGAACAGGCTTGCTCTCTTCTATTCTCTTTTTGGTGTTGGATGTTTAAGTGGTAAATATAAGCAAGTGGAGGTAAGGACACCACTTATTTGGTGTGAGGTGGAATTCAATAAATGGTATATGAAGTGAGTTGTTGGACGCTGCTTTATAAGTATAGTAAGTGCGTAAAGGTATGGATGCTGATTAATGGGTCAGGATGAGAGGTCAAGCTCTCCTGATTAACATTACATGGATGTTTATGCTGTGATTAAAATTAGCTATACTATGTTCAGTTGTAATTAATAAATACTGGCTATCAAAACTATGTTATGGACGTTTAATAAAGGTCATCAAATGTCATTCAGTGTGATGTGTGTTTATTGAAGGGGACCTGGACAAATGAGGTTTGGTAACAAACCAATTTGTTCAGGGACATCTTCAAGAGGAGGTTAGATAATATTAATGTGAGTTAAGAGGTGAGAGGATTAAAGGGTTAAATAGGAAGAGTGATGATTGGGAGGAAGTGAGGTAAAGGGGAGGGGCTTAAGGAGTTTAGGCTAGTGTAGCTGGGGAAGGGGTCACATTTTGGTGTGAACTTGCTTCCCTCCCTCCCTTCCTTTTTTGTTTTGGATTGGTGATTATTGTGCTTATTTTATCAATGTGGGAAAGGCAGAGAAGAGGGAGAGGCTTGTCTTCTTCTCTTCACACTGTGGTGTTGGATGTTTAAATGGTAAATATAAGCAAGCAGAGGTTTCAGGTGGAATTCAATAAATGGTATATTAAGTGAGTTGTTGAACGCTGCTTCACATACCTCTCAACCTCTTAGAGTAAGAAATCTGGACAAAGCCATGAAAAACGTGGTACAAATGGGGACACTTTTTAAATATTGCTCTTACAAACTTAGAAAGTTGATAGAATAACAGGTTTTGCATTAGCATGAATTTTCTGAAGAGTATAAAGTCTAAAACTCAAATGTCTGTCATTATTTTCTAACTTCAATCTTTAATGATTGGCCACTAATTTTCCAGACAACCACAATTTTATGAAAACTGGTCCAAAAACATAAGGCAATAATCTGGACATGCTGCGAAAATCTGTACAGTTGAGAGGTAAGCTGCTTCATAAGTAAAGTAAGTGAGTAAAGGTATGGACACTGCTTACTGGATCAGGATGAGAGGTCATGCTGCCCTGATTAACATTACATGGATGTTGTGATTAAAATCAGCTATACTATGTTCAGTTGTAATTCATAAATACTGGCTATCAAAGCCATGTTATGGAAGTTTAATAAAGTCGTCAAAGGTCATTTGGTGTGATGTGTGTTTATTGAAGGGGACCGGAACAATTTTCTTTGTATAGCTGTGAGCTTTCATATGCAGGTCAGTCTGTGTTATCTGAATGTTGAGATATTTAGAGAAGTATGAAAATTATTACTATACAAATCAACAGTATACAAGTAATATTCAATATCTCTTTAGCTGCATTAGCTGGAGGTCAAATATCAATACAATTGTGTTTGCCATCATGTATGTGTTAGAATACAATATTTTGATATCTTGTACATAGCACAGTTTTGGAAAAATTATTGCAAATATGAACAAGCAATATATGACACCCCCGCCCCCACTTAGGGAAACCACCGTAAAAAACTTCTCCAAAGCCAACTTCATACTTCTTAAGACAGAAGTGGCAAACATCATGACACCCATGCAGATGGACAATAGAGGTACGACTGCTGAATCTTAAACAAATGCACTTTATAAGCACTTACATGAGTGCATGGATCATGCTATCCCTAATAGAACCAAGATGCTATCCTCCAAAAAAAGGAAGCCGATCTGGTGGTCCTCTGCCATAAACAAACTCTACAACAGAAGAAAGAAACTGCTGCAAAAAAGAGTAAAATCCCATAACTGGAGGAACGCCTTGGTCAACCTCAGTAAGAAGTTGAGATCCCTCATAAAATCCTCCAAAGCTAGTTACGAAAACAACATTGCCACTAACTCTAAAGACAACCACAAAGCATTCTATAGCTATGTCAAGAATTTCAATGGCAACACTCAGATCTGTTCTGAGTTACAGCACAATGGCACTAAATATGCAAAACCAACTGATATTGCCAACATCCTGGCAGATAGATTCAGTGCTAACTTTACCCCCCTCGCACCCCCTAGAGGGCCCATCTCTATACTGGAAGAATGCAAAGTTCCTGTAATCATGGCTGCACAGGTAAAAAACACACTCTCCAATGCCAAGAACACAGCATCCATGGGACCTGGCAATATCCCAGGCTGCGTTCTACACGAGCTACAGAATGAACTGGCACCCTACCTAAGTACCATGTTCAGTTATAGCCTCACCTCAGGCTTTGTGCCCACTGAATGGAGCACCGTGATGGTTATCCCACTCCACAAAGGGAGAGCCATGATGGACCCCGGGCACTACCGCCTCATTAGCCAGATGAGCCAGGTCTGCAAGGCCATGGAATGTATCATTATGGAACTCATAAAAAAGACATTGGTAATCTCCAAACTCTGGTCCCTACCCAGTTCGGATTTGTAAAAAGCAGATCATGTCCCCTAAACCTGACTGACTTCTTTGAAGCAGTCACCAAAGCCATAGATGAGGGTAAGGTGGTTGACACAGCTTATCTAGATCTTGCCAAAGTTTTTGACACCATCCCCCACTCTGGAATCATAGATAATCTCACTAAACTAGGTATAAATCCTTATGTCACAAGATGGGTTGCCAACTGGCTCATGGACAGAACCCACACTGTGAAAGTAGCAGACTCCAAATCCGACTTCAGACCAGTGACAAGTGGAGTACCACAGGGTTCAGTCCTTGGTGCTCTCCTGTTTGATATCTACTTCTTTGAAGTACAGGCTAACACAGAAGGTCTTTGGCTAACAAAGTTTGTAGATGACTGCAAACTAGGAACCATAATCGAAACTCCTAACAATGTGGATATTCTACAAAAGGGCCTCACTAAGACAGATGCCTGGTGTCATAGCATGGCCTGAAGGTCAATGCCAAAAAGTGTATTGTCATCCCCTTTGGTAAAAACTCTGTACCCATGAACTACCACATAGCTGGTAGTCTACTTAACGCCAAAAATGTGATGAGACCTTGGGACACGGGTGGACAGTAGTCTCTCCTTTGATAATCACATCACCACAGTGGTCAGAAAATCCTTCTACGTGGCTCACCTCATCACAAAAGGTTTCTCATCCAGAAAAAAAGAGGTCATTGTTCCCCTGTACTCATCACTCATTAGACCCATTATGAAGTACAACGCTCCTTTTGGTATGTACCTCACAAGACATCTACAACAACTGGAAAGGCCACAGAAATACCTCACAAAGGGGATTACTGGCCTCAAACAGATGCCCTATGCAGACCATCTTAAAAAACTCCAGCTTTACTCCGTTGTATATCGCCTATCAGAGGCGATCTCTGCCTAACATACAAAGCTATATCAAGCCCAGAGCTGTTGGACATGCTCCACTTAAAGAAATCCCAATCCTTCCGAGCTACATGCTCTAGGGACCAAAACCTTGCCACTGCAATAAACAGGACATGCTGGAGGGATAGATTCCTGTCCCAGAGACTTCCCATACTCTGGAACAGACTACCTATCTATGTCAAACAGAGCTCCTCATTAGCACTCTTCAAGAAAAATCTTGATGATTGGATAGGAGATAGGAAATTCACCCCGGGGATCATTTCTGTGGCTCTGCTCGACAGGGGCACAGAAAAATAATTTTCTTGGGTGGCGAAAGCCAGGGTACATTTTTGGCTAGGCTTATATAGGCACTAGGGCCAATAGCCTAGTACCCTCCTATGAACCTAGAGGAGTCAGTAGGAGTTAAGTGTAGAAATGCCTGGAGGTGCACTCGGCTGTAATGAGAAAATATACAGTAGCATTGCATATCCTCTAACTATTCTAATAAAAAGAAGTTTAAAATAAGGAGGATTCTCACTTATATTGAATGAATCAAACATTATCCCTCTATTTACAAGTTGCGACAAACAGAAAGCTGAAACTTACTGTCCCATGTCTGTCCTTAGCCCATTATCCAAAGTACTGGAAAGAGTCATGGATGTTCAGCTAGTGATCTTTTTCACTTCCAACACAGAATAAGCAAAACCCAACATGGATTTCACCTAAGTCATATTACTAAAAATGTTCTAGTCAAAGTGACTAATTACATTACATTTGACTGTGAAATGTGCAAATGCATGGCAGCCCTTTTATATAGATTTCTCCAACGCATGTAATACATTTAATAATTTACATGTACAAAGACAACATTTAGGCTGCACATGTTTTGTCATTCACTGATTTAAATGTTACATAAATAACAAGTAGCAGAATGTATAATGGAATTCCTCTCTATACTGCTGTGCCACTGGAGTGGCAAAAGGCACCATACTTGAACCTTAATGTTTCACTGTCCTTACTAATGATGTGTGCTAGTACACCAATGGCCAAAAAATACTGCATTCTGAAGGTACTTTTTCAATTATCTGCAGTGCACCCGACCTGTCAGAAATTGCATTATGTATGTAACAGTCAGTTAATTCATTAGTATCATGTCGCAGTAGTCAAAACTAATAATGAAAAAAAAAGTTTAGGAATTTAGGAATTTTTACCTAAAGGTCAAACTGATTACTTCTATGCATATTCTTATAAATAATACTGCAATCCAGAGAGATCAGTAGAAATGCTTTGAAATAATTATTGCTAATAAACTAACTTTTTCCAGAGAACATAAACACTGCACCTACACCAGTAACTTTAGCCAATATATTATTTACACTAAGACATCTTTATGAAACTCCAGCCATGGAAATCCTTAACAAAACAATATTCCATGAACTGAAATCAGGATACTACAAAATAACTAAATTTGCTGTACAACTACTAAACAGTACACATGCATGTGAAACTGATGTCTTAATGATACCCATTTGTTAACCAGGTGGATCCGCTGGACACACATTCCCTCTTCATGGGCAACCTGGTAACTATGTCTGATTACATGACTTGCTCAATTTCACACAGCAGGCAAATGAAGGCAGTGGGAATTGAAATTGGTACCATAACCTCAACCCTCTGCACTAATTGCCAGACTCCAGCATAACTAATTTGATACTTTTACATACTTTCACAATATTTTATGTGAATGGAAATGTCTTTCCCTCACTGTTTTTCTACCTAACCATACATCTGGCAGACATCTGAGATTATACAACAAAAATCTACTAGCAGTCAAAAAAGATCACACCCAAAGTTTGGAAGCTGAACTCAGAGCTATTTCTTGGCTAGTTTATTGTACTCCTTGCCAAAGAACTATATGACAAGAATAAATTTACATCCTTTAAAAGCTCACACTGATCGCTGTCAGTGTCACCCCTGTGTTACATATACACCTGCTCACCATGTTCTTTCTGCATATTCTAACAATCTCCACATTTTACCATATCAAATTTACTTCAGATTTAATTCGGACTATCTACAATCCTTGATCCCTAGTACAATCTCTAATTAAACTAAGCAGGAAGCTAAGAGGACTAATTAATTTTAACTCCACAGATTATCGTCACACCAGATCACCCATGTTTTACTGTAGTATCCTGTACCACCTCTTCATATTCTCTTACTTATGCCAGAAACCTATACTCACCAAACTTGGACTTAAACAGCAAATTCAACAAAATGGTTATCCTCAAACTACCACATTTTAAAAAGCCTTAGACTAAGTGGTGATATCCATCCAGATCCATGGCCAATACAACAACCAACCACTACTAACTGTCACTGCATTATAACAACCATTTACAGCAACCACTTCTGAACCCTACAAGGCCTAACATTTTTACATATCAGTCTTAGGAGTTTATGCAATAAACCTCCTGATCAACATGTTTGGATATCACAGCAGTCCCACTGACATCTTTGTAATCAATGGCTCCTGGTTAAAATAAATCTTTTGTGACAGTGAGATACTGCACTCTGATACAGAATGGTTAGATGAGATAGTAAAAACAAAATAATGTGGAGGCATCACAATAATGTATAAAACCAGTCTATAACTACCTCTTATTCCGACATACTCTCCCCCTGCTTTCTGATGTAGAAGTATCCATCACTGACCTAAAACTCACTGACCATAAGGGCAGCTGCATTACTGTAACCTACATACCACAGAAGACAAAATATATATGGCTAAACACATCCTTTCCTGTCTATCCTCCAGCATCTCCCAAGAAACTTGCATATTTGTTTATCTAAATATTTATTGGCTCACTATAAACACAAAAAACATCTCCAAAGACATAAATCTATTTGGCCTCACTTGACTCATTTCCTCTTCCATTAGACACAATAAATCACACATTAAATTATATATATACTTGAATGGATTCTTATCTCCTCCACTAGCTAACATTGCTCTTCTAGCAGTTTGCCTGATACACTAAGTGACAATCTATTCACTTTTGTTGTATGGCACCAAACCATATCCATAAGCAGCACCAATACAAACAAATGCCTACTCTTATAACTTTCAACAAAGAGACATTCACTACTAGCTTAAAACTGTTCAGCTGGATTGCACCCAGTGTCACATCATCACTGGTGAGATCAAACCACAAAGCTCCCACCTTTAAAACAAAAATCAGCTTGGTAATCCCAGCAAACCGTGTAATAGTTAGGGACTATTCCAAAGCAAACTACATCCTTTTGAGCTATAGTTTGTCAAAATTCAATGTCCCTCTCAACCTCGAGTTCACAGCAAACTATGTGGAATTGTTCATAGAAACCCTATACATCCATGTAAATGGCTATACAGAGGCTGCTGCACCTACTAAAAGTAACGCCCCCCTAGAAAAAATAAAAAACACTGGTGAAATCCTAACTTTAACAGGATATATAACAAAAAGAAAAATGTCATGGCTAAAATCAAGGAGAACAATTCCCATAATGATAGGCAATCTCTACTTAAACTAAACAGGACACAAAGAGGAATAATTAATTCCAAAAAGGCCAATTACAAGATCAATACAGCCATACAAGCTAAAGACAACCATGAGACCTAATACAGCCATGTCCAAAGCTTCAAAGACAGCATACTGGAAGTCAGTGGTGCCATCTTCACTGAGCAGAACGACATTCCAAAATTGCTGGCTGACAAATTCTGCTCAGATTTCACCCCCAAGTCCAACCTTATGAAATACTTTACTTTATAACCCCCAACTGATAATAGGGATCAGGTCTTTGCAGTGCTCACTAAGACCAAAAACACAGTCTAAATGGGCCCCAACAATATTCTGTAATGCTTCCTAAATAGCTTGAAACATGACCTGTCATGACCAGCTGAGTCACTTCTCAACTATAGCCTCAAAACATGCTTTGTACCATGAGAATGGAGGACTTCAACAGTTATCCTACTTAATAAGGGTGGACCATTGACTGACCCCAAAAGCTACAGACCTACTAGTTTGACTAGTTTAATATGCAAAGCCATTGAAAACTTATCTTGGAAATAATTAGCAAAGACATAGGCAACCTTCAGACACTGGACCCAATCCAGTTTTGCTTTGTTAGGAGAAGGTCATGCCTATCAAACCCAATGGACTTCTTTGAGAAGGTCACCAAGGCAATGTATGACAGGAGAATTGTGCATTGTGTCTACCTAGACCTGGCTAAGGCATTCAGTACAAAAACACACTTAGGTATATTTGACAAACTCACTGAAATGGCCATAAACTCCTATATAACTCACTGGATTGCCAGCTGGCTGATAGACAGTACTCAGGAAATCAGGACTGGTGTTGCCACCTTCACTCAAAGACCAGTTTTAAGGGGGAACTTTAGAGCTCTATGCTGAGACTGCTCCTATTTGAGATCTACTTCTCAGAGGTAAGGGCTGATATCAAGGGCCTTTGGTGACCAAGTTCACACAAGCATTTTACAAGAGGGTCTAATACAGACAAATGACTGGTGTCAAAGTCACAGATTAAAACTTAATGCCAATAAATGCATTATAGTACCTTTAGAGGAAGCTACCACCCAGGCATATTACTCCATTTATAAGACAACCCTAAGAGTCGATCCAGTAGTCAGAGATCTGGGAGCATATGTAGACAGTGATCTAGCCTATGACCAACATGTAGCCTACATCGCCCAACCTATTAGTAAGAACATGGATGACAAGTCAAAGGAAGTCATAGTACCACTTTATTTGGTCCTTATCATACCTATCATTATAATGCCCCCTTCAGCATGTATCTGACCAGATATATGTAACAGTCAGAACATCCACAAAGTGCTATACACACATTGTCCTAGATAGCTATCTATATATATATATATATATATATATATATATATATATATATATATATATATATATATATACATATATATATATATATATATATGTGTGTGTGTGTGTGTGTGTGTGTGTGTGTGTGTGCATGTATATCACCATAACCCTATCTCTGTACTCTATGTCTTACAGGTTACTGGCATACAAGGTATCCTCAGATCCAGCTCTGATGGATCTTTTGCACATCCACAACAGGAGCAGCATCACAAACAGTAGATCCTTGGATTGACATTTTGCTTGAAACATAAATAAGTCATGTTGGAGTGACAGATATGTGTCTCAGAGGATCCCCACACTCTGGAACAGGCTCACCATCCATGTAAAGCAGAATCCATCCCTAACCCTATGTAATCATAACATTGACCAATCAATGGAAAATCAGAAATATACCCTGGGTCTGGCCTCCATGTCTCTGATAGACAGAGGCAAACAGTAATGCCCAAAGTAACATAACCCCCACCCCACACACACACACACACACACACACACACACACACACACACACACACACACACACACACACACAAATACACACATAACCACTGGAAACATCCTAACACAAACTCTCTTAATAAACCCCAATGACACATAGGAACACAATTGGGTTGAATCGCATGGCTAGGCTTATTAAGACCCTGGTGGTCATTAGCCTAGTATATAGCTATGAACCTATGAATGCAAAACACATCCTCTAGTTGATAACATCACACATTTTAATGCTAACTTTCTAAATGTGCTTAATTCGTTTTCTCCTTTCATGTATAACTGAGTTAAACCAAACCCAGCACCTTGGGTCTCAAAATACACTAAGCAGCTTAGAAAATAGAGGGACTAAGCTTGGAAAACATGGTTGCACAATAAAATTCATAGCAACTCACAAACATTTAAAACATCTCCATAAATGTATTAAACATTACATAAAACTAGACAAAAAAATTCTGTATTAGACTCCAGGACTCCCACTCAACAAGCCCAAATGTTTTGGCACTCCATTAAGAAACATATTAACCCTGGAAACCTAAGCAGCATGATTGTATAGCCAAACAATTCGACAACCACATCATCAATTCAAATAACCTCACTATCTAATAATACCTATACTACTACCCTTACTATTCCCCCAAACCATCAACATCCCTTTTGTCTTCAGATTTTAACCTGAGCCAAATGCTTCTATCAAGAAGAATCTCTACAACCTAAAACCCATCATAGACACATCTTACAAATTGCCATTTGAGTATGTCAAACTCGCTATAGATGCTGTTGCACACCCCATATCTATTATAAATCACTCCTTCTCTGAGAACTATGTTCCAACACCTGGGAATATTTCATCCTTCCCCTTCTGCTACATGCATAAAATTCAATAACTATAGACACACCGCAAATATATCAACTCTATCCAAAAAATAAAAATAAATAAATAAAAGTAAGACACTGAACTACAAAAAATAAAAAAGGTGAACTTTCCTCTCTCTCTATATATATATATATATAGATATATATATATATATATATAGATATATATATATATATATATATATATATATATATATATATATATATATATATATATATATATATATATATATATATATATATATATATATATATATATATATATATATATATATATATAAGGCCAGTGACTTATGTAACCTCCTTCCTCTTTAATTTTATTAATGCTCAACTCCTCTTCATCCAAAACAACCTACTTTCACCACCTCGACATGTATTTGACCCAAGCATTGCACAACCACATCTTTAAATAATTTCAATAACACTGTAAATAACTACAGAAATGCAAATTATCTGGTCTGCACACTATTTCTGGACTTCTCCAAGCTACTCAACACTCTATTACACAAAACCCTATAACACTAAAAGTACTATTTTGGTCTCTTCCACTCTGCTCTCTCCTGGACTCTTTGTTACCTAACCAACAGACACCAAGGTGCAAAGTGTCAAAAAATGTCTCATTCTATCTCTACATATCCAGTAGTGTAGCCATGGTGGGATAAAGGGGGCAGCTGTTGTCACATACAAAATAGTAAGAGACATGACAGGGAGATGACAACTGATCAGTAGTGCAGTAACAGTATTTGTTTCTGCACAGGCATTTCTGAATGCAGGTACTGTAATGAATTCTGATATTTTTTAGTCAGGGTAGCAGTACTGAACTGCTTCAGCTATTTGTGTGCAGCATAATATTGTATAAGTTGTAGCAAGTGGCTTAAAACAGGTTTAAAAGCAGAAGTAGTCTTGTTTTCTTTTTTGCTCCTTGAGTTGGGAATGAACTTGGGAAAGAAAAGGGTATTGGCTGGCTGACCTTTTTTTTTTTTGCTACTCGACTTGAGTTGAGGGCACTAGATGAGACCGCTGTGGCTCTGCCCATATCTGTTGGTGCCCCTTTAGCATCTAGTCAAGGCCCATGATTATTCAATATATTTACAAATGACTTTCACAAAACCACTAATCAGTCCACTCTAGTCCAATATGCAGGTGACTCTACAATCACCTGTCATGACATGTCCTTACAACAAATACGGCAACTCACCCTAGTATCTTGTTCCTCTACTGAAACATGGCGAAACCACTTCCAGTTGCTTCTAAGCCATCCAAAAGTAAACTGATGTTATTCACCCCAAGAAACCTGTCTAAGCACAAAATATTGTCTGTCATTACATTACCTGACAGCACTATAATCAATCTGGTCCTTCACACTAAACTCTTAGGCATTATAATGCATGACAAACTAAAATTCAACCACCGCATGCAAGTTGTTGTAAATAAAATAAAATAAAATAAAATAATAAAGGAGTAGCTTTACCCACATATGTACTTAAATTGTAAGATTTTGAATCATTATATTATATTGTTTTCTTTTCTGGAGCTTTTTTCGGTGGGAGTCTGCCGAAACTGAACTTTGCCCGGTCAAACTTTCCCAGTAAACAAACATTAATAAATAAATAAATGATATATAATACTAGTGTATCCTGCTCAAGTTGCGACATTATCTAATGATATCTCATATTACGTAAAACCCTGCCTCTTAATTTTATTATGACTCAATAGGGATTTTTCCTTCTCCTGTACTTAAAGAACATGACGTGGGTTAACCTACTTCATCAACACCCTTACAGTTACTTAGTACCCTCCCTCCTCACTGCTTTTAAAACTACATCCCTATGTCTGTAGTATATTTTGGCCTGTCCCTCCACACCTCTTTGTAGCTGCAACCCTCTTTTAGGTATTACTCCATTTCCCATCTGCCATTTTTTTCTTTACATCTTAGGTTATCCTCACACCTTTAATCTCGACACTCCTCTTCCTATACCCTATTCTGTTTGCTCCATACATCATGCACTGCCTCTATATCCACCTAGCACTGTCTTCTTTCTCTTTCTTTCTATGACATTCATTTATAGTTCTGCAATTTGAGAATGTTATTAGTACTCTTATTTACTTAAAAATGTCATGATGGTGATATATATATGGATCTAGGACATTTCACAGAAAGCAAATATCACCAAAACTCAAATGTCCTAACACAAATCACCGAAAGCACAATTCACCGAAAACACAGTTCACCGAAACACATTTCACTGAAAGTTGTATATGGCCTTGTCCCCACTGTAGTGCGACCCTGGAGTTAGTATAAATAGTAGGGTGGGGTGTGGGGGGCACCCCCCCACATCAGGGAGTGTGGGAGGATAGCCCCCCACATATTTTAAATATATGACATGTTTGGATAAGAGTAATATATTGCAATTGCAAGTATGCATGTATATAGTTCAAAACATTTAAAATATGTGGGGGGGCTATGCCCCCACACCCCCCCAATGTGGGGGGTGGTGCCCACCACATCCCCCTACTATATATACTAACTCCAGGGTCATACTACAGTGGGGACAATGCCATATACAACTTTCGGTGAAATGTGTTTCGGTGAATTGTGTTTTCGGTGAATTGAGCTTTCGGTGAAAAGTGCGCACTAAGTTGAGTTTTGGTGAAATGTGCTTTCTGTGAAATGTCCTAGATCCATATATATATATATATATATATATATATATATATATATATATATATATATATATATATATATATATATATATATATGTTTATCAAAGGGAAGAATATAAATCTGTCTCTTTCTCTCTCTCTCTCTCTCTCTCTCTCCTGCTCCTTATATCTATCTATCTATCTATCTATCTATCTATCTTAAGAATATGATCTGAAAATATTCTAAAGCACTTTTCAGGCTGACTCTTTCGAAGATATTATTTAAAGTAATTGTATTTCTGTACTTTTCCTTCCTGTTTAATTAGACTCATTACCATAGCTGTATTTATTTAAGTATGCATGTCTGTATTCATTTATTCATTTTGAGTGGTGACTTGAAAGATAAAAAATAAGACACTGAACTGCAAAATAAAAAAATGTGACCTGCTCAACAGAACATTCAGTTATACATTTTACCTAGAACGGAGGAGACATACCAACCACGTATGAGACATTTAACAATTTAATGCTTCTATATTTAAACATCAGTGCTCAACTGAAATGTCATGCTAGGACTGAATCAATGAAGGTCATCCACTTTACATGGAATTACTTCAGGTTAAACCAGTACTCTCTTCTGATTACAAGGATTCTGATTTGTATTCCCAACTGCATTTTCATCTATACTTTGATAAAAAACAATATGTGGATATTGAAACGATAGTGTGTGTGTGTGTGTGTGTGTGTGTGTGTGTGTGTGTGTGTGTGTGTGTGTGTGTGTGCATGTGTGTGTGTAAGTATACACTTCACACACACACACACACACACATGCACGCACGTACGCACACACTCACACACACACACATAGTGAAAGACAGATGAAAAGATAAATGCTTGTGTGAGCATAACTCTATATTTGATTTCAAAAATGTGTGTGGGTATACAATATACTTTTCTAGGCAGTTGTCAGTAGCAAATAGCTCTCTAGACTAAGAATGTGACATGCTTAGGGACAAAATATATGTGTGGAAAGACATGTCCATAAAGGGTGTCCACAACAAAGATTTCAGTGCAGGAACTGACATCTACATACAGTGGTTTCCATTGAAAGCCTCACAAATGTAGGCAATATTAGATATAGGCAATATCTTCCATGTAATACTTCAACTTCAGCAAGCACATGGCAAGACCACTTTAGTGATCTCCATGTTGAACACAGACCAAAACGTATATATAATACACAGACACACACACACACACACACACACACACACACACATATATATATATATATATATATATATATATATATATATATATATATATATATATATATATATATATATATATATATATATATATATATATACATATATATATATATATCATTAGCATAAAGTGGGATACAGCCTCTCAAAATAAGTGGTGCAGGGGGTTGCCCCTGCATTTATTGGGTTTTCAGTATTTTGAGATTTCAACATTTTTGGTTTCAATATTTTGAATTTTTCAACCAAATGCATGTATTCCCACTCACTGGCCTCACAACGATGCAGTGTTTCAGAATTTCATGGACTGGTAGCATACCATGCTAATATCTGCCAGCCTTTGTTGAGTATAGAAGTGTGAGTCAAATTAATAAGTCTTGTACAGGAAGCCATCTTTGTTGGTGAAAATGGATGATTTCCTCACTAGGGCCCATGCAGTTTGGTTTCATTTACTGGCTCAAGCAATTGTGATTGTTGGAGGACAGGAGAATTGAAAAGCCTATAGCCTGCTTATCCTTCTACAGAAGAGTCATGGAGATGACATACTGATGTGATGCAGACCATTCTTGAAGCCTTAGTGAAACCCACAGCAATGTACAGTGACCAAAGTATGACTTTATGAGGGGACTGCAGACAGGATATTTGAGAGGTATGCTGATGCCTAACAGCCCTCAGTGGTCTTCTGCATAATGCCACTATAGAGGGGAGTGGGCCTTCTGGTACTGTATCAATACCTCCTCCATGAGAAGCCAGGTTCGCTCCCAGTCTCACTCTTCTCCTTCATTCTGTCCTTCAATACTCATTACCAGCTGGTGACCCAGGCTGGGGGGTTAAAAAAATAGTGAAGCCGTAAAGCTGTGGTGTCATGGACAGTGGGGTCTCAAGAGAGAGAGAGACACTTCCTCAGAAGACATCACATCTTGCAGAACCACCCCAGATTAACAAAAAGAAAAAAGTCTTGCAGATGAGCATGTGTCTGATGCAGGACATATTATCAGTGTGAGAGATGACCAGAGTTACAGAAATGTCATGGTTTCTAAAAGGATGTCTTGAATGCTTCAGATAGACAACAGTGCAGTATAATCATACACGGATGCACATGCAGCTGATATCTGGTAATAGGAGGTAGTCTGAGTATTATGGCCATATTGTATACAATACTGAACAATGTAAGGCAATGTTTAATAGAGAGTTAATGTGGGTCATGCATATTAGTAATACAGTTACTGCACACACGCAAGTTAACTGTAATAATATGTTCACATATCACTCCTAAGCAGTAATAGTAGCTGTACTAACCAGTATCTCATACTGTTATAAAAGGGTTTGTCATAATGGTAAAATGCAGTTTTATGTGTAAGGAATTCAACAGTTAAGATTAGCCTGTTATTCAGTCATGCATGACTTCTTGTTGCATACTTGTAAGAAAAGTAATATGATTACATAACAGCAGATGTGATACTTGGTATGTAGTCCCAGTAGTGGCATACACAGGTAAAAATAAATGTATATAACATGCATTATATTTACATGAATATTTTAGCAAACACATGTAATCAATATTATAGATATGAACAATAAAAGTGCTAGTTTTGCTTTTTTTTTTTTAATGCACTGTATCATTGCTTCTGAGTAAAATGTGTATAGTCAAAAAGCACTGCATTATCAACTTAGTGTGCCTCTGTTGATTGTAACATATCCGGCAGGAGTAGGTTACCAGTACAATTATGGTATTGTTGTTTAATATGATTGCTGGGGTGTTGTGCTGTTGACTTTGCTAGATGTTGCAATGTGGTTTATGGAACGTGCTAATGTAATAAGATATGCAAACGACGTTTGCCGAAAACTCATCTAAGTATGTAGAGGATACAACTTAGCAGTGACACTGTGAGATAATCATTTTTCTGTAGGTGCACAACTTATGCCAAAAAATCAGCTAAGTAAGTATAGGATACAACCTAACAGAGAGACTCTGAGATAATAATCTTTCTATTGTTACACCTTTTAGATGTCATCACAATTAATTTGCGTATTACCCAGGAGTTTGCTACTTACCTATAATAATGTTCTTATAAGATTGGTTATCTAGGTTATCACTGTGTATCCCCAGCTTAGGAATATACAACTAAAATTATCAGCATCTAATATCATTTGGTATCATTTATTTTTTGGCATTTGTTTACCAGGATAGTCCACTGGGTCATTGAGAACCCATTTTTAGTGGAGGCCCGGGGAGAAAAGCTCCACAGAATACAAGAAATTATAACAAATATGAACAATTAGCTGAAATAGCACAGTAAATACAATATATGGGTATTAGACAAAATGAATAAATATTAGACTTTTTGGTGAAAACTCACACGGATGTTCAGAGTATGAGAATTAAATAGTTATATAAAAAAGTTAGAGGAAGAATACAGATGTAGTATGTCACTATGTACAGCTATTACAAGTTACCAATACAGCATGAAATAGTGGTTAAGCTGTAGAATAAGTTGACTGATGTAACGCAGGAAAAGTTATACGCATTTTTTAACTAAAGAGAAAGGAGACAATATTGAATATAAGGTATAGGAATGTGAGGCCAGCTAGAGAAGTGGAAGAGGTCAGGACTTAAAAGTTGGGGGACATGTACAGTTATATTTCCATAATAAGAAGATAGTATGTAAGGACGTTTTGAAAGTTGCTAAGTTTACAATGGATCTAAGTGATATGGGAAGAGAATTCCAGTTTTTAGCAATGGAGTAAAAGTATAAAAGTTGGCCTGCGTACTACTCATCGCTTACTTTTTTAACCCTCTGTTATATAACTCTTTACTCTTCCGTGTTACTAATTTTCCTATTTATAACAAATTTATATTTATGATTGTATTCTCTGAATGGAAAAGTATTCACTTTGTATCTTTATGGTATGATAATATCTACATACTTCAAAATTCACATTGTGCCTACACCTCTGTCCTATGTTAGTGTATATATATTTCTGTATTAACTTTGTATTTTCTGTGAAATATTTGAATATTGTGGTGCTTTTCTCACCAGGCCTCCAATGAAAATGGGTTTCTGACCCAGTGGACTTTACCGGTCAACAAATGTCAATAAACGAATAAATAAATAAATAAATAAATAAAGTAAAATGTACCTGTAATAGTTATTGATTTTCAGATCTAAGGGACCATTTGGTAGGTAGTTAATGAACAGTGAGGCAAGAGCAGGACAATCAGAGGGTTTGCTTACTAATTTGTGAGCAGTTGTCATTTGTATATAGGAAAGATAATGTAGTAGATTTAGTCACTTGAGAGTGCGTAATGCTAAACAGTGGTGACTGAAATAAGAGCCAATGGTTGCAAATCTAACAACATTGTTGCAACATATTTCAAGTTTTGGCTATAGGGTAGAAAGTAAGTTATTTAGTAATGGAGCTTAGGGAGGGTAACAAGATATGCAATGGCTAGAGGTTTTTTTTTTACTGGAGGAGCTTAGAAAGTGTATCAGGATAATATTTAATTACTATGACTGCATATAAAACACATGCCAGCAAAGATGTCTATATAACAAATGCTAAACATAAGTATTCACAGTTTATGAATAAAAGATGCAATTTTTTGATGACCTTATAGTTACATTTTGAGCACATGCAATGTTCATTTCAATTATGGTAGTGAGACTGTATGCATGTACAATGTATGCAGAATATAATATACTATACTGCAATATAGAGGTACCTTCCCCTCTAGCAAGGGCTACCTACTTAGTGTAATAAATAGCCCTCCTACTTCAATTATGTGGTTATTTCACCTCAAAACTTAGTTTCAGGCAAAAGCACAAGTAAAGATAAAAGGCAGTACCTCCCATCACCTGTACTACTCAGTGTAACTCTTTCCTATTGATAAGTACTGCAGCAGAGTTAACCCTAGTAACACTCAGAAAAGGCACAGACCGACTTCTCAATGCAAAGATTAATGTACTTAGCACATTTCTAAACTATTTTTAATACAATTTTTTTTATCCTGCTACTAACTTGCCATTACACCTTTAACTGTTAATTATTTTAACTTAGTTCTCTTGTTGGCGTGTCTTACCCATTTATGATAGATTACCAACATCAATGTTTTAAACTCCCTCCAGCTGTGACTGTTTTAAGCCATCAGCAGCTGTGCATTTCTGCACTGTGCTTCGTTTCCCTGTAACACAGAATAGCCTTAGCATGCCCGATACAGACACGAGTTAATAATTATTTTCTGATACATTGTAAGGGAATAGTCCCACTCCACTCAGCTTCCCTGCATGTGGCTTTACTATGGTATCCACCCTACCCTCATCTCTCATTCCCACCCATCCCCTGTGTCATTACCTGTAAAACCTTTGCAACTGAGCTGTTAACCAATCACCAAACCCTCCTAATTTACATTCTACCAGTCTTAACATAATTCCACAATCAGTCAATCAAAACTGCTCCACTAATTACCTCACCCTCCTCATCCTTGTGCTAAAAACATTTCCTTTGCTCATATAATTCAGTTCACTCAATCTCTACTCAGGTGTAGTAACTGATAAATAAACATTCTGAAAAAGACTTATATTCCTTATACTTATTCAACTAAATTAACTAAAACAGCCCTTCTATTTAAGTCACACATATACTCTTCCATACGTACACACGGACAGTGTCCTGTCTCACAGAGGGGTTCCCAGTGGAAGTGGGTGTGCACCAAGGTTCAGCTCTGAGCCTACTGCTGTTCATACTGGTGATGGATTACATTAGCAAACATGATGGAGGGGACAGATCAACAAAGTTGCTGTATGCAGACAATGTGGAATTACAGTCAGACTCTGAGCAAAAACTTCAGCAAAGGATAGGGAAATGGAATGCAAAACCAAGGCACATGGGATGAAACTAAGTACAGAGAAGACAGTGGTAATAGCAGCAAATTGGAGAGATCAGAAGAAGCTGAGAATAGAGATAGAAGGGAAGATAGTGGAATAGGTTAATAGCTTCAGGTATCTGGAAGGTGTGGTTGAGGAGAAGGGAAATCTGAACGAATGAGTCAAAGCTAGAATCAGAGGGGCTTTAGCCAACTGACATAGAGTGTCAGGTGTAGTGTATGAAGAAGAAGCTGAAAAGTATGGTGTGCAAGACAGTGGTGAGACCAGTACTACTGCATGGTACAGAAACCTGGGCAGTAAAGGTCCAGATGAGAAAGCTACAGGTGATGGAAATTAAGTGCCTGAGAATGGTGGTAGGTTGCACACTGTGGAACAGATGAGGAAATGAGGAAGTAAGAGCAGAAGCCAAAGTAGCTCCAGTTGCAGAAAAGATCAAAGAAAACAGATTACGGTGGTTTGGGCACACATGCAGAAAATATGAATACAAACAAAGCAGCGCTGAATAAAGAGCCTCCGCAGATCCAAAATATGTAAGAAGTCCAAAACAGAAGAGGCTCACCACGACCACTTAAAACACAAAAAAACTCTTTAATACTGCAGCAAAGTAAGTGCTTTCAAGTTACAGGAATGCTTCTTCAGACTTTTCACACATGCAGAAAAGCAGAAGACAGTCTGGTGAGGAAGATTTGTGACAGACAGGAAGAAGTAAGAAGAAATAAGGACATCCAGCAAAGAGGTGGATGGATTGTGAGAGAGAAGATTTGCGAGAGTCAGGCATGAGTGTTAAAGAAGGCAGGGGTGTATCATTGACTCGAGGATATGGTGGCAGTTAACATGACATCCTGAACCCATGTAGAAACGAATGAGAAAAAGGAGGTTGATGATAATGATGATGATATACTCTACCAATAAGCTATTTTTTGTGAATAAAACAAGTACCTTCTTAAAGCAACCATTACATCCCACATAAAAAAAGTCCATCACCATCAGCCTACCCCTAACCCTCCTTCTCCTATTAATGCAACTTGCTGATAGCTTATCCAAACTGCTCCCTACATTATCTCAAAGAACAATCTAGATCAGAACTTAGCATAAATATTGCATCAACCCTGGACAAACATGGTCCGTTTTATTACCTATGTTATTAGAAGGTAAAACATCATACATATTAAACACTAACACATTTAATATTCACTATTCTTACATCAAAAACTTTCTTGCCAAATGCAGGTACCTTTAACAAAAGCTGACCTATTCCGGAGATATTCATGTCAACCAGGCCTTATGGAACTATATATATATATATATATATATATATATATATATAGATAGATAGATATATACCCACATCCACCTCATACACTCAAAATGCAAATTATAAAGTAAAGACCAATACATTGTCTACATCATCATTGACAGTCTTAAGAATAAGTGGTCCACCCTTGAAACCTGGCTTACCACTAAACAACTATACAAACTGGTAATCACATAAACCTGGCTAAACCTGCCAAAAACATAATTATTGCCCATCTTCCTACATATGAAATAATTGGGTTTGGAGTTTCTGAAAACTCAAAAAAAATAGAAAACTACATTAACTACATTTTTGCAGGGGTCAAGCCCCACTGTACCCCCTCCCAATGTAGGAGGCTGTGCCACCCACACCCCCTGCAAATTATATACATCAACTTCAAGATCGCACTATAGTGATTAAAAAAGTAAATTCCCCTTTTGAAGCAGTTCAATGTAGATTGCAGTACAGTGAGGATCACAGAATTTACCATTTTCCCCCACTGTAGTACGATGTCGGAATTGATATATGTAATTTGCAGAATTTTGCAAAAAATATAGATTTTTTTATTTATTTTGAGTTTTCTGAAACTCGATCAAATGGTCTCGAACATATGAATTTTGGGTTTCTGAAATCTCAATGAAATAATATAAACCCAAAATAATTACATAGCAACTGTGATCAATTGACCAGATAACAGATGTTACAAAAACTTTTGGGAAACACTATACAAAATGACTTCTTAAACATATTAATAGCTATGGTTTGCTTTGTGACCAACAACACAGCTTCCATAAATCTTTCAGTATTACCACAATCCTTCTTACTGGCACTGATAACACTTACATTAACATCAGTGATGTCTGTCTAACTGCTGGTGACTTTACTGATATGATTAGGGCCTTTGAAACAGTTAATAATACCCTCTTTTGCAGCATGCTAACAGATTTAACTTTGGAAAAAATACTATTTCCTGGTCCTTAAATTACTTAAAGAATAGGTAATTTCAGGTTTGCACTAATAACTCCCTTTTCATCACTAGTGCATTCAGTTCTGGAATCCCTCACTTTAATCATTTCTGAGCCCTCTGTTCTTCTCTCTTTTCATAAACAATTTCATAGTACACCAAATGATATATAAAAACAGTGGATTCTGGGATTATATATATTCCTCGCTCTGATAGAGATATGGGCCTCTTTGAAATTGATTACATCTATAGATCTGCAATCATGGGACTTCATACATATCTGCTGATCTCATCAAATCCAAATATAATGAAAGTTTTAAAACATGAGGATAAGAAGTCTAAGATGACAGCTTTGTTTCATTTAGCAGAAGCATCTTGTTGTCAAGTGAAAATGGAAATCAAACCAGAAGTAGACAAAATCAGATAGCAACTGGATTTACTAGAAAACAAAAGATAAAATAAAAAAGGAAGGATGGGATGAGAAAGAAAAACTGTGGAAAAAAAATATAACTTTATTGGCAAGTACAGAGACCTCCTGCAACCGCTTCATGTTGTTCAAAACTGAGACAGGAATGGTTAAGGAGAGGTGAATTGAGATTAAAAGATGAAAGATTAATAATGGTGGCCTGGAATAATGGACTATGTACATGTTGGTTTATAAAATCCACTAAAAAGGTGGTAGAAACAGACAAATACAGGTTCTGTAAAAAAGAACTGGAGACAGTTGCATATCTTATTGCAGGGACTCATAGCAGAGGGTCTGTTTACTGAAAGGCACAATAATGTGACACGACTGCTGCACTGGGGATTGGGCAAACACTACAGTACAGAGGCAGATGAGAAGCAATGGAAACATGAACAACAATGCATTATAGAGAATGATGAAGTATATATTACATGGATTAACCCATTACTAAGTTCAAAATACAGATGGAAGAAAACAAGATATAGTATATAGTAGTCCACGAAAAAAGACAAAAGTAGCATTGATCATTGAAATTGCTACACACAGTGATTACAGTTTCTTATGTACAGAGAGGCAAAAGGTCATAAAATATCAGGTTTGGCAAGCAGAAGCAAGAGCAATGTGGAAAAAAGACACCCATGCACTTCCAATAGTAGCTGGAATAATACATCTGATAAAAAAGAATGACAGTTGCAATTAGAGGTTTACTATTGACATTCCGAATTCGCTTCAGTCAATCATTCAGGATGTCGACCTAAAATGCTGAATTCAGAATGTCAAAACATCAACCAAGGCAAAAATGAATGCATCGACATTCGTAGTTCAATGTATTCGACATAGCAGGAGGTGACGTTAAGTCACTCATGCTATGCACATTAACATACCATTACACTCTACAGTCAATGGTACGTTAATTGTATTATTTTGTAGGGAGGGCTATACCACCTGCACACGCCATGTGTGGGGATGCACCCATCACACTCCCTGCAAATTTTATATAACAACTTTGAGATCACACTACAGTGAGGAAACTGGTTAATTCCCTGTTCCTCACTGAACTGCGATCTCCACTCAAAATTCTGAACTCAAATACGCGAACTACACTGCTCATTTGATGTAATGTAGTTGATGTATTTGGGCTCGCATAACTGCCTCTTTGAAAACTGCAAGTCGACATTGTCGCTCTCTATCGACTGCGATTCACAAATCTCAGTGTAAACCGTACTTAGATACGTTACTAATGCATATAACCCCATATGAATTACAGAAGGAGACAATTATGGCGATATCACAGATGCTGAGAAAGAGCACACTTGGCTAACATTAAAAACTGAAACAATACTAATTTCATGAACTCTAATCATACCCTGACTAAGGAATGAGGTGCTATCCCCTCATGGTATTAGAAACCCAAATCACTTGGAGAAATTACACCTCACTGGACCTAAATTAGTCATGTATGCAGATGACATCCTCCTTGTCAAAAGCAGTAAAATGGCGGTCAACCGGCAATTCATTCTTCAAAAAAGTTCTGTCAATTATGTACATGATCTACAAATAATAGCCTTAACTCCTATAAAACCATTATCACGTTGATCTCCACCCCTTGTAATCGTCCTTGTTTAAAACAAATTCTTTTGGAAGATAACAATAATACTCCCATCCCCTATATAATCACACAAAGTATCTTTTGCTAAACCTTGATCTATTCCTAAACTTTACCACTTGTACAGATGTAGTCACCAAGAAAGTGCCATCACCACTTAAAGTCTGTTACAGGATCTCCCTTCTTCTTAGTCCCACAGGCAGAACAGCTATTGCTAGAAATGTCCTTATTCCCCAAGATAGAATATGTCCTGCCAATTACCTGTCTCCATTCCTCCTATAATATTCGAAACTTCAAGACATTGAAAATAACATAGGTAGGTTTGCACATCTACCAGATCAATGCATGCATCACAGCCTTGTTCGGCAGAAATTCAAATGGCTTCCTAGTCACAGCCATGCTACTCTCCTTTTTGTTTTTCTCCTTTTAAAAATGTTGTGCAAACTACTCATTAGAGAGCAAAATTGCTCTCTTAGACATCCCAAGAGAGCACTGTTGCATTAATGATATCTCTCTTGGTAAAAAAAAAGTCCTTCTCAAAAACAGGACCAGCTGCCTCAAACTGCCTAGGTACCGTTGCAAAAAAAATATTCAATCTTTCTTTGATTTCAAAAAAAGATTTAAAGGCTCACCCACAGAAAGAGAGGCTGAGTATACCTGCTTTTGAGACTCCTTGGACATGTGGTCAGTACACTGTCTGGTAAACATAATACATACTGAATATATTTTATATAATCGTCTATATAATCATGTAAATATTTCTTCAGGTATGAAAAACATATGCAATAAGTGCTTGAGCAACATGTTATCTACAGTTGTGATACTATTTTGCCAATTCACTACCCATAGGTTCATAGATTAGTACTAGGCTAACTGTCACTGTGGGCTATTTTAAGCCTAGCCAATTAACCCATGTGAGAATCAAACTCTGTGCCTTGTGTTTATAAGGCAAATATCTTAACATTAAATTATATTACACTATCATGACAAAGTCTGCTGTAATAGTGTGTAATAGAGTGTGACAAAGCTGCAAGTACTGTTCAGGAGTGATATGTGAGTGCATTGTTACAGTTTTACAATCTATAACATTACAAGCATGTATGAACCACTACTGACTATTTTACATTGCTTTGAATAATACACTGTTCAGCATTACTCGCACATGCTCATACTGCACAGACATCTCCATGCTAACAGATAACAGCTCTATGTGTATTCACACATGTCCACATTGCACAATACTCTAACTACCTGTCATACTCCTCTGCGAGACTGTTTCCTTTCCTTTTTTTTTTTTTTTTTTTGCAAATCCATGGAGGTTACATAGTTTGGATTATTTTTTCTGGAAGACTTAATTAAGTGCTTAACCCCTTTGCTCTGGGGTCACCAACTGGGTGCAGGAGTAGAACGACCCTTGGAACCTTCACTGATGCTCACATAAGATGGCTAGAAACAGTGTTAGGAGATCCTAGCATTATGTGGTGGCATCATTCAAAAGGAACTGTAAGCTACTAGGCTTTGCCTCTTTTTAAGTGTGTCTCTGCCCCTCCTAAAGTGGCAGTACTCCATCATGATCTGCCTATTAACCTAATTCAGCAGCTATTCATTGCTCTGGTCTTGACCAATACCCAGAACCTCAATGACTGCCTGCCTCACTCCAGAATATTTCCACTATCCATTTCCTCAAATATAAATGAGCAGGCATAACCTCATAATTGTTTGATCTGGCAACCTGTACAGATGCCTAGGCAGCAAAAATGAAAGCAGGTGTGGGTCACTGTCATGACGCCATCCTTCTACACCAGTTTAGATGGCTTGCTCTGTAAAACTAGAACATTTTGGCACATGCTGTTGAATCAAAAATTGTTTGTGAATAGCACAACGAGTATCACCAGTCCCTGGTAAGGTACATATTTTGCAGAGAATAAGTTTCTCATATTGTGCATGGTAGAACCATTAGCAATGTAATGGCATTAGAGATCTAAATATGGTGGCCAATGTATCATACAAGCCTAAAATATTTTAAATGCATCTGTAGATTGGATTATTACCTTTATAGAAGGAAGTAGTGCAGTTGTCTGATACCAAAATATGTCTTTTCATTTACTATATTACACCAGTTGGACTGTATGATATTTTAGGCCTTTGTTATATATATATATATATATATATATATATATATATATATATATATATATATGTATATGCGTGACTACAGGAAATCTTCCACGTGCTGTTGATGAGGAAAACATTTGCAAGGGAGATACAACCTGTGAATTATGATATTGCCCATTATTTGTGAGGATTTCTTCTGAAACTGTTTAATGTAGATAGCCATACTTCCACTGTAATGCTTGTTCTTAGCATTTTTTATGGTTCATAGGTGTATACTAAGCTAACAACTGCTAGGACCTAATAAGCCTAGCCATGTAACCCAAATGTGACTCACAAACTTGATTTATATAGGGGTAACTTAGTGACTGCCTCTCTATCAGAGACATAGGAAATAGACCAGAGGTGAATTTCTAATTACCTATCAATTTGTCCTAGTTGCACTTGAATATCGATAAGGAGGAACTCTGCTTCACATGGATGGTGAGCCTGTTGCAGAGAATGGAAATTCTCTGAGAAACATATCTGTCTCTCCAACATACCCTATTTATGTCACAAGCAAAATTTAGGTCTTTTAATCTAGTAGTTCTGATGCTGTTTGTTTTGCAGATGTGCAAAAGGTTCATCAAAGCAGAGTCCAGGGATGGCTTGTATGCCAGGAAAGATCACCTGTCAGAAGTCTGTATAATACTGAGTAAAGAGACAGGGCTTTGAGTGTATCGGCATAGGACACTGTGTTTACTCCCTGTATTGTTTTTGTATAGAACCTTTATGGACGTCCCAGTTGCTCCATGTGTCTGGTTGAGGTATACTCTATGATGCGTCTGATGATGCCCGAGGACAATGGTATAATGACCTCTCTGCACCAAGATGCCATGCCCTTGCTAATAAGTTGAGCAGCTTTGAAGTATTTTCTTACTGCCTTGTGCAAATATCGGTTGAAGGTTTGGTTACTATCCATATGAGTTGCCAGATCCCTGACTTGTGAATCAACTTTTAAAGGTGTTTTATGTTTGATGTAGTTACACAAGGTGGCAGACTTTCCAAAAAATACTATAATAAATGTCTTGGCATTGAGTTTTAAGTCATGACTTTGACACCAAGCATTTGTCTGCATTAGGCCTTCCTGAAGGGTGTCCTTGTCTTTTGGGTATTCAGTGACTGCTCCCAGTTTGCAATCATTTGTAAACTTGGTTAGCCAGAGGCATTTGATATTGGCTTTGACGTTTGAGAAGTAGATGCTAAAGAGGATTGGTCCTAGCACAAAGCCCTAGGAGACTTCACTGATGACTGACATGTTTATGGTGGTGGTTTCACTGATTCTAACCTCCCGGGTTCTGCCAGTGAGACAGCTGGCTATCCAGCATGTTATAAATGGGGCTTATACCTAGTTTTGTATGTTTGCTGACAATAAAAGTGTGGAGTATTGTATCAAATGTCTCTTATATCTGGGTAGGCAGTATGCACCATTTTTCCCTGCATTCATTGTCTTAGTGACCTTTTTCAAAGAAGTCCACTAGATTCAGTAAGCATGACCTTTCTTTGACAAAGCAGAACTGGGATGGATCCAGTGTCTGGAGGTCTCCTATGTCCTTGTTGATAATTTCCATGATAATTCTTTCCATGGTTTTGCAAATAAGGGTAGTCAGACTAATGGGTCTGTTGTTTCCAGGATCTGTTGAAGGTCCTGCTTCATGAAGGGGGATTACTGTCTCAGTCCTCCATTCACTTGGCACTAAGCTTCTTTTGAGATTAATGCTAAATAATGACTCCAGGGTTCCTGATAAGTCTTATTTTACACTGTTCATGAGCCATCCATGGATGTTATTGGGGTCCACTGAGGCCACACTCTTGCAGGTTGCAGGCAGTACATGCTCTCTAGTTATAGTTGGAGGGGTTATGTCTGAAGTTATTTTTTGGGGGATGGTTGGGGTGAGAGGGGTTAATGCTGGAACTGAATTTGTCTGCTAACAGACAGCACCATTAACCAATAGTTCAGCACATTGCTGTGTGCTGCCCTTGAGGTTTCTGACAAAGCTGTAGAAGTCCTTATGTCTATCTTTCATCTGGGAGGCCATCTTAACCTAAGAAAGCTGGCTTTGCTTAACGTTATTAGCTGCCTATCTATTTGATGAGAGATTTTTCATCTTTATGGGAATTACCCTTCCTGATTTTTGCTATATATTTTTTTCCTTTTGTTGTATTGCCTGTTTAATTTGAGATGCCACCAGTGCAGTTTGTTTCTGGGGCTATCCCTGGGCTTTCTTCTGGTAGGCACAGCAGCCTCTATGCAGCCATTGATATGGTTACAGAGAGTTTCTGAGATTAATTCTGCATTGACTGCAGTGGTCTCTGGGTATGGAGGAGCAATGAATTTTGACAAAAATCAGATAATAACAGCCGATTTGCATTGGACTACTTCCTGTTACTGATTTTACTGGGATTACAGAGATGATTTTGATTTTAAGGAGATAGAGCTTTATGGCTGGACCTTACCAGGGAGACTGAGACATTAAGCAGAGTTCAATATTCTCCCATATTTCTGAGCTTGAGGATGATGCAGCCTGTAGTGGGCATGTTCACTATTTGGTCAAGGTCGATTGTATTTACAAAATCCAGGAACATCTGTGCCTGTAGCTTTGGGGCTGTGTAGCATTCCCAGTCTATAGGGCGGCAATTAAAGTCTCCTATGAAAAGGATGTTAGGTTGGATGATATGTATCTCTATTATACATTGTGAGCTTCTTGGGACATGGAGGGAGACCTATAGGTGGCTAGGATATGGTACAAGATTATGTCTATGGTGGTTTGCACATGGACGAATTCCAGCATGTCATTCTGTTTGACCACCCTAGAGGTATACTTGTTATTGTTTTGTATTGAGACACCTCCACATTTAGCTCCTGTCTGTGCAGCTACTGCTTTAAAAGTGTGGCAGGAACTGAAGCCTTGTACTGCCTGGGTACTCTTTGCTCCTTTAAAGCATGTCTCAATAACTGCACAGCTGTCTATATTTTCGATTGTCAGGAGGACTTGGAGAGAGTGTTTTTTTTTTCATTTAGGCTCCTGGCATTGAGCAACACCTTGAGGTTCAGCTGAGTTGATTTTTCTATGTCAGTAAGTTTGTCAGTTTGGCATTGTCTAAAAAAGCACTATGGGGGTGCGGATAAAGTCTTAGCCAGTATGCAAAGTGGAAAGGTGCAGAACAACATGGTCTGTTCACCATGTACTCCCAGGATCCCCTTAGAATGACAACCAGATATTGAAATGAATCATTTTTAGCTCATACTCATGCTGTGGCATCATCTTCAATGATGGTAACACACTGCTCAATGCTAGGCTCATACCTGTCCAAGACATGCTCTGAAAGCTCCATAATGGTTCTTCATATAGTCCAGGGAGGTACATTTCAGGTAATTTACATCTACATGGACTCCGATGGAATCATACTGGTATCTGTGGTATAATGACTTGAGTGTGTGCATGATTTGGCAGATCCTGTCTTCAGATAAGCAGCTAACAGTCATCTTTTCCTCATTCAGCCTTGTTAGAGGGGCTTCAATATATCTTACAATGGAGTCCCTATGACAAGAATCCTGGGAATGTGTTTGCTTGCCTTAGGGGCCTAATGTTTGGGGCTCCACTATGTGTGGTGTTAGGTGCTGTTTTTTTCTGGTTTCCTTTGGGCTTGCTGAGGCATAGCTTTGACAACCAGTGTCTAGGTGATCTTCAATGTTTAGGAACATTGCTTTTAAGTGCCTCAAGAAAGTGCCTCAAGATATGTTAGTCTGTGTGAGTGTTTTGTGCTGTGTGAGGTGGCTGATGTGTGCATGATTCTCAACAATCCCGATTTTTGGAGAATGGCTATATTATTACCTCATATTGTTAGTCTTTTTCTCATAAAATTTGTGACTTTCTGGATTTTTATGACAAATCATTGCAGACTGAATTCACTAAAAAATATTAGAGCGGTATTTAAAATGTGTCCATATTTTTGGGGCTTTGTCTCATCATTAATTTTGGCTTTGTCCATATTTGTTTATACTAAGAGATTGAAAGGTATGGTTGTGCGCATGGTTTTGTCAATCCAAAGTGCAATCATATGCGAGACTTTAGCCTTCAGTATCACTGTGTTGGTACACTTCTTGCAAACTCTATCTGTTTCTTTAAGGATTAAGTGGTTGTCTTAAACTAGAGACAACTGCTATATTGTCTCAGGATGCCCATATCCACCAAGCTGGCTAAAGAAAAGTTAGGAAACTGCATATCCATACTGTACAGTCCTGTGATTTATGAGCTACAAGGGCGTAATGTATTAGAGCCAGAAGGCTATTAAAGGTTGGTGCAGACTAATAAGGGTGCTTTATTGCAGCAGATTATGCTAAACAGTATTACATTATACTAATTTTAATGTTTATGCAATACTGAATTCTACTAAATCTGTAGGTATTGCCACTCAGTTCCCATCTAGCTGCTCTAAGCTGGTCTGCACACAAAGTATTTGCACTATTTTGTTGGCTTACAGGATACAGTTTCATGGACCATTATACAAGGATAATTTGATTTCTAGGTGTTTGCTACTATACAGTGCACTGCTAACCCATGCAACTTTGCAAAATTTATAGCAGCACAGATAAACAGAAAACTAAATACTGAGCCCTGCAGCCAATAAAATTATTATACTACAAGTCCTTTTGTGTATTTCCCAACTCCGATAGATCAGGCAAATGCCTCCGACCACAAGATGAATAAACCCAGTCCTTCTAATGTAAAGACATGTTGGAAGACACTCACAAGTGCAATACTAGCACAAACCACTTAAACAACTAGCTTGAAATCTCTTGCTGAAGGCAATTCCAAGACACTTATACAGCAGTAAAAGGGAGAAGAAGAGCATTTTTTTTAATAAAAAATTAAGTGAAGTGCCCACATAAAAGCAGGAAACAATAGCTATCACTCAAAATAACAAGTGCAATTTAGCAATTAGAGGTACTTAACTTTGCCTGGATAGCATTGGATACAAGTAAAACACTTTTGGAATGCAAGCTAGGACTCCAGGCATTGTTGATCTCCAGGAAAATGAGCAGGAGACAATATGTAATAAAGGTGGTTTACTCAAGAGCAATACTAGTTAGCTGGGTGAGCACTTAATATCATGGATCTATGGAAAACAATGGGTGAGAAGAGTACATAAATAGCTTATGCAACAGTCAATAGCAATGAAAGAGGGGAGGGAGGCACTTTAGAAATCAGATTATCACAAGGTGCGGAGGGCAGAGACACAGCCTTATAAAACAACAATAGCAAAAGGGAGGGAGAATTAGGAAAACATTGCAAAGAACAAGCAGACCTGCTAGAGATGCATCTAGTTAAATAAAGGCAATATTGGAGCTTTTTCAGAACTTTTAGCTTAATGTGTTAAGAGGGAGATGAGACAGACACAAAATGCAAGAAGGTAAATGATAAGCAGAATATAAATGCACTGAAACACAAACTGGAGCAGAGACAATTTTCTCACTGTTGAACTTCTACTACAGTTTAAGGCACCAGACTATGCAGAAATTTACAGGTAACACTGTTTATGGAAAATATGCAGTAATAAATGACTAAGCACAAATCTGGTAGTAGTAATATAAAGTTCTGCTGCAACTGAAAATTAAACTACAAGACTATAACACAGCAGAGTTTAAAATACACGTGGATAGCTTTAAGTTGTAAAATGTGCAGCTTTTACAACTAATTCTGCTTGTGGAAATAGATTTGCAGAATAATGCAGAAACACAATATTCACACAGCTGTTAATTAAAATACAAGATTAAGGTCCCTGAACAAACTAAAAAATACAATCAGATGGAACAGAGCAAAGAAGTACAAAGTAGTATCATCACACAGGTCACTATAAGTGCAACTTAAATATTTAAGCAGAACTGAAATAATTAAAATAATTTAATTCTCTTTCCTTTTTGATGAAAAGCTAGCTGCTCACAGTTCCACACCTCTCCAAGTCTTCTGTAAAAGACACTGGGCAGGGGTAGCGCTGTGCTGGAAATAGCAGGCTAGCTAGAAAGGTATCCAATACCAATGCGTATTCTTCCACATCTGTTGCCCATAGCTATGTCAAATTATCTGCATAGAAATCTTTTTCCCATCTGCAGCTGTTTATAACCGTAAGCTGCATATAAAAACCATATGCAGGTAGTTGCTTATCTATGTGGCTGTGTAGAAAAGCGAATAACTATGATATTCCAGTAGAGTATGTTTTCTCATATCTATGTATAATAAATATATATATATATATATATATATATATATATATATATACAGAGAGAGAGAGAGAGATCAGTGTGTGTGTGTGTGTGTGTGTGTGTGTGTGTGTGTGTGTGTGTGTGTGTGTGTGTGTGTGTGTGTGTGTATACATATAACAACAATATAAGCAAAGTTAACATACAGTGCATTGATGCATTTAATACAATTTTGCGCTGTCAGTGTTATAATTCATTTGCATATCACACATGAATATTGTTTGTAACTTTTCTCCTTTAATTATTTCAAAACATTGGAGTAGAATACCCTAATAATTTTTGGAATTCCCTCTTATGTTTGTGTACATATAATGATAAAATAAGCAAAGCTAATATAAACTGCACTAGTTCATTTGATAAAAATCTGTCTCACCAACATTATCATTTCTGTGTATATAACATATGAATGCTCTTCTTTTACACTTGTCCTTTAATTATACTGAAACTGTCAGAGTAGTATGGTGTAAGACATTTCAGAATCCTGCCCATAATGTATCAACCAAGAGTGTCAACTCATATAGAACAAGTAATGCAGAGATGTACCATTTGCAGTGTACACCACAACAGTCCAAATGTGGCATTACATAGATGGTTAATTTTAAGGAAGCTATATATTTCCTGTGTTCAGGTTATTATTTCAAATTACCACAGATAATCACACTGATGAACACAAGTGTGATTAGTGCACTAAAGTCTACGTTCTTGAGATATGGATTACTTGACATTGTTATATCTGAAAATGTTGCACATTACAAAATATGCAGATTACTACTCAAAACTCCTTATGGTAAACTGAAAGGAGCAACAATTGCACGAGAAGTTGTCTCAAGGGATACGATGGGGCATTCAGAAAAATTGTACTAATTATAATAACATTTAACTAACACAACCTGGTGTTTTTATTTATATCTATCTTCCTGGACTGACACTATAGTTTCAAGGTATAATTCTTAAATACATGCATTTGAGATGTATATTTAGCCATATTCCATGAAGCCAGATTGAAATAGTAAAGCTTATGTCAATTAGTGTTCAGCTTAAAGTGTATTATTTATTTTCCTGTTATACCTCTCATGATAAAGTCACAAGTGATTCTGCAAAAAAATAAAGCTTTTAGTGTGGTATTTCACTCTTTAGTTTCTCTGTTTACTCAGTTTGTCTCAGTAACCACACCTTTATAATGATGTCATAGTAGGTACTGAACAAAGATTTACATACAATTCCAACACATTATGAGTAATAAAAAGTTACCTCTTTGGAAGAGCAGTGTCTTACTTATGTGGTTTTACAACTGCATTATCTTGTATTAATTTTCAATGTGAGGTATTTCATCTGCAAAAAAAGTAGTTAAAAACTTGTCTTTTCTTAGAAGAAAGAAGCTAATTATTTTGTATTTAATATGGAAAATATAGTTGTTTATACATTCACTTAGGCAGTGATACATCGTGGGTTCAATCTTTCATGATGTCATGGCAGTGGTTTTCAGCTCTTGACTAAATTTTTCAGGGGGGGGCATTCTGACTAGCAAATTGATATGCAAAAAAATACACCCTGTGTAACAAAAACTGTACAATTTGGCATTGTAGATGATAAGGAGGGTATATCCAGCTCTAAAAGTTTGTTACTTAACACAACTTTAAAACATGACCAATACACTTTAACTACACTATTTTGAATACCACTGCTCCCTGGGATGTTGTCATATCTGCCAGTTGTCTAATAAAGAAGCCATCCTTTTATAACATTTGCAGGAATTCAGACATACTGTCTGCTGTATACTGGACCGTTTGACAGTCCTAACCAAACACTGAATAAACTTGTAAAAAAGAGGTGTGGCAATAGATATAAAGATTGTCACCTACCAGTTTTTGAACATAGGACTATTTCATTGCAGAGTCTCAAGTCTCTCACCATCCCAGTTGTTAATAGTTAGAGAGTTGATAAGCAAATTACCAACTTCAATTATATTACTCATTTTTATAAATCAATACAAAGTAAAGGAAGCACTGGAGCAAAATCAACACAAGCAAATATACTGCCATGATAGAAATTCTAGGACACTACACATTTACCAGCTGGCCCAACATTAAGAATGTGAAAGCTGATACAATTTCTGCAGTCTGAGAGTAATGTAGAGGGTAAAGAAATGAAATATGGACCAGTATTGTTCCTAATGAAGATGGAAAGCTGTATAGAAAGAATCACAGATATTTAAGAAAGTTAATCAAAATTTGGAAAGATGATAAATTGAAATTCTCACAACTTACACAGACAATGGAAATTAGACACTGTGAGAAGTGTTATTTTCAAGAGCAGCATTTGAGGCATCATGTGATATACCTTCAAGTGATGTCATAGTACAGAAAGAACTATGCATAAATGAAGACGAGATAGCAAGAGAAAAATATAAAATAATCCACATTTGGAAGACCATGCAAGAAACAAGACCAGACATATAAATGGATAGCTTGAGTACTGATTATGATTCTAAGACAGAAATACATAGTTATTTAAATATAATTTTTTAATTTTATTTATTGGCCATAGGTGTGAGTGTCTGTGTGAGTGTGTGGTATGAAAGTTCTGCTGCGGCAGGGGTAGCCAACTGGTGGTGTAAACCTTGGCTGTATATTATTTTAACTATGAAGTGACTCCCTGCCTCATGTGCAAAAATGGGAAAATGCGTTGTGGATGGATGGATTCATTTGTCAACCATGTAAGCCCACTAGCCACGAGTGTCATTTTCAGGGCCATCCCAGAAGCATTGTTGACAAATGATGTTATTTGTCATAGATAAGCCAAGACATGTTTAACTTATATTTGATGTTAATTTAAAATTACTAATTTAATTTGTTGCATGCTGCTTTAATGGGGTAGGAATGGAAGTAGTATAAATGGTGGACAGATTCACACATGCTAATCCCTACCTACTGGCAGCTGCATGTCTTGCAATACAAATTCCTTTTAGAAGGCAGTTAAAAATATATGAAGGCTAGAGCACACACACAATGTCTGTCTTGTTAATGTACCCATCTGAAAAATATTCAGATGTTTGTCCTTTGAAGCAACAGCAAGTCAAAGACTTTTTGAACCACATAAATGCAAGTACCACTTTTTTCTTTGATATGTCCCCTTACTTCCATCTGTGTACCACTTTGTGTAAAAAAATGATAGGGAAAGAATACCTTAGAAGCATGGGAGTTGCAAATGCCATAAGTAAGAAAAAATATGAATACCCACAGAGATATTAGCAAGCATGACTGCCATCAGGGATGCCTGGGGGTAGTAGATATTGGTTTAACAAGAAAACTCTTCCTGTAGTCTCCTTTAAAGACTTACAGAATTTCTCTCAGACTAGCCAAATTTCTTGACAAAAATATTTCACACATCTAAAGCTTAAGGATATCCTGTTTTTTGTAAGTGGAGATTTAATTCACAACATATGTATTATAGCAACAACCCATGGCTAGGTGTGGGTAATGCTGGATTTGCCCACAGTTGGCATGATTTTGTAATGAGGGCAAAGTTCCAGTTGAAAGTATATTAATGGGGACTGTTGGAGCCCTACTCTTGATGCTAAAAGGGACTCAGACCTACCTTAGCAAAATAATTTGGTATTGTACATTGCCAGTGTATAAGACAATCTGTGGTAAAGACAATTTAAATAAGTGGATTTCATGGTGAGGTGAAAGTTCCACCTTTATATGGAACTAGGTACTGCAAACAGTACATTTGTCAAGTCAAACTGCCTTCAGTATCTAGCTCCACATACAGGTGGAATGCTACGTAAGTTTTTTTTTTCTTTTTGTAGTTGGGGAACATACCAGTGACTATAAGCTTTTAGTTGTGTGCAGTTTGAGCCATCTCCCAAACTCCTCTGCAAATGGTTTGCCTTGCTATTGTGTTAAAAATAGATTACATTTGCTTATAGCTGTGTAGCCCCACATTCATATCTCCAAGATTGGGTGAATAGAGGCATAGCAACCACCAGCCTGTTCTACAGGTGGAGCTCTTGCAGGGCACAGCATCTCAAACTATATGTCAGACCTGGAATTGTATGTGGGATTCCTGACTGCAATATCTGGTCTGAAATATAGCTGTTGAAGCTGTGCCTGAGGGCTTTGGTTAGACTCAGCAGTTCCATTGAATCCTTGGGCACTTTTGGCCCAATACTCAAAATAGACAATGAGTCGTTAATTGTTTGTGACCCATATTGCCTTGTCTGGTTTTAGAAGTCATAGCTCTCAACTTTTCCCTCTATAATTCAGGATAAGGCAAACAATAATTAGGGAAAAAGATGTAAATTAGGGAAAATTTTACAATTAATGGTACTATTAACTATCAAAGTTTAGGTAGCATGGGACAACAGTTTAAGAAAACAAAGTAAGGCTGCCCCTCAAAAATCTAAACAGTTGAGAGATATGTAGGCCTCCATTCAATTCAATATCTGACTTGGCATGAGGAGGTATTGAATTGGCTGAATCCTATCTGCAGGATAAAATTATCTTTGGTGGGAAAGGTAGGCTAGATTTTGCTCTTCAGCATACTGGGAGAAGGGTGGTAGAACCTGTTCACTCTCACCAAATTAATGTTTTAAAATCCAGCCTTAAATGCTGAAGGGAGATGAACACTGCCATCCAAGTATTGAGTATTTAAAGACAGAGCTCTGATAGTGAACTTATTAAAGACAAATCACTTGACATAAACCTGAGTGTGTGGACCTAGCTCTGTAGAGAAAAACACCTGAAAGAAGAACTACAAATTTGAAATGCTGAGAAATTGATTAGTTTGGCTGCAGTATATTAAGGAGTTGTCATAGTAAATGGATGCATTTAATACATTTTAGATGTTGCTTAATCTTGAACTGAGACCAACACAGAAATGTAAAGAAACACTATCTGCTAGGATATGAGTGCATTATGTTGTAAATGAAAATATCTTATGTAAGCTTTTAATCAACAAAATATTTTCTACTTTTATTGAGACAGCTCATTGGACTACACAATCTGTGATTAAGCATACTTTGTTTCCTTCTTGGGAACCATTGTTCCTAATTTTATTATGTTGGTGACCTTAAAGGCATTTTAATTTAAACAGTGGCATCTTCTGACATAAAAAGGAAGGTGTGTAGAACATAGTTTGCTTAACTTAAGACAGCCTTATGAAGTGCCTTTATAATCAAAGTCATATGTGTTTACTGCTTATGACTGTTTGATCAGGCGTACTTATTGCATCACATTCCTTATTACATAGTATTCCTTAGTTCAGTGTTCAAAATAATCTTGCTGTCCCTGAGGGGAGTAAAATCTAAACAAAGAGGTAATGCAGGAAAGACAGGAAACACACATTAAAGCAATTCCCACACACACATCGTGCAGAAGATGGGATTCATAATGCATCCGCTTAAAAACAGAACAAGTAAAGTTACAGAGAACCCAACCACAAGAGGCAAGGTCAGCAAAAACATTTTACATGAATGATTCATTTTGATTGCAATGATCTTTTTAAAAAGATCATATTGTACTCACTTGTTTAGTTAAATAACATTTGCTGAACCAGAACATTTATGTGGCTAAGAAATGTTTACAATTTTACATTTCACTTTGTGTCACGCATATATATTTATATGGTAACTCTCCTTTGTTAAACATTTTATGAAAGTTACTTTTTATGCACACCTACGTCTGCCACCTTTCTTCAGTGACAGAGTTGCACATATTCTACCGAAATGGAAAATTCTGCAGAACAAACCATCCCTGGGATTCATAAAGCTTGCGGCATGTGCCAGAGTAGTGTCAGCGATCTAGCGCCAAATATGGCCACCGAGCGATTCAGGTAAGAGCTGTTTCCACGTGCACTACCAGCGTACACCAGAGCTGCGCAGCTCCCAGCGCATGTATGCTAATTACCCATGGGCAGCAGTGTAGAATGCAAATGAAGGTAGATAGCGATTCATGAATTGGAGCAGGTGTAGCATAAGCATGTAGAAATGTAAACCAAAAAAAAAACGGTTTACATTTTGTCAAACATAAAATCGGAGCCATGAAAGTGGACCAAACTTACATATTATAATGTTAATATATGCCAATAGCTAAATATATAGCCAATGGCATAAAACAACATGCACAACATATAAAAAAAATAACATTTAATGTCGTGGACACATTACCGCAAAGTAAAACCGCAGTGCATCGGTGTGCAAATGGGGTCACAAGGAAAATATATTTAGATGTCATAAAACTGTAATGTAATGCAATTCATGATATCCCCATAAGAGTCAATGGCATGCATGCTACACCACAACCATAGCGCAAGGGTTGCTAAGGGTCTGTGACAGTGTTCCATGCGGTAACTAGGAATTAGCAGTCAATGCCATGCAAATGAGTCAAGTAATACTAAGTCACAAACGCCCTGCCAGTGTCAGGATGTACCACACGGCATAGCATTACAACACCGAGGAGTGGCCTGGAGGTAAACATGACATCAAGAGAGGGGTGTGCCACCGTAGCTGTAAGCAAATTGGATCATTGCTAATCCGTGTTGTGTGTTGCTAAGCAAAGCCGCCGGATAGGGGTGTGGAAGTAGCCATAGCTTTGCTTAGCTGACAGCACACAAGGTAACGAACAGTTCATGTGAACGTGGATGAAAACGCGCACAAAACCCGGTAAACGGCTGTGCGCGGCACGCACCACAGCTGAAATAGGAAGGATTTGGGAAGACAATAAGGAAATGCTGCAGCATGGTAATTGGAGTACAGATTAGTTATTAACACCTAGAAACTCACAGTGGGCCATAGACAACAGCTAACAAGGCTGCTAACAGCTACCTGCAGAACAGGAAAGGGGAGGTGCTGTACAGCAAAGAAAAGAGAACTGTCACAGCAGAACAAAGCAAACTTGCAGCAGATCAGCTACATAACACATTTCTCAACACAATCCTGGGTTGTGAAAGCAGAAAACAAGAAAGGCAGCAACTGGATGCATGCCTGACAATGGGAGGGGAATTGGGTTGAAAATAGAAGTAAAGAGCAATAGATGAATAATGGCAGACAAACGTAAGTCAACACCAAAGGCCCCACAATAGCAGTACCTGCTGTAAAACCAATAATTAAGATACCCTGCAGCTGGAATAGCACAAACACAACCAATTACACCAGCATCATCCATTGCACAATAGTATAAGGTGTGAAAGCCTCACACACACACTTGTGTATTCCCAGACACTCTGCACCATTGGTGTATATAGACGGGGAACTTTTAATATGTATATGTTAGGGGCCACCATAGCTTTGATTCACCAGCATGTGTTGGAGACTGACGGTGGTATGGAGGATGATGCTGACAACCATCTCAGGCACCGGAGGAGGAGAAGAGTGTTCAGACCCAGGGTAACCTACCAGGGGCTACATGATCTGGAGATAGTAGAGCGTTACAGGGTGGACAGGGACACCATACAGCAACTTGTTGAGCTGTGCCAGCCACGCCTCAGAGCCAGAAGTAACAGATGGGAACCCATCCCAGTGGACACGAAGGTATGTGTAAGCTTGAGAATACTAGCCACAGGTACCTTCCAAAGGCCAACTGGGGAAATCATGGGGATCTCACAGGCATCAGCATCCAGGGTACTCCACCAGTTCCTGGATGCCATGTTACCACATGCCAATGAGCACATATACTTCCCCCGAACACAGGAGGAGTTGGACAGCAATATGCGTCTCTTCCACCATGTGGCAGACTACCTGGAGGTACTGGGTGCAATAGACTGTATGCACATACACATCAAGTCACCACCCGGTAAGTAGGGTAGGCACTACATAAACCACAAGGGATTCCCCTCCATCAACTGCCAGGTCATGTGCAATGCCCAGGGCATTATCATGGATGTCTGTGCTGGCAGCCCTGGAAGCTATCATGACTCCCACATCTGGCATGCCTCACAGCTGAATCAGGTATTTGCCAGGGGGGACATCTCATATGGCCACCTAGTAGGGGATGCTGGCTATGCACTGGAACCGTGGATGATGACTCCCATCAGAAATGCACCCACAGCCTTGCAAAAATGTGATAATGAGGCACACGTAGAAACCAGAATCATCATAGAGCACATGTTTGGGATGCTGAAATCACGGTTCTGTTGCTTGGACATATCTGGTGGAGCCTTGCAGTACTCTCCAGGAATGTGTGCCCACATCTTCATAGTATGTGCCATGCTACACAATATGATCCTGCGGAAACAGCTGCAGCAGGGACAGAATGGTGAAGGCCCTCACAGCCCACCACTATTGCCAAGGGACCCACAGGCACAGGGGGACTCAGACCACGAACACCCTGTGTTAGCCTCAGTAGGAAGACGGAGGCGTGCCCAGTATGCCCATGCCTTGGCAAAGAGGGAATGTATAGCACATACACTGACAGTGTAGGCACTCATGAACTGACACCCTTCTCCACCTGCACACACAGCAAACATGGATGGCACACACACATGACCATCTGTAAATTGTCATGTATAGGTGGTCTACTGTGTGCATCCTACTAAAGTAGCCCTCAACTATTGTACACACAACTGCCATTGGCACAAGGTAAGTCAATACCTGAATAGTAAATTAAGCTATCAGCATGAGTCCATACTGTATGCACAGGTTCATAGATACATAGGTAGATAGGTACATGCCCAACCGCCAAGGCCACTCGTAAGCATAGGCAAAACATGTCTGCTGTTGCCACCCCATCGATTAACTAACTGTCTCTCTGTGGAGCAGAGCCACTTGTGGGATCCCTGGGGTGTAGCTACGGTTCATCACCAACTCTGCAAGGATTCCCCGGAATGTCAGTGAGGAGTTTTGTATAATGTAATCAGGGATGTAGTTCCAAATAATGGGGAGTATTCCTGACAGGAATCTTCACAGATATGTACATGTTACATAGTATACCTTAAACACAGCTTGCATATATAGGTAGTTCTCCACAGAATAATAAACATGTGGAACACACAACCGCTGAAATGTGTGTTAATCACACTTGCAATACCAGTGCCTGCTCTGAGAGGTAAGATATCAGTGCAGGATTAGAACACGCAACCATGTACACATTCATCACAATAACATACCACTAAGCTACCTAAGATGTATCAATGGCAGTCGTGTATACTGACAGGATAAAACACAAAAGGTAGGAATGTGTTGAAATAGGACAAACCGGCATGTACCCAATGAAAGGTGTATGTTTTATAGATATATATATATATATATATATATATATATATATATATATATATATATATATATACATCATCATATATAAAGAGATAGAGAGAGAGAGGGAGAGAGAGAGAGATATGTCAATATATGGGGATATACATATATATGTAGATATATAGATAGGTTAACAACATCTACATAACCATGGAGGTACATATAAATGGGATACCTACCACATACCGACTGCTTTACATATCGATGCGCATAATCCCGAGACTTAAGGTCCGAAAGAACACAGTACCGAAACACCAGATGCGCTAGGTGTAATCTCACAATGTTAATGGACAGTTAGTCAGTGCTTCTGTGTTGCGGTTCTGGTAGGTTACTGTGTGTAAGTGTGTTTCTTAAGGCTGTAGTGTGTGTAAGTGTGTGTTCTGTGTGTGGTGTGTGTTGTTGGGGGACTGTAATGTGTGGTTGTGGGGTAGCTTTGTGCGTCTGTTTGTGCGACCTAGGATGCAGAATATTAAAGTAGGGGGTGGTGTGGGGGGTGCAGACACCTACATGGGGGGTGTAGGGGGGCTTGGCCACCTGCTCATACGTAGTGTAGGATGGTTTGTTTGGATGTGTTGGGTAGCAGTGTGTCTGTGTGTGCATGTGTGTGTTCCATGTTCGTGTTACCTTCGCGAGTTACTGTCGATGTCAGTAATGTGGGGTATGGAAGTCTGGTCCCGGTACTGTGTGCATCGGAACACTGTGGTTTTGGGATTCCATAGGTCTCCCATATACAGTGGTTGAAGTGTTCATATATGTGTATAACATGGACCATAGCAATCATACATTCCGCCACTACCAACCTTTATGAACAAAGGATATGGAGAGTATATGGCTATACACTATTACAAATATGTGCTATGGACATGAGCCAATGATAGTGTTACCACCTGTCCGACTTTGCGAGGGACACTCCCTCTTTAGGAGGTTGTGTCCTGACCAAATATATTAAACGTGGCAAATGTCCTGGGATTGTAGGACATAATTATGTCACATATGTACTGTAATACTTGCATACAATAGTTATTTCTGTATCTAAAATACCTACATGTTACAGGAAACAGGATAGGCAACTAAACTGCTACAAGAATAAGCTTATATTTAGGCAAGAAAGGAAAGTTCTATCCCTTGTTCTGACTGTGGGTTTGTGTCGGCCTGTAAAATCAGATGTGTGTCCCGAAAAGGTCCCACTATGGCCATATGAAAAGGTGGCAACCCTAGCCAAAGAGAGTCAGTCACACAACTATGATGACTGCAAATACCTATGATAGAAATACACAGCTATCATGTAGCAACACGTTATTACATTCAGATGTATTACCGAAGGGATTCAAGGACTAACATCACCTGCATGCTTTACAGAAACCACATAACAGTGCCTTAATGAATCCGCCTGCAATTACCATTGTATTAGTCCACAAAAGGATAGGTGTTCAAATAGGGAAGGAACCCTCACGCACATAGCGATTATGTATAAAAGCAGTTCCTACACACCTGCATTTGCTAAGCACACCCACCATTATCACCCCCACACCCAAACATATTACAATACAAACTGTAATAATATCACAAATCATTCACACACTGTACGACATCTGCAGAAGCCGTAACATACCTTGTCAGAGACACACTAACATGGCCCTATGTGAAACAGCTGCTGTTATACAATGGAACAGCTGCTGATGTAACAGGATTTGTTTGCACTAATCCCATTTCAAGGGGTTGTGTGTACACCGGGATGTGTTAGCAATTAGTGAGTAACAGCACAGTATGCTACACTTGTACACCAATTCAAGGATGTCTGGTGAGCACACTGTACACCACATAACACTTCATGCATAGCCATACGGCCTTGAGCTGGCCAAACATCCTTGCCAGACTTAAACATCTGCAGAAGTATCAGGTACAAACAAACCCTGCATAAGTAGCACTGTTCTGAAATATAACAGCTGTACTCACATGTAGAACTAAATCATCTAGCCATTACACACAGTTCACGCGAGTCATGAAGCTAATATATCTGTGTGTGTCTCCATGTAGTTTTTGAAATATATCGCAAAAACACATCTAGGCAATCTCCCTCGAAAGCAAGGCAAACAGACAACACCCAAAAGGAGTACTCAGTTATACACCACTGTTGCCATGGTATCGGCTAATGGAGTAGCTGCACAGCTGATGTGCATCTAATTAACTACTTTGGAACAGCAATTGGTGGGCAGGATACCACGTTACCAATATGTAACTAGAAAAGGATGTGTTATCACACATTCAAACCATCCGTACATACCAGCGGAACGTTATAAAGAACATTGAAACACAAACCGAAAAGGATTGAATCAACAGTTAACGACACCTCGGGTTACTAATAAGATATGTAGAACAGTCAGTATGTCTGTGTATGTAGTACTTTTCTGTAGTATTTAAAGTGCACGCAATCCATATAGTGGAAACAGTTATCTTGTAGTGATGTATTGTTGAGCATAGTAACGCTTGTAGTATTTGTGTGTACTGCTGTAGGTCACAAGGCAAACACCGCATACACCACAAGGGATGCTATATAAGGGCTTTGAACAGAAATACTCACCAGCCAATGTCAGTGGCAAGGCTGGTCCAACAAGTATGTGCTATAATAGGGGATAGCATATGTTGATATATTGTAACTGTAGCCATATGTATGGGTGTATTACAGAGAATAACATGTGGAAGGTTGGGCCACTGTGCAAGTATGATTTGCATTGTGGGATATTGTGCCAATAACTGTGTAATGTACAGTATTGTAGGCAGATATGTATTACAAGCTACATAGCATTACTGTAATGTTAGGCAAACATTAGTTATGTCAATTGGCATTTACAATACACAATAACAGGATACATATGTCTTTTAGTGAGCCGACAGTTCATCAGCATGATAGCAAAGTAAAATGGAAGAGCTATTTAACTATCCATGCACATAAGACATGTAATATGTGCAAAGGTAGGTACTAGGCTGTCTTACCAAGGGTATCTGTAAGCCTAGCTAGCATGTGTTGACTTTTGCCACCCCCATAGGTTGGTTCCCTGTGCCTCTGAACGGCAGAGCCAATAGTTCCCTGTGCCTCTGTCCAGCAGAACCACTGCAGTGATCCCCGGGGTACATGTCTGTCTCCCATTTACACGTCAAGGTTTCCCTTGAAGAGTGCTCATGAGAGGCCCTGCCTGATGTACATTGGAATCATGTTCCAAAGCATGAGGAGTGTGCGGGTCAGGAATCTATCTGTCCAGCACGTCTTACTCATCATTGTGGTTAGGTGTATATCCCTAGAGCATGTGGCTCTCAGGGGCTTCTGTTTAGGTGGAGCATATCATGCAATACAGGGTTGGACATGGGCCTTGTATGTCAAGCAGAGATCACCTGTGAGTATGCGGTATGCAACTGAGTACAGCTGGAGTTTCGTACTTTGGTCTGCATAGGTCATCTGTTTGAGGTCAGTAATCCTCTTGGTGTGGTACTGGTGTGGTCTTCCAAGCTGTTGCAGTTGTTTTGTAAGGTATATCCCAAATGGGGTGTTGTATCCTTTAATGGGTCTAATATGACATGTGTAGAGTCACAATGGCCCCTGTGATCTGTATGCGAACCCATTAGAGATTAGGGGGGCCATGTAGAAGGATATTCTAACCACCTTGTCATTATGGGTATCGAAGAAGAAATTGCTATCTACTGAGGTTCCCGGATACCGTATTACCATTTCTGTATGTACGGGACTAGCACCTATGTGGTAGTCTGCGGGTAATTAGTTATATCCAAAGGGGATGACTATGCACTTTTAGGCATTCAGCTTGACGCCATGATATTAACACCAGCTATCCGTCTCAGTGCGACCCTTTCAGACAGTGTCTGTAACAGCTGGGGAAACAAATATGTCCCCTAATTTGCAGTTGTCTGCAAACCTTTTCAGCCAAAGCTCTCCTGTGCTTGTCTATACGTCAGAGAAGTATATACCGAACATGAGGGGTCCTAGGACTGAGCCCTGGGGGATGCCAGTTGTAACTGGTATACAGTCGGACTTAGGGTATGCAACTCCCACTGTATGGGTTCTCTCCGTGAGCAACTTTGCAAACCATCACATGACATAGGGGTTAATGTTCAGGCGGATGGGTATGTTGATAATACCAGAAGGAGGAATGGTGTTGAAAGCCTATGAGAGATCTAGGTAGGCTGTGTGGACCTCCTTACCCTCATCTAATGCCTTGGTAACTGTTTCTAAGAAGTCCACCATGTTTAGGAGGCATGGTCCACCCTTAACAATGCCAAACAGGGAGGGGTCAAAGGTTTGGAGGTACCCAATGTCTCTGTGACAGTGATCCATGATGTGAACCATAGCCTTGCAGACCAGGCTAGTCAGGCCTATAAGGAAATAGGTCCCATGGTCCGTTGTGGCGCCAACTTTGTGGAGTGGGATAACTGTTGCTGTGCACCATTCCGGGGGCACTATGTCCGATGTGAGGCTATTATTGAACATGGTGCATAGGTGGGGAGACAGTACGATCTGAAGTTCATGTAAAATGCAGCCTGGGATGTTGTCCGGTCCCATGGATGTTGTGATATTGCCTTTAGAGTGTGCAGCTTTGAGAGGGATCTGCCAGGATGTTTCCAATATCAATTGTTTCTGTAATGTTCGTGCCTTTGTGCTGTAACTCAGAGCAGATCTGGTTGTTGACATCGAGATATGTGAAATAACTCTAGAATGCTTTGTGGTTGTTGTTGGTATTGCGTTATAGTTTTCATAGGTAGCTTTGGAGGATCTTATAAGGGATCTCACCTTCTTACTGATGCTGGCCAGGGAGCTCCTCCCTGCATGGTATTGTACTCTCGTTTGTAACAGTGTCTTCCTCCTGTAGTACAATATGTTTATGGCAGGGGACCACCAGATTGATTTAGTTAATTAGGAGTATAGAGTCCTGGTTCTGTTTGGGATAGCACAAGCCATGCACTCCTGTATGTGCTTATAGAGTGCATTTTTGTAGGATTCAGCAGTTGTAACAGTACTGTCCTTCTGCATGAGTGTCATGACATCCACCAAATCTGTCTTAAGAAGCATGTAGTTGGTCTTGTAGACATATTATACTGTGGTTCTGTTAATGGGGGGTAAGTGCAGGATGTGGATATCAACGGTGTTCAGCACATGGTCTGATCGGACCAATGAGGAGTTGGCTCACGTGTGGAGCATCAGTCACTCATGTTGGTAATGACTAGGTCTAGGATATTGTTGCCCTTGGTGGGTGTGTGGATATGTTGAGTCAGGACATTGGTGTTTATGAATTCCAGAAACCGTTGAGCTAATGTGTTGGTACATGAGTAGTTTTCCCAGTTAATGGTGGGGTAGATTCAGTGAGACTTACGTGATGAGTGTGGTGTTGTGCAAATGTGTACCTTCTCCACATGACAGTCAGGGTCAGGCTTGGTTGGAAAGACCCTTACGTCCAGTTTGGCTAGATGAGTGCATCTTTCACAGGTTGTAGTGTTGGGTGGTAGGCGGAGAGGCTTGTCTGTGTACATAAGGCAATGTGTGCATTGCCTCAAGATGTCCAGATTCATCAGATAGACAGATGAGAACACTGGCAGTTGACTCTTGGACATGCCTGAATATAGAACTACATTCACCTAGATAAGTGAGGAAAGTGAGTACAAGAGCTACATTACTCTAAGCAAGTGAGAAAAGTATGTATACAACCTGTTTACCCTTACCTGTAGGTAATGAGGAAGATTGAGTGCTTTAGTAATTATTAGCTTACGTAGTGCTTACAAGTCCTGAACAAGTGCTTAACATGAATAAGCAATCCAGATAGGGTCTTGAATAACATAAACACACAGCTTCCCTCCCCCCAACAGGTACACAAGCATATATCCATGTACACCACAGGGCCCCTGTACCCGCAACTATGCAGGTACAAGCTGCACTCAGTCTGCATTGGACCTGCCCACATCACAGATTATATCATACACATATGGCAAAACAAGATGCTCTCCACATACACATAATGTAAATCATAGCTCCACGTCAGGTAGTGTACACACTGAATGGTGCACACCAACAGGTATCACAATCCACAAAGGGGGAGACACCGCTGATAATGGGAAATACTTTACTACTACCCTGCTGAGTCTGGTCTGGAAGGCCATGAACCTTGATCAATTAAGTGATGTCAGCAGAACAAATGTAGATGACAGTATGGTTGATGTCACACTGCATATCATAACCTTGCCAGGTCATAGGACATCATCACCCATACTGTGCACCACCTACACTTGGTATACTAGATGTACATTCCTATGTCACAGGAGTGTTTTGCAACAGGACTGCTGGCAGAACCAACACTACAGAAGGTGTCTGAATAATACATGATAAACTCACCAGTGGCAGCTACAGTATGCCAGGGTTAATTAATTTTATTCCCCCTCATTGTACTCCATACCTCACAGACAAACAGAAGGCATCTGCCTATTGAAGTATGTGAATGACTATGACCTAGGAGCAATAGCTGACTCACATTGTCACCCCTATGTTAATAACCCTGTACCCATGAATTACCACCTAGGCAGCGGTCAACATAATGGACACTTATGTGTGAGGGATGCAGCTGGGCAGTTGTCTTTCCTGTAATAGTTACATCACCACACCTGTCAGGTAGTCATATGTGGCAACCCTAATAATGATAGGGTGCCATTCATGAATATAGAGATCATTGTCCAGCCATACAGAACACTCAAGTGACCCATATCAGATCACATATTTCCTTTAAGGGGTATTGACCATGTGCAGATGGCCTACACCAGCCTACCCATTCCCCATCTCCACTATGTAGCATGATGCATACCCTGAATAAATCCATGTCCAACCCAGTGATGTTGGACATACTACACGTACTCATCCTGATCTTGAACACATACTTCATGGACATCCACCTACCACATGCTGGACAGATGCATTCCTGTCTGTCAAAGCTGCACTTCGCTCCCCTCTCAGACATGGTGTGATGACCGCATGGTAACGCATGGTATATGTATCATTAACCCTGTGGATCAGTAATGTGGCACTGCTCCACCTGGCCCCACAGACCCGCCTGTCAGCTACTGCCAGGTAACCTTTCATCCTAGATTCATACATGGCCCAGGGCATATAGCCCACAAGTTGACTTTGACTGTACATGCTATAGTTGATATCCATCCCTGCAAATATCATCTGGCTACCCAGTGTCCCATGTGTATCACATGTGCAACAGAGGTGATACATGGCAGGATGCTGAATCACTGTACAGTGCCATGTAGATGTATATGGCAGAACACATACATGTAAAATCTTATGTGAGCATGTCTGCAGGGTCACAGGTCATGTCTGTTAAGGCAGTGTAAGTCCTTATATGTGACATATACACTGCATCAATGTCGACTGCATTAATGTGGACACATGCAACCATGTGCTGATAGGTAGGAACATCAGTACAGGAAAACAGACATGCCCACATCAAGACAGCAACCACATGGAGTATGAGCAATGTAATCAGGTGACACACACACACATATATGGTGATAATATCCACTCAGCATTGAGCGTCACATGTGTGTGACATGAACATGTCAGTGTCATGTAGGTTTGCAAATACAACTATTTAAACATAATTAATGCAATACACATGTATGTTCTGCTGTAGCTCTGTATGTCACTGTGAGTTACTGTGACCTGTCTCCATCATTATGTCTTCCAGGTATATCGCGTGCAAGGCTTCCCCCTTTTACATGCTTGGAGGATGAGGCCCTCATCCCATACCTACTCAACAATCACGATATCCTGTTCAGCCATGTGCCACAGGATGCACAGCAGTGGGATGCCCTATGGATGGAACTTCACAGGATGGTTAATGATGAGGGTGGTCACAACCACACATACCAGCAGGTGCACAGACACTGTACAGACCTCATTAGATGTGTGAAAAAGCATGCAAATGCAATCACCAGGGAACAAGGTGCAACAGGTGGTGGACAACCAACCCAGCCCCCACTCACATGTACTGAGCAGCTACTGGCCAACCTGGGGACACCTGCAAAACCACATCCACAAGCCATAGCCGATATTGTGGAGGTGGGTGTCTCTCAAGCACTGAGCCTGGAGTTGCCTGGTAAGTCAGTACTGCACCTATAACAACTATATTCCATATAGTTGCATGTGTCACTGTACAATATCTAATGTAACATCATATGCAAGGCATGTATACACACATGCCGCATACTATAGTATGCTACACTGTGTATGCACACATGTGCATACACCATAGTATAGTCTAATGTACTGGTGTATGTGTTATGCACATTGCACCCTGTAGCCTTTATACAGGGGTGGATTATGCTCATACTGCTGTTTCACTCCTATTTAGGTACCTCTGACATTCCGCTGCAACTGCAGCCCATTGCAGGTGAGAGTGTTATTATTTATCAGGAACCGTAATGCAGAAATCTATCTGCCATGTGGCTATTTACAACATGTACACATAATGTATGGTCCTGTCACAATATACAGGTCAGACCTGCAATGCATCACAATGACTACCCATGTGTAACACTTGCAAACTATGTGAATCAACTCACCAACATGAACCCTCACAAACTTTATTGCTAGATGTGTTGACAACTGTGCATACAATGGTGGAGGTGCTGTTCACTTTAGGGACATACTACAGATCTGATCTACACATGTGGTGAATGCAGACAGTACTACACAGTGGGCTGAAGTATGGCCAGCAGACAGGTTTCACCAGTGTGGATCATAGCCCTGCTATGAATGATACACAATGTGATGTGCTATCTTGACATGTCCATGACATCTATTGGCCTGGCTGCTACACTGCCTACCTAACCTGAAAACATATCCCACATACCACCCTTTATCTGCACAACTCTGTTGTCAGTGGATCATATATGTCATATGGGACAACACAGACATGTGAAATAGATGCCCATCACAATAATTTGGACAACACATGTACACACATGGCCATGGAGTATGGTCAGAGACATGGAGCAACACACACAGTAGACGTGTTGTGCTTGTGTGTACACCCTGTCATACAATGGCTACACATGGTTCAACCATGGCCTTTGTATAATGGTCATATTGCAGATGTGGAACACTAGACATCCTACAGACCTGTGCACATCTTGTCTAGGCGTAACATCAATCCACCACATAAGATGTGTTGAACATCTTGAGGCTGTTGTGACATGACAGCAGTCACCTGTACAGTATCCACATCAGGCCACAGATACAGTACATTCCTGTTGCTGGTGTTGGACATAAATGTCATACTAGCTCCTCGTGTGTGTGTGTGTGTGTGTGTGTGTGTGGTACACAGATGTCATGTAGGACATGGTGTACCAACGTATTCGCCATGTCTGGCCATAGTTGCCAGGCTGCAGCAATATGGTTGCAGATGTGCAGGGGTGTCATCCATACACCCATCAGTGACCTGTGTCACAACTTCCATATCATGGTTTAGTGTGTATACACCTCAAGTCACGTGGGTCACATTCCACAGTATATATATATATATATATATATATATATATATATTGTATCTGAACACAGTCATGGCTATGAACCCTGTCTGTAACTCACACTGTATAGCACTAGAGACGCCTCATGATTCCCTGCAATGGCCATGTACATCAGCTAAATGTGCAGTATATCTGTAGTGCGGACAGACAACACTGAATTGGTACACCATTGCCCCACTGTATATTTGACAGGACACCATTGTGTTAAACATGTATGCATGTCATTGCACACATCAGCAGATCACATGTCATACTACATGTGATTATCAAGGTCATATGCCATACATCAGGCAGGTGTACTGTTAACCTGTGCTGGTCCACATGGAGTAACAGGGATGTATGCTAACTACTACTATGATTGTATAAATTGCACGCCATCTGCTATGACACATGCATGCTGTTGTGTGCAACCCAGGGATGTATGACAACTACTACTATTATTGTCTGCGCTGCATGCTGTCTGCCGTATCACATGCATGTTGCATGACTTCTGTCATATCACATGCGTGTGTGTCTGTATGTGTGTCTGTTGTATAGATTGTAATGTACAGTTCTTGTCTGCCCTCACAGGTGATGTAGGTGCATTGCCCTCCTGCGATACATCTGATGTTAGTGTCCCCACAGACTCTAGCAGTGATGATGAACATATGAGTGGGACACAGGCAGAGTTGTCAGGGGCTGAAAGTGTGCCATTGGTTGCCATTCCATCTATATCCATCTCATCCCCACACATAGATCCCATACCTGCACATAGCCCATCACCAGTGGCCATAGAGGAAGGACAGTTGGCGAGTGGTAGCTTGGAACAGGAAAGTGTGGGGCTGTGGAAGGTGTGCCTGCACACCATGGTGTCAGCCAAACTACTGGTGGTGCCCCACACAGGCACGTGGCCAGTGCTGCTTGTAGGAGGACCTCTGGCCAACATGCTCCTGCACAACAGAGCACAGCAGCTGGGGCCACCAGACACATGTTTCAGGCTGTAATGGAGGCACAGGCATGTGCTGAATGGTGCAACAGGGAAGATCAGAGGCTACAGAGGACTGATGTCCATTCTTTAAACAACAACATCCAGGCAATGGTAAATGCTCAACAGCAGATTGCTGATGCTTTGGATAGATGGTTGGGTGACATGGTTGGAGTCCTTGACCATGGCATGACAATCCGTGAGCATGAGCTGTCTGTGTTGGAACATCTGGTAGGAGTGAGGCATCAGGCACATGGACATAGGCCTGCTACATCACCTGTGTCAGGTCTATGTGTACGAGCTACCTCACATGCCTGCTCCCATAGTGGCGGTAGCAGCAGCAGTGCATCTGGTGCTGTGCTGCCCACACCACGACACAGCAGGCTAGAGGGATGTGGCCCAGGATGGTCCCAACAGGGACACGGTTCCAGTGGACAAGTGACATCAGAAATTACCCAATCTGAACCTCTGTCTGGTAGTGCCCATGCAACCCCTGGCAGGAACAGGTCACATGTCCATGGCTGGACACTGTGAACTGTAAAACCTCACCTGTACAGTCTGCAGCTGTCAATAATACCCCTGTGTAGGCCAGACACATGGGAGAACTGTGTGCATACATACACGCACACACTGGACACATATGTAGGGCACCACAACACACACATGCATAACATCCACACATGCCCAATTAGATCAAAGGCCCAAACCCACACACATAATGTCATCCAGTGGTGCAGCCTAGGCCTCTGGCAAACATTAACACCCTGTGCATATGTTGATGCCTATGCCACATCCCTGACATCCACACCATCGGTGCAGGGACATGCTCATATGGTCTGATGCACAGGGTGAACAGACTAGGATGATACGTATAGTTTACAAATGTTGAGGACTGTTGACAAGCAGAAGATATACCATGTAGTACAGGTGTACAATACTTTTAACATTATGTGTCTTGTGTAACAATAGTGCAGCCTAGGCCTCCGGCAAACATTAACACCCTGTGCATATGATGATACCTGTGCTGCATCCCTGACATCCACACCATCAGTGCAGGGACATGTTCATATGGTCTGATGCACAGGGTGAACAGAATAGGATGATATGTGTAGTTTACAAATGTTGAGGACTGTTGACAGGCAGCAAATATACCATGTAGTACAGGTGTACAATACTGTTAACAGTATGTGTCTTGTGTAACAACAGTAAGTGCATGTTGGTCATGATGTTCTGCTGTCCTTCTTCAGGTCTAATTGCATGTGGTGGTGGATGTCAGTGTTTGCAGTTAGTGTCCCATATACCAATGTGGACTACTCACAGATATGTATGAATATACCAGCATGCACCATGTAGCTGCCACATACCAGTGAGAATGTCCCAAGTTACAAACACGTCTACTGTTCCAAGAGCATGATAGCTGTGTATTAAGCTACTGTGGCCACAGACATGACATCCATAAAGGGTGACATCATAGGTACAGTTACATGGAATGGTGAGGTAAGAGAGTGGTCTAGCTGATTACAAGGGTAGAGGCCAGTGGGAAGTGTGATGCCTCAATGGGAATCAGTAATGCACATTCCCATGACAGGATGCCAACACACAACTGCACCCACACACTCAAGTATTGACACACATGTATTCAGTGACACAGTAACACACACACATACACTCACGGTTTCACTGACACAGTAACACACACTCACACACAGTTGCTACTGGTGGGATGAGGACCCCTGCCTATGTGCAAATCATCATTACAGTACTGTGCACCCACATGATGCACCACAGAGAATACATATGTACAGGTAGTCAGTATGGCCTAAGTTCAAGGACATCAACACGGATAGTAGAATGCATCACCTGGATGGTGGGAGGGGTCTTATCAGTTCAGTATGGTAATATACATCCTCACCCCAGGGACCAGTCAGCCCTACATACACACACTGTGGCATTCAGTAATTAATACACCTATATCATGCACATACAGATACCTCACATGTGTGAGATACACGCTCCTGCCTATGTCCTGCTTTCTACAGTGCAGTCTGTACAGATGTGTACACTAGTGTACAGGAGAGTGAGTAACAATTGAGATGTATTTCCCCACAATACGTGACATATATGGACACACACGCAACCACACATGCCAGTACTGTGAATCTCAGACCTGCCTTGCTCATGTTATGTATGTCAGACGTACAGCAGTATTGCACACGTTACAAACTGTACTGATGCTTCCTGTGGCAACAGTGCTAATATATGCACTAGGGACGTCATATCTATTAACAGGTGTCAAGTGATTTACCTTCGGTGTCACCCTGACTGCTGTCTAAGTTGTGTGTTATGTCCTTCAATTAACGAAACCATTGCTTACCGGTTACACAGGGTATTGTAGGACCGCTTGTGACACACCTGTGAGCTGTCCACAGCAAATATCCATCTGCAAAGATGCCCCACCACTTAGTTATTTCAACACATCTGTCCATACCTGTGGTACATCTTTCATCATCATTCAGCATATCACCATACACAGTTGGCAATGTTGAGGCTGCATTGCAGCTGCATGATGTACTAGGATACACACCATCTGCATACATCAGCAACTGCACACACATGTTATCTGAATGCACAACTCTACATGTGCAGGTGTGTAAGTCCTACAGTCCTGACATTTGGTCATGTTTGTAGGCATTGCAGTTGGTGGATATGTGTAATGACATACATGACACATGGACTGTTGTATGATATGATGGGTGACCAGTACAGAGGGGATGTTACCTCTGTCAACATTGATATCACACCTTATGTACTGCTAGCATTCAGCAGCCATGGATCTCCATTCCATGTGCATGTGTGTAATGGCTGTAGCCACATGTTTGCACAAAGGACTACAACAGCTATGCCATTTACAGTTATGTTGTGTGTGTGGCATGTACATACCCAGGGCAGGTACATGTATGTCATATCCATACATGAAGGTGTGTACTGGTGTACAGCAACAGTCATCTGCTAATGGTGGAAAGTACCGAGGGCCCCTGGTATGTGTACAGTTGACCAGGTCACAGACAGTGGTATCATTGCATTGCATAACACATGATGCAACTGTGTCAGTACATGGGTGCTCTCTACAGTTGATGTAGAGCTTAGTACAGTACACAAGTCAAGGGTCACATGGTGGTGTACACTTCTATGTCATACAACATGTATGGTTGCATGTTGGTGGTCCGAGGGCATGGTGGTGTCTGCAGTTTACATTCTAGAATGCAGCATGTGACACTGTGTCCTGCACATGGCTCATCTGTGATGCCTTTCATGGGGGGACAGGTCAGTACATGTGAGTGGCCTTTATGTATGTGGGTACACCACCTGGAGCGGTCCATACCTGTGTTATGGCCCACATGTCTGGTTCTGAGGTATATGGTGGTAGTGCTAGGTTCTTAGGTATATGGTGGTAGTGCTATTGTGCACTACAGAGACATCAGCCAGGTGTTCCTCACTGCACAGATGTCAGTACTCCCCATTGTTGGATCTACAGTGACCAGCTGTAAATATGGACGCTACACATCTAGCACTGGTTAGCATAAGAAAACAATGCAGTTGTCCTGTAGGTGTATGGGAGTTAACCTGTGTTTAGGACATTTGCCTTGGAATGGCAGTGTGTGGGTGGATGCGACTTGGGTAATATCCACACTCCCTTGTATCATGGATTAATGTGATATGTGACAAAGGCCTGCCTACTGTCAGTCATGTCATCCCAGAATGACAGCTGATGTTTTGTAAAAGACCGGTGTCAAATATATGTAGAGCAGCGATCCCGCTAGCAATGACAAATACTAACACTAGAGCCCATTACAATGTGTTCTTTATGTCTACCTGTAATAGCATAGCCACTGTGGCCCTCCGTGTTTAGCATCAGAGTGCATCCCAGTCAGCCCTGTGCTACTAGGAGTATGAGCATGCCCAGTATATCCTTGTGTAGATGGACACATATTAGTGCATTCCAACCAGCCCTGTGCTACTAAGTGTGTGAGCATGCCCCCTGTGTTACTAAGTGTATGAGCATGCCCAGTATATCCTTGTGTAGATGGACACATAGTGAATTCTGAACAGCCCTGTGCTACTAAGTGTGTGAGCATGCCCAGTGACACCTTGTGTCGGTTATGTGCCTCTGTGTATGGGCATGGCCATTGTAACCCTGTATAGTGGTAGTAGTTGTCCATTCCACAGATGGGCATACGCCAGGTCAGGATGGATTCTTACTTAAAACACACAGGTTCACAGGTATGTACATCTTAACTGCCAGCATCCCTGTTGATGTCTGCATTCTCAGATGGTCATAATGATAGCCTTGACATGTGTAGTTTGTGTGGCGCGATTCGTAACTATGTAGTATTGTAATAGTAATCTGTAAATAGGCAGGTGTTCCGTATCCGCCACGTGTGTGTGTGTGTGTGTGTGTGTGTGTGTGTGTGTGTGTGTGTGTGTGTGTGTGTGTGTGTGTGTGTGTGTGTGTGTCCATTTGCCAGTGGACTCTAAATTGCTTTTAGACTTCCCACACTCCACACATTTCTTATACCCACCGTTAGCAAGGCCGATGATGTCACCCATCTACAAATACACCTCTGGGAGTGCTGTGTCTCAGTAATCTCGATAGCGTGTTCTGTAACTGCGTAATGCTGTAGTGTAAAAAAGTAGTTAGGTCAGTGTTCTAGTCCCACACTTGCCATGTATGTGCCCCGTTTGCCTGAGGACTGAGTAATGCTTTTATACTGCTCATACTTCATACATTTCTTATATCCACCATTAGCAAGTCCGATGATGTCACCCATCTACAAATACACCTCTGGGAGTGCTATGTCCCAGTAATCTTGGTAGCATGTTCTGTAACTGCGTATGCTGTAGTGTAATAAAGTAGTTAGATCGGTATTCTAGTCCCACCCTTGCCGTGTGTGTGTGTGTGTGTGTGTGTGTGTGTGTGTGTGTGTGTGTGTGTGTGTGTGTCCCCATTTGCCTGAGGACTGAGTAATGCTTTTATACTGCTCACACTCCATACATTTCTTATACCCACCGTTATCAAGGCCGATGATGTCACCCATCTACAAATACACCTCTGTTAGTGCTGTGTCCCAGTAATCTCTGTAGCGCGTTCTATAACTGAGTAATGCTGTAGTGTAATAAAGTAGTTAGGTCAGTGTTCTAATCCCACACTTGCCGTGTGTGTGTGTGTGTGTGTGTGTGTGTGTGTGTGTGTGTGTGTGTGTGTGTGTGTGTGTGTGTGTGTCCCCGTTTGCATGAGGACTGAGTAATGCTTTTATACTGCTCACACTCCATACATTTCTTATACCCACCGTTATCAAGACCGATGATGTCACCCATCTACAAATACACCTCTGGGAGTGCTGTGTCTCAGTAATCTCGGTAGTGCATTCTGTAACTGCATGATTCTGTAGTGTAGTAAATTAGTTAGGTCAGTGTTCTAATCCTAGACATGCCAACTGTGTGTGTGTGTCTGCCTGCATGAGACAAGTACAGTGCTTTGTAGTATTAGCTGTAGCGCGTGCTCTATATGCGTGTTGCTGCAGTGTGATATGGTAGGGGTTTGTATACAGGACATGGCAAGTGTGTGTTTGTCTGTCAGAGCCTGTGTAGAGGTGGCCATAATTTTCTTACCATTGGACATGTTTGGGAGCGGGTTTTGTAGTTTTCCTATATAGTATCCGTCTTATGACACATTGGCCACCTCATGAGGAGTACAGCTGTCAGTCAGCCATGGCACTGTGTTGGCAAGCCATACCCATACATCTGGCAAAAGGGCTGGTGAACTAAGTATGCAGCCCTACTAGTACCCGGTATATGTCCCACACCCATGTGCTATGCACATACAACCTTGCCTAGGATATCCCACTATGTTGCTAGTAATATGCATATTGAGGACAGATAGTAGGCATGGTGTGACTGCAGTGGCCTGCAGAGGACATGGCACCCTGTACAGTGGTACAATAGGCACATATATGCTGACATTGTGCCTTCACTATGTTCCACACTGAATGGCTGCAACATATGTGGTGCCATCATATGTGATCCACTAAGGCCAGACAATGCTGTACACATGTGCCCTGTATGGACCCATTCCACTGACACCACAGAATACCTGTCCATTCTATCCATGCAGGTGCAGGGCTGACCTGCTCACTATAAGCAGGTTTCGCCACACCAGACCAGTATTGGCATATCGGGGTATAGCAGGCTGTGTACACTACATGTGTCTGCCAAACAGGTACACCTGTACATGTCCCTGTACAGTATTGTGGGACATGCACATCCTAGGCAATGTCCATGTGAAGGACTATCAAACACAGACATGGCATGCATTGCAAAGTTATGGCCCTACACATTGGTAACCAGGATGTCAGGCCAGATAATGCAGTACCCATCTGTGTGGGACATTGCAGAGACTACACCCCTGCACTGCACACCATTGTTGGGTGATGCGATGGCAAGGATTACCCCTAACCCAGCCTTGTACAGTCATCTTGCACAGCCAAACACTACGCACCCATGGAGCAATACATACCTGCATGACAGTACTGGCACCCTGTGTCTGCATGTGTTCTTACAGCACTGCAACATGTTGCTTCTGTGGCACATGTAGCAACGTCATGCACATGTAATAGTAATGAGTATTCAGTGGTTTGCCCCTGGACTATTCAGCATGTGGCAGATGATGCTTATGGTTAAGTCTCCAAGCCCTTCCCTGGTGTACATTTCCTGTCTTGCATACACACTCTCTGGTGGATGTGAAGGTGTACACCTGCACAGCAGCAGCATGTGTATTGTAACAGATGGAAATGGTCAGGTGATGGCCTCTGCACCTATTGCAGTCCTCTTCTAGCTGATTGCATGTGACACAGCTGTGATGGTGCTCCCATAGCCATCTGCATGATAAATACAGTACACTATGTAGGGAAACGTGTTATTATCTGGCCATGACAGTCACTGTGAGTGGTACCTGGATGTGGTGTTCTGACACGGCATCACAGATGATATCTGGATGTACCTCAATCATTTTCCACAATGGGAAATAGCTTAATGACAGGAGGGTGATGTGCCACACAACTACAGCATGTAAGTGTAGCTATGCTGCATTGAGACTACTGCCTGTTTAACGTGTGTGTGGTAATGGCTATTCTGCATGTTAAAATACAAACATGACAGTACTCTGTTCATGAGGGAACCCCATCTATAGGGCCATCTTTGAACAGGTCAGTGTGTGCAACCATTTGTTTCCTGTGTTATATAATGAGCACACTTCTGTGCACAGCAGAAGCATGGTGTGAGGATTGCAGACAGTACATAATGATAGGGATGTGTTACTGCTATTGCTGACTGGACATGTGTCACATGAGACAGTGGTATGATTGACACTGTGTGGGATTCCCAGTGACAAGCCAATTATGGGCAACTGTTCATAGCTGCGGTCACACATCTACTACACATTGTACAGTTGCCATGCGGTATATATGCATGTGTTGTGCTCCCTCTGCAAATGTATACCATCTGTTGTGTTGGGTTGCTGGTAATATCTATGCATACTGTCGTAGGTAATCCTGTATGCTGTTGTCTATCACTAAGCCATATGTGGGTTTAAAACGCAACACCATAGACTGAATGGGTTGGTAGATCCCGGCATATCCTCCTGTTCCACTTCAGCTGACCATGGCACCGGGCACTAGCACATCTGGGGCCCAGCCATTAATATCAACCTCTGTTGGCTCTGCACCACCTTACAGTGGTACCACCACTGAGGATGGAGCATGTCCCCCTTGGAGTGGGACCAGACAGGTAAATATCTGCTGTCATGCGGTCCCGGACATGTTGCGTTGGTGGCTCCCTAAGGGGTTACAAAGCCAGATGTGCCATTTCAAGGGCAGAGTGTCACATTTACAGGGTGATGCTGCCCCTCCTGGACAGCCCCCAGCACTGCCTCCTTTGCAGTTGTTTAGGTGCAGTGGCAGTTGCCCATGGCTGGGGACCTCCGTCCCACTGTTCCCATGGGCTTTTCAATGCCAAAGACCCATCCCCATCCAGGGTGTATCCCCCCCACATGTGTCATATACCAACCCTGTATGCTGTCATTTCTGTGCTCCTACCTATCCTCCACGACCATACCTACACTCCTTCCGCAACATCTAACCCTCACCTACGGACACATAAGGCCATTTGGCTTTTAGGACACCATCTGCCCTATACATAGCTGTCCATTACACACACGTGCCCACTGGACATATGAAACCCTTGTAATATGCATCATAACATACTACTGTTATCCTCACCACTGTCCCTCAGGCGCACGGTCCTGGTATGCACATCACTCCTACATTGTCCAGGTACACGTGAGGAGGATGACCCCATTGTACACAAAACACTAATGATCCCTCTATGGTTACCCCATTTAACTTTATCATGATGATGATGTTGCACACAGCACATTGCAGGAGTACTGTTCACACATAATGACACGGCATCACAGATGATATCTGGATGTACCTCAATCATTTTCCACAATGGGAAATAGCTTAATGACAGGAGGGTGATGTGCCACACAACTACAGCATGTAAGTGTAGCTATGCTGCATTGAGACTACTGCCTGTTTAACATGTGTGTGGTAATGGCTATTCTGCATGTTAAAATACAAACATGACAGTACTCTGCTCATGAGGGAACCCCATCTGTAGGGCCATCTTTGAACAGGTCAGTGTGTGCAACCATTTGTTTCCTGTGTTACACAATGAGCACACTTCTGTGCACAGCAGAAGCATGGTGTGAGGATTGCAGACAGTACATAATGATAGGGATGTGTTACTGCCATTGCTGACTGGGCATGTGTCACATGAGACAGTGGTATGACTGACACTGTGTGGGATTCCCAGTGACAAGCCAATTATGGGCAACTGTTCATAGCTGCGGTCACACGTCTACTACACATTGTACAGTTGCCATGCGGTATATATGCATGTGTTGTGCTCCCTCTGCAAATGTATACCATCTGTTGTGTTGGGTTGCTGGTAATATCTATGCATACTGTCGTAGGTAATCCTGTATGCTGTTGTCTATCACTAAGCCATATGTGGGTTTAAAACGCAACACCATAGACTGAATGGGTTGGTAGATCCCGGCATATCCTCCTGTTCCACTTCAGCTGACCATGGCACCGAGCACTAGCACATCTGGGGCCCAGCCATTAATATCAACCTCTGTTGGCTCTGCACCACCTTACAGTGGTACCACCACTGAGGATGGAGCATGTCCCCCTTGGAGTGGGACCAGACAGGTAAATATCTGCTGTCATGCGGTCCTGGACATGTTGCGTTGGTGGCTCCCTAAGGGGTTACGAAGCCAGATGTGCCATTTCAAGGGCAGAGTGTCACATTTACAGGGTGATGCTGCCCCTCCTGGACAGCCCCCAGCACTGCCTCCTTTGCAGTTGTGTAGGTGCAGTGGCAGTTGCCCATGGCTGGGGACCTCCGTCCCACTGTTCCCATGGGCTTTTCAATGCCAAAGACCCATCCCCATCCAGGGTGTATCCCCCCCACATGTGTCATATACCAACCCTGTATGCTGTCATTTCTGTGCTCCTACCTATCCTCCACGACCATACCTACACTCCTTCCGCAACATCTAACCCTCACCTACGGACACATAAGGCCATTTGGCTTTTAGGACACCATCTGCCCTATACATAGCTGTCCATTACACACACGTGCCCACTGGACATATGAAACCCTTGTAATATGCATCATAACATACTACTGTTATCCTCACCACTGTCCCTCAGGCGCACGGTCCTGGTATGCACATCACTCCTACATGGTCCAGGTACACGTGAGGAGGACGACCCCATTGTACACAAAACACTAATAATCCCTCTATGGTTACCCCATTTAACTTTATCATGATGATGATGTTGCACACAGCACATTGCAGGAGTACTGTTCACACATAATGACACAGCATCACAGATGATATCTGGATGTACCTCAATCATTTTCCACAATGGGAAATAGCTTAATGACAGGAGGGTGATGTGCCACACAACTACAGCATGTAAGTGTAGCTATGCTGCATTGAGACTACTGCCTGTTTAACATGTGTGTGGTAATGGCTATTCTGCATGTTAAAATACAAACATGACAGTACTCTGCTCATGAGGGAACCCCATCTGTAGGGCCATCTTTGAACAGGTCAGGGTGTGCAACCATTTGTTTCCTGTGTTATACAATGAGCACACTTCTGTGCACAGCAGAAGCATGGTGTGAGGATTGCAGACAGTACATAATGATAGGGATGTGTTACTGCCATTGCTGACTGGGCATGTGTCACATGAGACAGTGGTATGACTGACACTGTGTGGGATTCCCAGTGACAAGCCAATTATGGGCAACTGTTCATAGCTGCGGACACACGTCTACTACACATTGTACAGTTGCCATGCGGTATATATGCATGTGTTGTGCTCCCTCTGCAAATGTATACCATCTGTTGTGTTGGGTTGCTGGTAATATCTATGCATACTGTCGTAGGTAATCCTGTATGCTGTTGTCTATCACTAAGCCATATGTGGGTTTAAAACGCAACACCATAGACTGAATGGGTGGGTAGGTCCCGGCATATCCTTCTATTCCACTTCAGCTGACCATGGCACTGGGCACTAGCACATATGGGGCCCAGCCACTAATATCAACCTCTGTTGGCTCTGCACCACCTTCCAGTGGTACCACCACTGAGGATGGAGCATGTCCCCCTTGAAGTGGGACCAGACAGGTAAATATCTGCTGTCATGCGGTCCCGGACATGTTGCGTTGGTGGCTCCCTAAGGGGTTACGAAGCCAGATGTGCCATTTCAAGGGCAGAGTGTCACATTTACAGGGTGATGTTGCACCTCCTGGACAGCCCCCAGCACTGCCTCCTTTGCAGCTGTGTAGGTGCAGTGGCAGTTGCCCATGGCTGGGGACCTCCGTCCCACTGTTCCCATGGGCTTTTCAATGCCAGAGACCCATCCCCATCCAGGGTGTATCCCCCCACATGTGTCATATACCAACCCTGTATGCTGTCATTTCTGTGCTCCTACCTATCCTCCACGACCATACTTACACTCCTTCCGCAACATCTAACCCTCACCTACGGACACATAAGACCATTTGGCTTTTAGGACACCATCTGCCCTATACATAGCTGTCCATTACACACACGTGCCCACTGGACACATGAAACCCTTGTAATATGCATCATAGCATACTACTGTTATCCTCACCACTGTCCCTCAGGCGCACGGTCCTGGTATGCACATCACTCCTACATGGTCCAGGTACACGTGAGGAGGACGACCCCATTGTACACAAAACACTAATGATCCCTCTATGGTTACCCCATTTAACTTTATCATGATGATGATGTTGCACACAGCACATTGCAGGAGTACTGTTCACACATAATGACTGGACAGGCGTTATGTGTCCATAGATGAGGGTCAGATGTTGGGGAAGAAGTGTAGGGTTTGAATCTCACAAGGGATAATTGGCTAGGCTTAAAATGGCTTGCAAGGGCAGTTAGCTTAGTACTAATCTATGAATCTATCTATCTATGAGTCTATAATGTACATTACATGCACAGAGTGATGTATATGGCCAATGTACAACTATTTGCGTTTATGACTGACACATGTCTGTCTGAGGGAGTCTTGGGATCACATAGAGCAACACCACTACATAATACAGGTGTTGCTGTTTTTTCCCATTTCATTTGTTTGTAATGCTTTGTTGCCACATGGTATGTCCCTGATACATCTCTATATATGTATGTACCTATATGCTGGACATAAACACTCACATGTACATCTACATGATGGGATACATTCCTGTACTGTTGAATGACTGTGCTTTATGATATTTTCTGGTTACAGCCTCTTACACTCGATTAGCCTCTATATTGCTTAACCAATGCAATACTCGCATACTGGTAGCCAAACACACTTACACCCGCTCGATCCCGCACTTGCTAATGCACCGGCATTGGTGCTTGCATCTGTCACTCACACCCCTTGGTGTGAGCGAGGACCACAATATTACCTTGTGATGCCTATTACATCGTACTACATGACTCCAGGATTGGGACTGGCTACCCATTAGGTGACGGCATCACGTTCGACTGTACGGAATCAGTGGCCTGTCCAGTGAAACAATCATATTTGTGTGTACCTCATACAATGTGCTCCCACCTTGTGATGCATATTACATTGGAATACATGAATACAGTATCAGGAATGGCTGCCTATTAGGCGATGGCATGGCATTCAAATGTATGGAATCAGCGGCCTGTCCGGTGAATCATTCATATTCATGTGCTCCTCTTAGGCATACCTTGTGATGCCTATCAAGTTGGACTACATGACTACAGTCATAGCCGGCCTTAGGCATAGGCCAACTAAGCGGCCGCCTAGGGTGCCGCTTTAGTGGGGGCACTTTACCAGTATTTATTTGGTGTAGGTAGATCAGGATGGGGGCACTGGATGGTGTGCTGTGGGGTGCTGTTGTGCCCTCTGCCTAGGGCACCAGTTCACCTAAGGCCACTCCTGACTACAGTATCGGGAATGGCTGCCCATTAGGCGACCGCATGGTGGTCAACTGTACGGAAATAGCGACCTGTCCAGTGAATTAATCATATTTGTGTGCTCCGCATACACTCTGCTCCCAACTGGCTGATACATGGGAACCGAGATCCTGCATTACAAACAAGTAGTTGGGTTGTGGTAGCCACATCCGTCGGACAAGTCATGCTAGCGCATACCTATTATAGGTTTGCCACCTTCTCAATTGGCCAAGGTAGGACTTTAGGGTTACCACCTGTCCCACTTTGAAAGAGACACTGCGAAAATAATCAAGACACAGCACATGTCCAGATTACAGGACATTATTATATTCTACGTTTCATTAATAATTGCATACAACAGTTATTTTATATATGACACTTCTACATGTTATGTGAAGTAGCATAAGCAATTCAAATGCAACTAGATTAAGCTTTTATTTGTGCAAATAAGTGTAATCCTGTACTATGCATGGCTGTAGGTATGTTTAGTCCTGAAATGTCTGACATTTCTACAGAACATGTCCCACTCTGGCCATTTGGAAAGGAGGCAACCCTATAGAACCTGCATGTAGAGACGTCAGACTTTGCAGGGCAACACACCCACAGCCAGTAGAAAGGGGAGTACTTCACTGTTTTGCCTAAATAAAAGATTACTCTTGTAGCATTATAGTTGCTTATACTGTTACCTATAACATTTAGGTGTTTCAGAGGAACATAAT